>NC_073260.2:1538928-1853392 GCF_029289425.2 Pan paniscus
CACAGACCTAAATGTAAACCCCCAAACCATAAAACTCGTATAAGAAAATGTGGGAGAATATCTTTGGGTTCTCAGATTAGGCACTGATTTCTTAAACAGAACGCCAAAAACAGGATCCAGTTAAAAATAAAGAAAAACGTTGATAAACCAAACTTTATAAAAACTTTTAAAATTCTGCACTTCCAAAGACAGATCTGTAAACCATATATCTGATAAAGGACTTATATCCAGAACATGAACTCTTAAAACTCCAGAATACCCAATAATAAGCAAGAAAAATATTTGAACAGACACTTCATTAAAAAAGATATATGGGTCGTAAATAAGCCCATAAAAAGATGCTTAACATCAACTGTCATTAGAGAAATGAAAATGAAATGAACTGAAAACTAAAACCACAAGATATCACTACACACCTATTAAAATGGATAAAATTGAAAGACTGACCATGCTAAGTGTTGGGAAGGATGCGGAGGAACCAGGACTATCCGATATGGGTTGGCTCTGTGTCCCCACCCAAATCTTGTCTTGAATTGTAATCTCCATGTGTCAAGGGAGGGACCTGATTGGATTATGGGGGTGGGTCTCCCATGCTGTTCTCATGTGAGTGAGTTCTCACAAGAGCTGGTTTTAAAGTGTGGTACAATGCTCCTCAATCTCTCTCTCCTGCCACCATGTTAAGATGTGCTTTGCTTCTCCTTCACCTTCTGCCATGATTGTTAAGTTTCCCGAGGACCCCCCAGCCACGCTGAAGGGTGAGTCAATTAAACCTCTTTTGTTTATAAATTACAGTCTTAGGTAGAACCCTGATAGCAGTGTGAGAACGGATGAATGCACTCTCATACACTAGAGATGGTACAATCACTTGGAAAGCAGTTTGGCAGGTTTTTTTTTTTTTTTTAATTTTTGAGACAGGCTGGGGTGCAGTGGTGCGATCTCAGCTTACTGCAGCCTTGACCTCCTGGGCTCAAGCGATCTTCCCACCTTAGCCTCCCGAGTACCTGGGACCACAGGTGTGTGTCACCATGCCTGGCTACTGGCAGTCTCTGAAAATGTTAAGCCTAGGCACCTGTCATATGTTCTAACCATTCTACTCCCAGGGGTTTAATCAAGAAAAATGAAGGCATGAGTATTCACAGCATCTCTCTTAGTAACCACCAAAAATCAGAAACAACCTAAATGTCCACTGATAGGTGAAGGGTAAACAGACACATTCACACAATGGGCACTTCAGGCAACGAAAATGGGGATCTCGGCTTAAAGACGCGAGGTAAAGCTGCCCATGGTGAGAGCCCTTTTCTATAAAACCGAGACACGCAGACAACAGAAAGCCCAGCAATGGGTGGCAGGGGTGGGCTGGGCACAGCTGTGAAGCGCAGAGGATCACCTGAAGATCATCAGGGCATGAGGGAGGACTGGGCTCACTCTTCCGACAGCAACGATGGCTTCTGGGTGAAAATTCACCCAAGTGTGTACTTTGAATATATGCAGCCTACCTATTATACAGCAATAAAGTGGTTAAATTAATGAAGTGTTTCATTGTATAAATAACAAACTTGAAATTTAATCAATGCTTCCATTCTGGGGGAACAGCCACCAGCATCAGAGAGCTAACAGCTCTGACACCAGGCACGCAGGCCGACCAGCCACACTACGGCCGCCTTCCCCGCCACGCAGTCTCCGGGGGCGGTGGGTGAGGTGGCCCCACCTGGGGGTGGCCTCTGCCTTGTTCTCTGCCTTTGCTTCCCTCCTCTCTTCCTCCAAGGTACCCGCCACAGCCTTCCGCCAGCTCAGGGCTCCTCTGCTTCCCTCTTCTCTTCCTTCTGCCGGCTCAGGGCTCCTCTCTTCATGGTGCCATCATCCTAACCCCCAGCGGGAAAGAACTGCGGTGGAATGAGGTAGAAACCCCCGGGATACAGTCATGGAAGCCCTGCAGCCCACGGAGGAGGTACTGCAGCTCAGGACCAGTCACTCCAGAGAGGCCTGCGTGCCTGCAGGGAGGCAGCGGGTGCCCACAGCCAGTGGTCCCTGTTTCTAGGTGGGAGGTGGGGTCTGCTTACATGCAGGGAGGGGTTCCAAATGCAGACCTCCCCGTGCCAACAATGAATGGCAAGGGCCCGTGCCCACACCGTTCTCAAGCTCTGAGAGGAAGTGTCAACCCTCCCTCCTCAGACACCAGGCTTCAGCACATTGGAGATTTAATAGTGTGCTTTTAGAAATCTTCTTTTTCTGTGTCAAATCTTCTTTCTTATTATCAATTTAATGGGTTTATTTGTGGCTGGACTTCCCATTTCTGGCCTCTGGAACCCTCTGTGAAGGCAGACACAGCTCTGTGGGCTGCAGCACCTCCCATTTCTGGCTTCTGAACCCTGTGAAGGTGGACACAGCTCTGTGGGCTGCAGCACCTCCCATTTCTGGCCTCTGGAACCCTCTGTGAAGGTGGACACAGCTCTGTGGGCTGCAGCACATCCCATTTCTGGCCTCTGGAACCCTCTGTGAAGGGGGACACAGTTCTGTGGGCTGCAGCATGTCTATGCCCATCTTGGGAGGTGACCAGAGTACCCCCTCGCCCCTTGCTGTCGTGCCCAGTGCCACACCCAGCCCCCTGGCAGGCCCACTGGTTTTGTGGGTCCCTGAAGATCTTCTAGTGAACACCCTTTTGAGTTAATCAGTCACCTGCTGCCACTCTCAGGCTGGGGAGTCCTCTTATCTCAGCTCCAAACTCTATTTTCTGAGCAAACAAATGGGCCTTACAAAACTAATTGTCACTGAAGCATCTTAAATCACATCCTAGAAAACCGTGGTATGATAATGATTCACTTTTCTTTCCTTTGTTTCAAAGAGAGAGCCAGGGGCCAGGCGTGGTGGCTCATGCCTGTATTCCTTTGGGAGGATGAGGTGGGCAGATCACCTGAGGTCAGGAGTTCAAGACCAGCCTGGCCAACATGGCTAAACCCTGTCTCTACTAAAACTACAAAAATTGGCCGGGCGCGGTGGCTCACACCTGTAATCCCAGCTCTATGGAAGGCTGAGGCGGGCAGATCACCTGAGGTCAGGGGTTCAAGACCAGTCTGGCCAACACGGTAAAACCCCGTCTCTACTAAAAATACAAAAATTAGCCAGGTGTGGTGGTGGGCGCCTATAATCCCAACTACTCCAGATGCTGAGGCAGGAGAATCACTTAAACCTGGAAGGTGGAGGTTGCAGTGAGCTGAGATCACACCACTGCACTCCAGCCTGGGTGACAGAGCGAGACTCTGTCTCAAAAACAAACAAATAAAAAATACAAAAATTAGCCAGACACGGTGGCACACACCTGTAATCCCAGCTACTGGGGAGGCGGAGGCATGAGAATCACTTGAACCCAGGAGGCAGAGGTTGCAGTGAGCCAAGATTACGCCACTGCACTCTAGCCTGGGCGACAGAGCGAGACTCCATCCATAAAAGAAACAAAAACAAAAACAAAGGGAGAGCCAGAGGTGCTGTGGCACCCGCACCAGGGTCAGTAGCCTCAGGCCCAGGCACAGCCCCGTGAGGCAGCAGGAGGGAGACCAGGGCAGTGCAGCACCCTCTGAACCCGCAGATCCCTAGAGCGTGGCCTCTGCTGGGACCTCACGTCCCCCATCTGCATCCAGCACAGGACAGCCACAGCACAGCGCCAGGCCGATGCTGCCACAGAAAGAGGTCAAAGCCGCCACCAGGTGCCAGGGTTCTGCTTTTGAGAAAAGAACCTTCTTGGGGAGGAGGTCCCCACCCCTCCAGGACATGGCTCCCGGGGAGGGTGTGACGAACTTACGTTGTCCCGGATGTTGATGTCAGAGCCCTTGGACAGCAGCAGCTTCACGAGGTCCACGTGCTTGTACTCCGTGGCCCAGATCATGGGTGTCCAGCCTCCGTCATCCTGCCAGGGAAGAGAACAAAGCTGTCATCGCTCCAGAGACCGGCAACCACCAGAGCAATGAGGACTCCCACACCGAGGTCTCTGCACCTCCCAGGTACCATGCCCCTCGTGCAGGCGTCTCACTCAGGACCTGAATGCAACCTTCAGAGGTCACAGTTCTTCCTCAGAGCACAGCGCAGGTAGCTCCACAAGTGCAGGATGAAGGCAGAACCAGGACTGGGCCAGGCCCAACAACCCTGCCCGACATGCCCTGTGCTGTCGGCCTTGCCCGCTCCCAGTTGGGCACCACTCACTGGGGACGCACCAACACAGCTGCGTGCAACGAGTCTAATGGCACACACACGGGAGCTGAAACTTCATAAGCCCAGGCCAGACCCGGAGCGCACCAGCAGCCTTGGCTGGCGGGAAGTCTGGGCTGTAGCAGGCTCTGCTCCTCCTTCAGCCTCCAATGGTGGCTCCATGCAGGAGAGCCAGGGACCCCATCAGAGCAGCAGCTGGGAACTGTGGGTGGGAGATGGACAGGTGGACAGAGGCGGACGCCCCTGCTTCCTCCTGGGCAGGGAGCAGAATGCCCACCCAGGCTGATCAGCTCTGCGGCTCCTGCCACTCCTGAGTCCAGTCAGTGGGCCTGGGCAATTTTCCTTAAGCCAGAAAAAGGCGACTTTTCTGAAAATGAGGGTCATATGGCCAATTCCTACGCCAAAGGCAGAAGACTCAGCCTCTTCCCCAGCACCCCTCAAAGGACCTGCACATCCCAATGTCACAGACACAGCAGCCTCCACGATTAAAGCTACATCTCCCCTGCGGTGGACGGTCAGCCTGCACATCCTACTGTCACAGACACAGCAGCCTTCATGATCAAAGCTACATCTCCCCTGCGGTCGACAGTCAGCACCACCACAGGCACTGGGAACACAGCAGGGACAGCAGAGCGCAGCCTCCCGGAGCCCAGCCCCCCTGCTCAATGGAGGAGGGTACAACATCAGAGAGCAGAGGTCAGGGGATGCTTCAGATGCAGGGACCAGGCGGGGCTCCGGCCTCTGGGCACTCAGGGCAAAGGCGAGAGTATGGGCCTTTGAGCATATCACAGACGCTGCTGCTTCCAGCCCATGGGGACGCTGCCACAGCCAAGAGGGCACAGAAGCTGGGCGTCAACAACTGGGTGGGCAACCACTGGGCTAAAAAGACTCGGACCAAGTCTCCTGAAGGAAGGAGTGAGAGCGAGCGTGAGGATGGCACTTATCCCAGAGCTGTGGGTCCATGCAGGAGGGACTCCCAGTGCATGCTGAGCTGAGCAGCCTCAAAGCCTGCCCTTCTTTGATCTCCCCAGTCATTCACTCGTGAGGCAGGTGGCCCCTGTGTGTGAGGCACCGCGGTTCAGCACACATGCACGGCAAACCCTGCCCCGTGGCGCTGGCTGTGGGGCAGAGACGGACAATGAGCAGGAAGGAAGACGGGTGCCAAGGAGGGAGGCCAGTGACACCTCCCTCAAATGGTAATACCTAGACACAGCTGATGGAGAGCAAGGGAGGAGCCTCCAGCCAGACACAGTGCAGAGCCTGCCCTGCTGTGAGCATTCACAGCAGGCCAGGGAAGAAGGGGACAGGGAGGGGACAAGGCACTCCAGGGCCCAAGGGCTTGAGCTAGCCCTGTGCGTGGAAGACGATGCCGTGGAGGGTCCGAGCTGGCCCTGAGTGTGGAAGACGACGCTGGAGGGCCCAAGCTGGCCCTGAGTGTGGAAGACGACGCTGGAGGGCCCGAGCTGGCCCTGAGTGTGGAAGACGATGCTGGAGGGTCCGAGCTGGCTCTGTGTGGAAGGGGACGCTGTGGAGGGCCTGAGCTGGCCCTGAGTGTGGAAGAGGACGCTGGAGGGCCCGAGCTGGCTCTGTGTGTGGGATGGGACGCCGTGGAGGGCCCGAGCTGGCTCTGTGTGGGAGGGGATGCCGTGGAGGGTCCGAGCTGGCCCTAAGTGTGGAAGACGACGCTGGAGGGCCCGAGCTGGCCCTAAGTGTGGAAGAGGACGCTGGAGGGCCCCAGCTGGCTCTGTGCGTGGGAGGGGACGCCATGGAGAACGGGGGTGGGACCAGGAGCTGCAGAACAGTGACTTTCCGTAGCCAGTCCGCACAGTGTACTGCTAAGGGGAGGGGGTGGCTGTACCTGACAGTTGACGTCCATCTGTCCATTTGAAAGCAGGTACTGGACCACTTCGTAGTGGCCTTTCTTGGCAGCTAGGTGCAAACACGTAGAGCCCTCTGCATCCTGCAACAGAAATGCCACTTAGTCAAAGAATCCATACCTGTGATCCTGGTGTGTCAGCCCTGAGTGCGGGATCCAGGAGAACCCGGTGTCTACCATGCGGGTGGGGTACTGTCCTGCTCAAATGACAAGGAAACCCAGGCTGAGGCCGAGGGAACAGCCGAGGTCCAAGCGCTGTGTGCAGCCCCCTGTGGCCCCATGAGTGGTCAGTCGCCTGGCACAGTGAAGACAGCGTCAATGATTCAGCAATAGTTGTCCGTGTACCACAGAACTTAAAATAATAGACGGCAAAAAGCGGGAACACAAAGAGCGCCAGGCCCACCCCACGGCCCTGGAAACGCCAGGGACTCTGCCCTCCTCTTGCTTCCTTTGCTGCTGGGCACATCTTTTTTTTTTTTCTTTCTCTCCTTTTTGAGATGGGGTCTTGCTGTATCTATCGCCCAGGCTGGAGTGCAGTGGTGCGATCACAGCTCACCACAGCCTCTGATTCCCATGCTCAAGTGATCCTCCTGCCTCAGCCTCCCACGTAGCTGGGACTACAGGTGTGCACCACCATGCCTGGCTAATGTACTTTTTTCTATCCTAGAGACAGGGTCTTGCTACACTGCCTAGGCTGTTTTGAACTCCTGGCCCCAAGCAATCCTCCCACTTTGGTCTGGGAGTCGTAGGCATCGTAACTGGGATTACAGTGCTGGGATTACAGGCATGAGCCACCATGCCCAGATTGGGAATACCGTCTCATTTCCTTTCAGCTCTTTCCCTGAGGAGACCAAACAGATCACACCTATCAAACCATCTCAAAGGAAAACAAAGACATGCAAGGTTGGAGGTCAGACCCAGGAAGCTCCAGAAGAGGCAGGGGAGCCAGTGCCGCCCGCAGCGCTGCGCCATCCACGCGCCTCACACAGGGTTCTTCCTGCCTGCACTCCTCGCACAGGCCCGCGGACGCACTCCACCACCGTCTCCCTTCAGGTGTTTCCTTTGCTTTGCTCCCCTGTTCCTGTCTCCACTTAACCATGTTCCTTCATTACCTTTCTCCCCTTATCTCGGTGGAGTCCGTGCAGCAGTCATAGAGTTTCACAGGCATCACTGCACATACTGCTCCCCCAGCTGGGGCTAAATCAGCATGCTCACCTTCCTCAAGGAAAGCCAGCACACCCGGTTCCCACACGGCTAGTGTTCAGAATTGTAATTTTATTATGAATACAAAATGATGCATGGTTGTTAAAGGTTGGCCTTAATTTTTCAAGTGTCTTTAATCGCTGGAATAGTGCAGCTGACAATCTCCTAACTGCTGGCAGACTGTCACAGAATTCAGGACAGAAGCAGGTGCACCTGGCAGAGACCTTGGGCAAGCACTTCTGAATCAAGCAGGTGAGAGACAGATGCCAGCAAAGGAAGCTTAGTGAAGGAGGCCAGCTGTCACAAGAGCAAGACACCAGGCAGGAGGAGGGCAGGGCTGGGAGCGGCAGAGTGGGGGGGTGAGGGGATTGAGAGTCAGCCAAAGGAACCCCGTGGGAATAGACGTGAAGGTGGCAAAGAGCGGGGCTGCAGGTAAGGAAAGGTTTCTGTCGGGTTCAGTGACAGCAGCTAGCTGTGAGGTCTGCAGGCACACAAACAGAAGCTCAAGACACTGGAGCCCACCCCCACCCAAGGGACACCCCACACAGCGCCTGTCTGGTTTCTTTTCCTGCCTCCTCCCGAGAAGTTATCACTATCCTGAATTCGTTACTCATCATTCCCACGGATCTCAATACCTTTACTACATATATCCACAAATGATGTTTTTACACGCTTTTAAATTCTCAAGATCACAGTGTATATCATCTGCAGACACATCACAGACCCTACTGGTGTGAGGCCCTGCTTGCCGGGCAGCCTGCAGTCCCCGCACCCCACCAGTAAGGACCCTGCCTGCTGCTCTATGTCCCGCCCCTCAGTCTTTTCCACCTGTTACGTTGTACGGAATTCAGTGACTGTAAGACGGTCCCTCAGTCCTGTGTTTTCACCTGCTTGTTGGTCATACGCATGTATTTCTTTTTCTGGGAACTGCACGTTTATGTTCTTTGCCTATTTTTCTGTGTGATTTCTTTTTTTTTTTTTTTTTTGAGACGGAGTCTGGCTCTGTCGCCCAGGCTGGAGTGCAGTGGTGCGATCTCAGCTCACTGCCAATGCCACCTCCCGGGTTCACGTCATTCTCCTACCTCAGCCTCCCGAGTAGCTGGGACTACAGGCACCCACGACCACGCCCAGCAAATTTTTTGCATTTTTAGTAGAGACAGGGTTTCACCGTGTTAGCCAGGATGGTCTCGATCTCCTGACCTCATGATCCACCCGCCTCAGCCTCCCAAAGTGCTGGGATTACAGGCATGAGCCACCACACTTGGCCTCATTTGTAGTTCTTTATATTTTTGGATATTAATCTTTGGCCGATGCATTGCAAAATCTTCCCCCAGTTTTTAGACTGCCTGTTCGTGTCCTTTGTGACACCTTTTTGAAGAGAAATTCTTAAATTTTAATGCACTTAACTTTGTCAATCATTTTTGTGCTTTTTTGTGTCTTAAAAAGACGCTTCCCCGTGCTGGAATCACAAAGGCGGCCTCTGTGGTCTTCCAGGCTTCGTAATTTGCCTCTCCTCGGATTCACCTGCTTGCCACGTGCAAGCGCGCTTCTCCAGCCTGGCTGGCGTCTTCGTGTTGGAAGCAGGAGCGCTGCAGGAAGACATGGCTGGTTTCTCGCTTTCGATGCCGTCAGACAAACCTCTGCCTTTTAGGATGAGAGCGAGTCTGCGGCGTAATTACTGACAGGGTGAGGTTGGCGTCTGTCGCTCTGCTATTTGTTTTCTATTTGTCCCATCTGCTTTTATTCCTGCATTCTAGTTGCACAGTTTTTCAGTATTACATTTTACTTCCTCTACTAGTTTTTTTTCCTGAAAAGCTCTATTTGTTTTATTTTCTTGGTGCTTTCTCCAGGAATTACAATATTCGTCTTTACTGGTCTTCTTAGATAAATACTGTACCACCTCCCACAATAAAATACCTTTACAACAGTGTGATTCCACTTTCACACTGCCCTCCTTTGGGTAGTTATTATCCTGTATTTCACAGCAGGTCTTCAATAGGATCGTTTCATTCAGCATTGTTTTGTTATAACATTGATGAGGTTAAAAACAAACAAACAAACAAAAACCACTCCCAGCCGGGGCCACTGTCTGCGGAGTCTGCACGTCCTCCCGTGTCTGTGTGTGTTTTCTCCAGGTACCTCAATTTCACTCACATCCCAAAGACTCGCATGTTAGATGAATGGGTGTGTCTATGCTGTCCTGGTCTGAGTGAATGTGTTTGTGTGTGTGTGTGTGTATGTGAGTGTGTGTCTGTGTGTGGCTATGTGTGTATGAGTGTGTGTCTGTGTATGTGTCTGTGTGTATGTGAGTGTGTGTGTGTGTGTGTGTGTGTGTGTGCACCCTGCGATAGGATGGTGTCCTGGCCCAGCTCTGCTTCCTGCCAGGTGACCTGAGTTGCCAGGATAGGCTCTGTTCACTCACAACCCTGACCTGGAATAACTGGGTAAATATTTATCTTGTTTGTATTAATCTTTCTTAAATGTCTGTAGAGCTCACATGTATTTCAGTGTTTAATATTAGAAATACTTTGGTCTTGATTTGGAAGCTTACCGATGTTTTTGTGACCAGGAATATGGCAGAAGAACTTCACTCTTGTTTAGATCAATCAGTCTGTGGTAAACTGGCTTCGACGCTTGAAGAAGTCACATGCTCTAAGGACCTGTCAACAGTGGTAAGTGAAG
Source organism: Pan paniscus (assembly GCF_029289425.2). NCBI lineage: Eukaryota > Metazoa > Chordata > Mammalia > Primates > Hominidae > Pan > Pan paniscus. The sequence goes on from NC_073260.2 coordinate 1,548,890, forward strand.
ACTTACTGTGCTTCCAAACGTGTCTAAACTCCACCTTATGACATTATTTGAGTTTAAATGACCTCTCACATTTTAGGAAATTTAAATAGAAAAATGTCTTCATATCCGCCATCTGGTGCCCCTCATTCATTCCCAACGCGCTAAGTTTTCCTCCTGGAAGCTTCAGGATTCCAAGCAAGCTTATCTGCCTTTTGCTTTTTTACCTGAACATGTTTGATTTCACCATCATTCGCTGAAGGGTACGTTTACTGGATGTAGGATTCTGGGTTCACATTTTTTTGGCTTTGCTTCTTTCAGCACAATAAAAACTGCCTCCCTGGTTTCAAATGAGAAGTCAGTAATATTTCATAACGTTGTCTGTCTAGATGTAATGTGCTGTTTTTCTCTAGCTTTTTTTTTTTTTCTTAGAGATGGGGTCTCACTCTGTCACCCGGGCTAAAGTGCAGTGGTGCTAATCCAGCTCACTGTAGGCTCAAACTCCTGTGCTCAAGTGATGCTCCTGCCTCAGCCTCCCAAGGGGCTATGACTACAGGCACATGCCACCACGCCCAGCTAATTTTTCATTTCTTATAGAGACAGGGTCTCACTATGCTGTCCAGGCTGATCTCAAACTCCTCACCTCAAGCCATCCTTCTGCCTCAGCCTCCCAAAGCACTAGCATTACAGAAGCAAGCCACTGAACCTGGCCAAATGTTTGCCTACTTTGATCTAGCAATTCTACAGCCAGAAATCTGTCCTAAAGAAGCCTAATGTGCAAATATTTAACTATAAAAATGTTTACTGAAACATTGTTTATAATAAAAATTGAAAATAAGATAAATATTAAATATTCAAATTTGACTAAAAATGGTAAAATTATATCATAAATTGATACAGCCATTTAGGTGTTTCACAGAATAATATTTAATGAGAAAATAGTGAAAGTTTAATGTGACATGAGGCAGGAGTTGAATTACTATGAGGAGTGTGATCACTTTGTTGTTGGAAAAATGTGTATTAATATGAAAGACTAAGAATTCAAACGTTGTTATGGTAATATATAACAAAACTTGCCATTTAAAACATTTTATACAGTTTTGTGGCATTAAACACATTCACAACCACCACTATTTCCAAAACTTTTTCATTACCCAAAACAAAGCTCTACAATCATGAGGCAAAATACCATCCCCCAGCCCCAGGGAATCTCCAGTCTACTTTCTGTCTCTATGAATCTCACTACTCTCGATGGCTTCTGTCGGTCACATCGTACAGGATTTGTCCTTGTGCCTGGCTTCTTTCCCTCAGCAGAATGTCCTCGAGGTCCATCCATGCTGTTCATAGGTCAAAATTTCATTACTTTTTATGGCTGAGTAACATCCCATCGTATGGATGGACTGAATATGCTGACGCAGGCATCTGCTGAGACATCTGGGTTGTTTCTGTCCTTCAGCTACTGTGAACAATGCTGCAGTAAACACTGTTGTATGAAGATCTGTTTGTGTTCCTGGTTTGCATGCCTGTGGCATACACTTAGGAGTGGAGTTGCTACAGATCACAGCGTAATCCTATGCTTAGCGATCTGAGGAACCACCAGACTGGTTTCCACAATGGCTGCAGCGTTTACAACCCCACTAGCAACGCGTGAGAGTTCCGATATTGCCACATCCTCTGAGGTGCGTCTCACCTGTGGCTCTGATTTGGCTTCCCTGGTGGCTGGTGATGCTGGACACCTTTTCATGTGGGAAATGGCCCTTGTGGGCCTTCCTTAGAGAGATGGCTATTCAAGCCCCTTCTTTGCCCATTTCTGAATTGGGTGGTTTAATTTTCTGTTGTTGTTGAGATGTACAACCTCTTTATATATTCTGCATAAAAACCTCTTATCAGATAATTTGCAAATACATTTCCTCATTCTGTAGGTGGTCTTTTCACGCTATTGGTCGTAATCTTTGATGTATAAAAGTTTATTTATTTTTCCCCATTTTAAAACCTTTTACTATCTTTACAAACCCTTGGATTGGGGGTTGACTTTCAACAGATCGTACTGAGGGAGCTGCTCTGCCGCGCATGAAACCCCAACCCAGAAGCAGGTCATCTACGGATGGTTTAGTGCCAGGTTCCCTACGAACGTGCGTGCATGACAGGCAAGGGGGTGGCTGTCTTTCCGGCTGCACATCATTTCCCAGGGCCAAACATTTTTAATTTTAATCAAGTTTGTCTATTTCTTTGATCATGCTTTTGTATCATATCCAAGAAATCATTGTCAAATCCAGTGTCATAAAGCTTTCCCCCAATGTCTTCTTCAAAGAGTGTTCTGGTTTTAGCTCTTAAGTACGGGCCTTTCATCCACATACGTTTTCCTTTTTTTTTGAAACAGAGTTTCGCTCGTCACCCAGGTTGGAGTGCAGTGGCGTGATCTCGGCTCACTGCAACTTCCGCCTCCCAGGTTCAATTGATTCTCCTGCCTCAGCCTCCCAGGTAGCTGGGATTACAGGCACCCATCACCACGCCCAGCTAATTTTTATATTTTTAGTAGAGACCGGGTTTCACCATGTTGGACAGACTGGTCTTGAATTCCTGACCTCAGGTGATCCACCTGCCTCAGCCTCCCAACGTGCTGGGATTACAGGCGTGAGCCACCACGCCCAGCTGTATTTTCCATTAATTTTTGAATACAGTGTTAGATGAGGATCCAACCTCACGCTTCTGGATGTGGACATCCAGCTGTATCAGCACCATCTGTTGAAAAGACAGTCTTTTCCCCATTGAATGGTCTTTGTAACCTTTGCCAAAAATCAGTGACCATATATGCAATCGTTTATTTCTGGGCTTTTTATTTTATTCCATTGGTCTCTATTTCTGTCTTTATGCCAGTCCCACACTGTTTTCATTACCGTGGCCGTATATAGTAAGTTTTGAAATCAGCAAGTGTGAGTTCTCCAACTCTGTTCTTTCACAAAATTGTTTGGCTTCTCTGGGTCTCTTGAGACTCCGTATAAACTTTAGAAGTTTTCTGTATCTGTAAAAAAAAAGCTGTTAGCGCTGGGCATGGTGGCTCATGTTCATAATCCCAGCACCATGGGAGGCTGAGGCGGGCGGATCACCTGAGGTCAGGAGTTCGAGACCAGCTTGGCCAACAAGGTGAAACCCCGTCTCTACTAAAAATACCAAAAATTAGCCAGGCATGGTGGCGCGTGCCTGTAATCTCAGCTACTAGGGAGGCTGAGGCAGGAGAATTGCTTGAACCTGGGAGGTGGAGGTTGCAGTAGCCCGAGATTGTGCCACTGCACTCCAACCTGGGTGACAGAGCAAGACTGTCTCAAAAAAACAAAAAAGCTGTTAGGATTTTAGTAAGGACTCCATGGACTCTACAGGCTGTTGGGTGGCACCTGCCATTTTAACCACATTCAGTCTTCTCATCTGTGAACATGGGAATGTCTTTCTATTTATTCAGGTCTTCTTTAATTTCTTTCAGCAATGTTTGTTAGTTTTCAACTAACAAATACAAGTCTTTTGTCTTCTTGGTTAAACTCACTCCTAAGTATTTTATTCTTTTTGATGCTACTGTAAATGAAACCGTTTTCTTAATTTCTTTTTTGAATACTTCATTTGAAGTATATAGAAATGCAACTGATTTTTTTGTGTTAATTTTTTATCCTGTTTTGCTGAATTGGTTTTGTTAGCTAACAATATTTTTGCATATTCTTTAGGATTTTCTACATATAAAAACATGTCATCTGTGAACAGAGGCAGTTTTACTTCTTCCTTTCCAATGTGAACGCCTTTGATTTCTTTTTCTTGCCTAATTGCTCTGGGCTGAAGACAGAGTGAGACGATGTACTGTAAGGCGAACACCTTCTGCACAGCAAACCCGTCATTCGCTCACCTGTCTGTTGTCAGGCTCTGTAGAGAGTGAGCGCTCACTAGTAGTTTTTAATAATAAACCAGGTAACCAAAGTGAGATGAAGGAACTATTTCTGGACAACTGGGTCAGTGTGTGAAGGCCCCAAGTCCTGGAGATGTCAGTAAGGATGTCCCTTGCTCAGCTTTCTGAGAAACGTCTACACACACACTAGGACGTTGATTCTGACAGGGGAACATACCTTGGGATCCACCAGGGCCCCGGCCTTGATGAGGTACTTCACTGCTTCCAGATGGTTGTTTTCGGCTGCTTCCATCAACGGGGTCCTCTGGTCTTCTGAGCAGGTGTCAATATTAGCGCCCGCCTAGTGAAACAACAGTTCAGGTGTATGGGAGGGCTGTGACGGTAGCCACCGCCTGGGGAGAAGTGACTTACAAGCTTCCACACTCAAAAAAAGAGAGCTGCACTGTTTCAGTGACCAACAATGTCTGAGTTTTCTAAACACGTATTCAAAGACATAATTATTCTATTACTATCAAACCTTTAGTCTAAGCAGAATATTTCTGCTAGATTTCATTCCACTTCTAAGGTAATTTGATAGAAAATGTTTATAGCTCAGGAGTGTGACGACACCTTTAGAAATGAGGAGGACAGTGACAACCTTCTAAAGCAGACAAAGAAGGGGGAGGGAGGGGCCCCTCGGCAGAGAGGAGGCAGGAGGGAGGTGCCGGTTCACCCCGCCAGGCCACACAGCATCCTCTCGCTGATTTAGTACTCGCCAAAATAAGTGGAAAATCCTGACTTCCAGTAGCATGCATTCCGGAACACTTTCCATTTTCCCAAATAAACGGAGAAACTTGAAAGACCAATTAACTGGCAGGTAAATTTTTCTTGGTCTGAAACTTAAGAAGCCCTCAACTTTAAAATTGGTTGTGTGCTAAAAGCCAATCAGCTGTTTGGCTGTTGAAACCTTTTCTCCATGAGGAAAAACTTCTTAGATGACAAAGACCTAGTATTTAATTTATAACATAAACATTATGAAAAAACGTTAAAAATAGTATTGTTTTTACTATTAGTAATTAAAAACCAAAAGTAACACAATTAAATAAGGAATGTTTAAACAGCCCTAGAATGGTCTATATGGAAAATGAGGCTAACTCATAACGGCTAAGGGGGTGGAGAGGCCGGGCACAGCAGCTCACGCCTGTCATCCCAGCACTTTGGGAGGCCAAGGCAGGTGGATCGCCTGAGGTCAGGCGTTCGAGACCAGCCTGGCCAACATGGTGAAACCCCATCTCTACTAAAAAAACAAAAATTAACCAGGCGTGGTGCCGGGCGCCTGTAATCCCAGCTACGCAGGAGGCTGAGGCAGGAGAGTTGCTTGAACCCGGGAGGCAGAGGTTGCAGTGAGCCCAGATTGCACCACTGCATTCCAGCCTGGGCAACAAGAGTGAACTCTGTTACAAAAACAAAACAAAACAAAACAAAAAACCACAAAACAGAGGGGTAAGTGAGAGGCTCAGGGGACTTTGACCGGAAGGAGCTGGGCTTCCCCAAAGAGAACGCAGGGTCCACAGAGCAAGGGTCAGAGGTCAAAAGGCTGAGGCCTGGAGGCGCACAGCGAGGGCAGTGACCCATGGCTGACTTCAAACACCAAAGCTCAAAGCCAAGGTCCGGCTGCCAAACCTGAAGGTAAAGTAGCGTCAGAAGTCTACGACAGCTAATTTTTAACAAATAGTAAGCTTAAAAAAACACAAAACGAGGTAGGGAGCGAGGCCTGTGCTGTGCAGAGGAGCTGTGGCTCTGCCCGCACGCTCAGCACACAGAGGCTGCTCCCCCAGACCCCAAAAATCCTGGTGAAAGAAGAGGGTGCGCCCACAATGGAGAGGCTGGCACCGAACGCCCCTGCGCCAGCACCAGGCCGGCAGCGCAGGCGGAAGCGCAGACAGACCCGAGTGTGCAAGGGCAGGAGGGGCTGACGGCTTCGGGTGGAGCATAGGGGAGGATGGGTGTCCTTCCCCAGGGAGGAGTGCTCGGGCAGCTCTCGGCGGCCCATAGGAAACGGGAGCCTGCCGGCTCCTCAGCGCGGAGCCCTCACAGACCCACACCGCGCCCAGGACCCCAGGACCCGGGTAAGCAGAAGGAAATGACCCCGCCCATGAAAACACAGGGCACTGAGACAAAGTCCAAGAAAGCTCTAAGAGTGGAGGGAAGCAGCAGAGCAAAAGGAAGAGTCAAAGCGACACCCGCGCGGCGGCATTTCCAAACAGACCTGCCAGCGCCAAGAAACAGGTCGCGCCCCCCATCCAGCTGCATCCTGGACCCCACGCAGACGCGGAGCAGGACCCACCTCCCACGCGCTCCCCAAACCCTCACCGCAAGCGGAGCGGCTGACACTGACCAAGTCCCACACAGCCTGGGACTCCAAGGTCGAAGCCGCCGGCCGCTCACCCTCCGCGAGGCTCTGACGGAGGGCGCCCTTCCCAGGCTCGCGCGCACTCCCCGCCAACGGCTACCCATCGCGGTCCGCCTCCCAGGCATTGGGCCCGCAGCGACTCCCGCCTGCAGGCCCAGAGGCACAGTCGCTCTCCCAGTCCCCGAGGGGACAAGAGACACCTGCAGCGCGGCAATCCCCTACACCTGTGAGGCCCCCTAAGCCCGCAAGGCCCCCTACACCTGCAACCTCCCTTCACCTACAAGATCCCTGCACCTGCAAGGCCCCCTACACCTGCAACCTCCCTTCACCTACAAGATCCCTGCACCTGCAAGGCCCCCTACACCTGCAACCTCCCTTCACCTACAAGATCCCTGCACCTGCAAGGCCCCCTACACCTGCAACTTCCCTACACCTGCAATCTCCCTACACCTGCAACCTCCCTACGCCTGCAACCTCCTTTCACCTACAAGATCCCTAAACCTGCAACCTCCCTTCACCTACAAGATCCCTGCACCTGCAAGGCCCCCTACACCTGCAATCTCCCTATACCTGCAACCTCCCTACGCCTGCAACCTCCTTTCACCTACAAGATCCCTAAACCTGCAACCTCCCTACACCTGCGTGAGCCTCACCCTGGCTGAGGCGCTGGCAGAAGGCGGTGCGGGTGGAGCCTTCGCCAACGTCCTGGGCCCCCTGAGTGCTGCATGCCAGTCCTACCAGCCGCTCGGTCATCTGCCACCGCCCAGCAATGGCTTCAGCATGCAGTCCCTGCTAGGGGACTCCAGGGAGGAGCATCCTGGCCAGGGCTGGTGCCACAGAGCAGCCCAGCTTCTGCAGGCAGGTATAGGGTGCAGTGGGGAGAAGGCAGTGACCACCCCACCCCTGCCCTCCTCTGAGAGGCCTCTGTGGCCCCTCTGCCCCCTTCCTGGCCCCACGAGAGTGGAGGGGGAGACTTTGCCAGCGGGAGCCATCAGGCCCTCAACCCTCTTCCCGGAGCCTAGGGCCTGGCCTCTCCACTTACTGCAGGGCACCTCAGTTCCTGGGGGGCTGTCCAGTGGGGGACACAGGGCCTCCCTCTGGGGGCAGCTGCCCACCTCCTACTTGCCAATCTACACTCCCAATGTGGTAATGCCCTTGGCACCCCCACCCACCTCCTATCCCCAATGTTCACCGTCAACCAGCTCTGCCTACTGGGGGGTGGCCCCTGAAACCTGAGGGCCCCCAGGGCTGGGATCTAGACGCCCTCTTCCAGGGTGTGCCACCCAACAAAAGCATCTACGATGTTTGGGTGGCACCCTGGAGACCTGGCGGCCCCTGGCCCAGGCTGGCTGCTCTCCCGGTGCAGCCTGTGAGGCTCTTAAGACAGGCCCCTCCTCCCTCCCGCTTCCACCCCCAGCTTGTTGCCAGGGAGCCAAGGCGAGGCGGTTGTCTGCGACCACAGCAGCCTCGAAACACCAGGCAGCAGCCTTGCTGGGAGTCCATGGTGTTTACTAACTACCCCACGTGTGGCCGTGGCCAAGCTGGGCACGGCCCTGGCCCTGGTCAGTCATGCCTCTGTTTCCCCTACACCCAGAGGCAAGGCTGTGGGAGGCAGGGCTGAGCCTGGAATAGCCCTTCCTAGTCCCCTCTTCTCAGCCCACTACCCATCCATCCGTCACCAGCCGTCACCGAATGGCAGATGCAGCCTGGGAAGGAGGTAGTACCTTTTCAGGAAAAGGGGTTAGGGAATCAAGACTGGACCCTACATGGTCTTGGTAGGGGCGTGGGGGAGATAACAGTAAAGGAATTTACAACATTTTTTTTTAATGAGAGATGACAGAAGAGCAGACCGATGAAAACATGAGTGTCTGTGGTGAGTTCGGATGGCAGCGTGTGGCACCTCGCTCAGTGCTCTCCAGAAACTGCAGACACGGCATGAAATCTTGCAACACAAGGGACCAGGACACCGAAGGGCAGCAGGTGAGAGAGGGCAGCAGCACCCCAGAGCTGCAGCAGATGGAGGCACAGCTCCCAACTCCTCCACAGGGACAAAAACACAGATCAAGTCAGAAAAGACCCCGGGGCGCTTGAGGCAGCTCGGACACCCAGGAGGCTCCGTGACCGATCCTCGGAGCCACTCCCCAGCCTGGGAGCCAGAACGCTGATGTCCCCAGCACCGGCGAAAGGCTGGGGTGGACTCCAGGTCGGCTGCCAGGGAAGCGCTTTTTGCACAATGGATTTCTCTGTCTGTGCACAGGGGAGATGACTCCACACGACCAAGACCGGAGCCCAGGAGAGATGACTCCACACGACCAAGACCAGAGCCCGGGAGAGATGACTCCACACGACCAAGACCAGAGCCCGGGAGAGATGACTCCACACGACCAAGACCAGAGCCCGGGAGAGATGACTCCACACGACCAAGACCGGAGCCGGAGGGAGATGACTCCACACGACCAAGACCGGAGCCCGGGAGAGATGACGCCACACGGCCAAGATGGGAGCCCAGGGGAGATGACACCACATGAGACCAAGACCGGAGCCGGAGGGAGAGATGACGCCACACGACCAAGACCGGAGCCCGGGGGAGATGACACCACAGGCCCTCACTGGTGTGGCCAGAGCCTGCCCAAAGAGTGTGTGTGAGATGTGAGACACCCCTGCAGATGCTGAAACCCTGAGAAACAGCACCCTTGGATTCAGGGCAAACTAGAGATAAAGCCAATCAATCTCTCTCTCTTCCTGGAGAATCTCAGGAAAACCGCTTAGATTCTAAGGGGAAGAAAAAATAGAAATCCCTCTAAGACCAGCAACAGTAAGTTCTGCAGGACGGGTTATCAAATTAAACATCAGGCTAGGAATTTAACCTGAAGTTCCAGACTGGTCAGACCCCGGGCACTGCATGGACAGCAGCACCAAGGGACATAACGATTTCCTCCCAATACATCATGTTATTTCACGGCACTAAACTCACAAGAGGCTGTAAAACAGAACGAAGAGCTCTGTACTCCCCTCACTCGGCCTCCCCAAAGACGACGTTTCAGACAAGCACAGAGCACGGGCAGTCAGCAGGGGCCCTGGCAGGGCCAGGCCACTCAGCCCCACGGCCATGTCCCTTTTCTACACTCCCTTGTTTTCCTGACTGACGGAAGCAGACACAAAGGAACTCACGCTGGACAACTCAGTTAGCATAAAGGTTAAAAGCAAACAAACGGAACCCTGCTATGCGAGGCACTTGCAGGGCGGTGAGACCGAAACGGCTGCTGTTCCCGGGGAGGGCACCCAGGGGTCCACCAGGTGTCCGGGGAGCCAGCAACGCTGCGTCTCACGGGGGTGCGAATGTCAGGGCCAGAGTAGAATGATTTGTTAACCAGATGTTTACATTTTAAGGATCTTTCTGTATGCATGATGCAACCATATGTTTTTGGGTTTTAATTTTAATATTTAAAAAAGAAAGCCAAAGAGAACCCAGTGTCTTTCAAAGGAGTGACAAGCTAAATTCTCAAAAGGAAAAATGGAAGTCAGAAGACAGTGGCATCATTCCTTACATGACCTGAGGAAAACCACCAGCAACCTGGAATTCCAGGCACAGGAGGAATGTCTTCAAGAAGCCTCCACAGCCAGCAGTGGACATGGAGAATGGGCTCAGCACGGCCCACCCTCAGGGGCTCAGCACACCCCACCCTCAGGGGCTCAGCACGGCCCACCCTCAGGGGCTCAGCACACCCCACCCTCAGGGGCTCAGCACGGCCCACCCTCAGGGGCTCAGCACACCCCACTCTCACGGGCTCAGCACGGCCCACTCTCACGGGCTCAGCACACCCCACCCTCACAGGCTCACACACCCACATTCATGGCCTTGCCCAGCTCCTGGGGCCATCGGGGTAGCGCTCATACAGCCCTTGTTCCTGTCTGGTCCGTTCCCCCACGTGGCTCTGCACACTCGTCCCCATTCAGGTCCATCCGCAACAGAACAGAATCATGCCACACCCTTCACTAGGCCTCCCAGGAGAGGAGAGGGCCTCCCAGCCGAATGCCTGGCCCTCCACCGGCATCTGCTCTCGAGCCCCACAACACCAGCTCCTGCCTCTTCCAGACCACGCTCTTCCTCTTCCTCAGAGCCCCACCTATGAACGTCCTGGCATCACTCCTGCCCTGAACAGCCCACCCCTCACTCCAGCTCTGCCTGTGTCTGGACGACCACCCCCCACTCCCTGACCTCACCCCCTCCCACAAGCCTGTTCCCACCAGATCAGCCACTTCCCTCATGGTCTCACCATGAACCACAGCCCACATGACTCGTCTTGAGGCCACCCCACTGTCTCTGAATCCTTTTCTGCTTCTCCCTGACATACCCAGCAGCCTCCGTGGCTCCTCCTGCATGGAGCTGGCCCCCAGTGCCTACCTCGGCTCAGCGCTTCTCACGGCACACTTTCCTCTCAGCCTCCAGGAGCCCCCCACAAACCCCTGGCTTACTGGACCCCAGTTCACTCAGCTGCTCCCTCCCTCACCCCCTGCCAGGGCTTGGCTCCCCCATCATCATCTCATTCAGTCTTGACCTTGGTAAGTCAAGTCTGCATGTGAGACTGACAGGAACCACTGGGGCAAAAACTGGAAAGTTTGTAACTAACAGAGAGAAGAGAAACGGCAAAATCAAAATAAAACCAATTCAAAAGACGCAAGAACGACCAAAAAAGTATTGGCTTCAAAAGGCTGGCACTATGGTCTGAATGCAATTTATTTACCGGGGCTGGGGGCCCCAATGAGGTTTTGAGGCTGGGCCTTTAAGAGGCTACGAGGCTGTGAAGATGGAGCCACGCCTCTCTGAAAGGCGGAGTCAGCCCCCAGGAATGGACCTGCTCCCCTGTGGGCGGCCTGGTCCACAGCAAGGCTGTGCTGGAGCATCTTCCTCTTGGCGTGGTTCCTGGCTGTGTTCGGGAACAGCACGAGGTCCTCACCATAAGTCACCAGAGGCAGCCCCTCGACCTTGGGCTTCCCAGCCTGCAGAACTGTGAGAAATAAATTTCTTTTCTTTATAAATGACCCGGTCTCAAGTATTCTCTTATAGCTAAAGAAAATGGACTAAGACAGCTAGAAATTAAAACTACAATATAAGACATTAGGTATAAATAAAGGACTGAAAGTTCCTATTAAAATACCAAGACTGTTAGACTAAATTTATAAAAATCAAGTTCTACGTTTAAAATACATATATCCAAAAACGAGGGAAAAGGTCAGAATAAAAGGAGGGAAAAATCATTCCAGGCAAATAGTAACAAAACACCATCAGTTGTGACTCCGGAAACAGGGGACAGACTGAGGCAGCTGGACAGCGGGTGGGTGTGGGCACAGCAGACGGTGCGCCCCGTCGCTCTCTCCTTCTTGGCCCTAAGAAAGGCAGAGACAGGTGCAGTCCGAGAAGACAGGTCCTTCCCAGACAGTGGGGCCTGGGGGCCCCAACAAAACAGCCAGGCCTGCAGATCACCCTACAGCTGACAAGCCCCCGGCAAGCAAGAGCTACCACCAGCTTTTTAGTAGTTTACTTTAAATATAAACGAGAATCACTGGGCATTTGAGGAAAACCTTTAGATAAGAAAAACTAAAACACAGCAGCATAAAACTTCAAAATAACCATAATAACATCAGAGAAATAAGGGAAGAAAAAGAGACTACTGAAAGAGGAACTATCCAAGAGCAGAAAGGAATTACTGGGATTTGAAAATGTGACCACACATGTTAAGAATCCCCCAGAAGCTGGAAGCTGAAGGTGAGAATGCTGCCTAGAAGGCAGAACCAAAAGACAAGAAAAAACAGACCACGGCAGGAAATCGGTCCGGAAGGTTCCACACCTGAGTTACGAGGGTCCCAGGACAGAGCTGAGACAGGTAGAGGACCTGGGCACAGAAGTCACACAGGAAATCCTCCTAGAACTGACAGGTGTGGATTTCTGCACTGAAAGGGCACAGCACATGCACCAAATGCTCCAGTGGATCTAAAAAGACCCACGTTACAATGAGGTACAACTTCAGACCAGTGGGGTTCAAGGAAAGTTCCTAAAGTCTCCAGAAATAATAGGTCACACACAAAGGATCAGAAGTCAGACCACACCAGACTCAAACCTGGCACTTGAGAAACAGGGGATCCAACACTGGGATCAGGGAAGGGGCGTCACAGGGGGACAAACAGCGTCGTGTGTCTGAACCCAGAGACAAGCGGGCAGCGTTCAGATGGTTCAGAATAAATTAGCAGGTGGCAGAGTCAACTCAACCAACAGAAACACAAGCCAGTGATTAACGACAGACACAACATACCCTGTAGACGACGTGGATCAGCTTGAAAATGCTCACATGATCTGATCTAAACAAAATGGGAGCCAGTCAACGGGGCTGGGGGAGGGGCGTCCGTGCCTCTGCGAGTGCTTGGCTCCCCCAGGGGCACGTCATAAATGTGAAGAACCAAAACCAAAACCAAAGAAAGCAAATCAAGAAACAGCCAAATGGCGGCATGCTCTTCTCAAAGGCCATGGTAAATGCCGGAAGAAACAGCGGGAAGCACTGATCCACCTGCAGGACTCGGGGGCAGAAAAGCTGATTCTGTGTCCGCTTCACAGCACTACGGAACTCTTACACTGGAAGAACCGTGAACGTGGTATTATTTTACTTTGGTAAAAATAAAAGAGAGCAGGTGAAGAGCCCTAGGAGGGCGCCGTGCCGCCGCACCTGAACCAGCATGTGGCAGATGTCCACGTGTCCAGCCTCTGCCGCGGCGTGCAGTGGAGAGCGCTTATTCTGGTGCTCCATTTTGAAGTTGGGGTCAATTCCGTCCACTGTGAACAAACACAGTTTTATTAATGATTTCAGATGTAGCCACAGACTCCAGCTCAGGACTGTCACAATGGCTGGCAAGCACTCACAAATGACCATCCTCCACACAAACAGCCACCTCGAGCCACGCCAGAACCCGCCCACAGCACCATCCTCTGGACTTGAGACTTGAGTGTGCTAGTCTCCTGCGGAATTGAACAGGCAGGTCCCTCTGTCAGAACTAACTCGGCAAGGCATGCTCTTCCCTTTACCACCCTGCTCTAACTCTGAGGTTCCTTCTGTGTTTCTGTGCGTCCTGGCCATGGCCGCCCCAGGCCCAGTGAGGTGGCTGACCAGGGCAGACACACCCTAGGGGAGCAAGCAAGGCCAGGGACAGAGGCCTGAGCATCGGTCAATTCCCAGGAGGTCTGAGAGGATGGTGAGCAACGGAGCAGTGAGGTGACCTTCACAGGTGTCCTGTGAAGTCCATGACAAAATGATTAAAACTGCTGGTCAACATAAATAAACCTTTCTTTAAGAGCAAATAGTTTCACTTCTTTTTACTTGACGTACTGTCCAGTAAAGGGCTTCTTAATCATCCTTTTCAACCCAGAGACGATGAACATCAAGAGAAATCAAGCCTAAAGCTATGAGCTCAGAGACCAAATTATCACTGGGAAGGCTCTCTAACAAGTATGCTTTTGCGTATTAGAAATCTAATGCAATCGGTTTGCCTGTTATAAAATACCTATAGCTGAAGCCTACTTTGTCCACACCACAGCTGCTGCGACCAGCACAGGTGAGACATCGGCTGCCGTCATCACCACACATTCCAGCGTCATCACCACACGTCCCAGCGTCATCACCACACATCCCAGCGTCATCACCACACGTCCCAGCGTCATCACCACACGTCCCAGCGTCATCACCACACGTCCCAGCGTCATCACCACACGTCCCAGCGTCATCACACGTCTCAGCGTCACACGTCTCAGCGTCATCACACGTCTCAGCGTCAACACCACACGTCTCAGCGTCATCACCACACATCTCAGCATCATCACACGTCCCAGCGTCATCATCACACGTCTCAGCGTCATCACACGTCTCAGCGTCATCACACGTCTCAGCGTCATCACCACACGTCCCAGCGTCATCACCACACGTCCCAGCGTCATCACCACACATCTCAGTGATGCCGTCATCACATCTCGGCGTCATCACCACACGTCTCAGCGTCATCACACGTCTCAGCGTCATCACCACACGTCCCAGCGTCATCACCACACATCTCAGTGATGCCGTCATCACATCTCGGCGTCATCACCACACGTCCCAGCGTCATCACACGTCCCAGCGTCACCACACGTCCCAGTGTCATCACACGTCCCAGCGTCATCATCACACGTCCCAGCGTCACCACACGTCCCAGCGTCACCACACGTCTCAGCGTCATCACCACACGTCCCAGCGTCATCACCACACATCTCAGTGATGCCGTCATCACATCTCGGCGTCATCACCACACGTCCCAGCGTCATCACACGTCCCAGCGTCACCACACGTCCCAGCGTCATCACACGTCCCAGCGTCATCATCACACGTCCCAGCGTCACCACACGTCCCAGCGTCATCACACGTCCCAGCGTCATCATCACACGTCCCAGCGTCACCACACGTCCCAGCGTCACCACACGTCCCAGCGTCATCATCACACGTCCCAGCGTCACCACACGTCCCAGCGTCACCACACGTCCCAGCGTCATCATCACACGTCCCAGCGTCACCACACGTCCCAGCGTCATCATCACACGTCCCAGCGTCATCATCACACGTCCCAGCGTCACCACACGTCTCAGCGTCATCACATGTCCCAGCGTCATCACACGTCCCAGCGTCGTCACACGTCCCAGCGTCATCACCACACGTCTCAGCGTCATCACACGTCCCAGCGTCACCACACGTCCCAGCGTCATCACCACACGTCCCAGCGTCATCACCACACGTCCCAGCGTCATCATCACACGTCCCAGCGTCACCACACGTCCCAGCGTCATCACCACACGTCCCAGCGTCATCACACGTCCCAGCGTCATCACCACACGTCCCAGAGTCATCACCACACGTCTCAGCGTCATCACCACACGTCTCAGCGTCATCACCACAC
This sequence comes from Pan paniscus, assembly GCF_029289425.2. Lineage (NCBI taxonomy): Eukaryota > Metazoa > Chordata > Mammalia > Primates > Hominidae > Pan > Pan paniscus. The sequence continues at coordinate 1,564,117 of NC_073260.2, forward strand.
GTCTCAGCGTCATCACACGTCCCAGCGTCGTCACACGTCCCAGCGTCATCACCACACGTCCCAGCGTCATCACCACACGTCTCAGCGTCATCACCACACGTCTCAGCGTCATCACCACACGTCTCAGCGTCATCACACGTCCCAGCGTCGTCACACGTCCCAGCGTCATCACCACACGTCTCAGCGTCATCACCACACGTCTCAGCGTCATCACACGTCCCAGCGTCATCACCACACGTCCCAGCGTCATCACCACACGTCTCAGCGTCATCACCACACGTCCCAGCGTCATCATCACACGTCCCAGCGTCACCACACGTCCCAGCGTCATCACCACACGTCCCAGCGTCGTCACACGTCCCAGCGTCATCACCACACGTCTCAGCATCATCACCACACGTCCCAGCGTCATCACACGTCCCAGCGTCATCATCACACGTCCCAGCGTCACCACACGTCCCAGCGTCATCATCACACGTCCCAGCGTCACCACACGTCCCAGCGTCATCACACGTCTCAGCGTCATCACCACACGTCCCAGCGTCATCACACGTCCCAGCGTCATCACACGTCCCAGCGTCATCATCACACGTCCCAGCGTCACCATCACACGTCCCAGCGTCACCACACGTCCCAGCGTCACCACACGTCCCAGCGTCACCACACGTCCCAGCGTCATCACCACACGTCCCAGCGTCATCACCACACGTCCCAGCGTCATCACCACACGTCCCAGCGTCGTCACACGTCCCAGCGTCGTCACACGTCCCAGCGTCATCACCACACGTCCCAGCGTCATCACACGTCCCAGCGTCATCACACGTCCCAGCGTCATCACCACACGTCCCAGCGTCATCACCACACGTCCCAGCGTCATCACACGTCCCAGCGTCATCACACGTCCCAGCGTCATCACCACACGTCCCAGCGTCGTCACACGTCCCAGCGTCGTCACACGTCCCAGCGTCATCACCACACGTCCCAGCGTCATCACACGTCCCAGCGTCGTCACACGTCCCAGCGTCATCACACGTCCCAGCGTCATCACACGTCCCAGCGTCATCACACGTCCCAGCGTCATCACCACACGTCCCAGCGTCATCACACGTCCCAGCGTCATCACACGTCCCAGCGTCATCACACGTCCCAGCGTCATCACACGTCCCAGCGTCACCACACGTCCCAGCGTCATCATCACACGTCTCAGCGTCATCACACGTCCCAGCGTCATCATCACACGTCCCAGCGTCACCACACGTCCCAGCGTCACCACACGTCCCAGCGTCATCATCACACGTCTCAGCGTCATCACCACACGTCCCAGCGTCATCACACGTCCCAGCATCGTCACACGTCCCAGCGTCACCACACGTCCCAGCGTCATCATCACACGTCCCAGCGTCATCACCACACGTCCCAGCGTCATCACACGTCCCAGCGTCGTCACACGTCCCAGCGTCATCACCACACGTCCCAGCGTCATCACACGTCCCAGCGTCATCACACGTCCCAGCGTCATCACACGTCCCAGCGTCATCACCACACGTCCCAGCGTCGTCACACGTCCCAGCGTCACCACACGTCCCAGCGTCATCATCACACGTCTCAGCGTCATCACCACACGTCCCAGCGTCATCATCACACGTCCCAGCGTCATCACCACACGTCCCAGCGTCATCATCACACGTCCCAGCGTCATCACCACACGTCCCAGCGTCACCACACGTCCCAGCGTCATCACACGTCCCAGCGTCATCACCACACGTCCCAGCGTCGTCACACGTCCCAGCGTCATCATCACACGTCCCAGCGTCATCACCACACGTCCCAGCGTCACCACACGTCCCAGCGTCGTCACACGTCCCAGCGTCATCACCACACGTCCCAGCGTCATCACACGTCCCAGCGTCATCACACGTCCCAGCGTCATCACCACACGTCCCAGCGTCGTCACACGTCCCAGCGTCATCATCACACGTCTCAGCGTCATCACACGTCCCAGCGTCATCACCACACGTCCCAGCGTCACCACACGTCCCAGCGTCACCACACGTCCCAGCGTCACCACACGTCCCAGCGTCATCATCACACGTCTCAGCGTCATCACCACACGTCCCAGCGTCGTCACACGTCCCAGCGTCGTCACACGTCCCAGCATCATCACCACACGTCCCAGCGTCATCACACGTCCCAGCGTCATCACACGTCCCAGCGTCATCACCACACGTCCCAGCGTCGTCACACGTCCCAGCGTCACCACACGTCCCAGCGTCATCATCACACGTCTCAGCGTCATCACACGTCCCAGCGTCATCACCACACGTCCCAGCGTCATCACCACACGTCCCAGCGTCATCACACGTCCCAGCGTCATCACCACACGTCCCAGCGTCATCATCACACGTCCCAGCGTCATCACCACACGTCCCAGCGTCACCACACGTCCCAGCGTCATCATCACACGTCTCAGCATCATCACACGTCCCAGCGTCATCACACGTCTCAGCGTCATCACACGTCTCAGCGTCATCACACGTCCCAGCGTCATCACCACACGTCTCAGCATCACCACACGTCTCAGCGTCATCACCACACATCTCAGGGCCACAACTCACTAGTTTTGCTTTTCCTTAATCTCTATTTCTGCTTGATTTAATAATCACATACCAATTCCTTTTTAAAAATTAGAACTTCGTAGAGAATAGTTCTAATATCTTGCGTAACTGGAATGAACACCATAAAAAGCCTCAACACCAGTGGGCAACCTATTCTCACTCATCAGAGAACTTGGAGACACAGAAACAGAAAACCAAAACGAGACCAGCCTCCTGAGGAAGGAGTAACAACTGCTCTCAGCTTCTTTCAGTGCCACAGGGCCGGCTGCGTGTGCCCGGGCCGCAGGAAGGCACTTACCCAGCATGAGGAGCACCTTCTGAAGCTCCCCTTGCCTGGCGGAGAAGTACAGCTGCTTTGGGTGGAAGCGAAGCTTCTTGGGTCTGTGGGAAGCACAAGACAACAGTCAGCATGGGGCTCTGCATCCCACACATGAAGCTGAAGGCTGGAAGGCCCGGCAGATGTCTGCCCACCAGCCCCACAAGCTCAAGTGCAAACCCACCAGTCGAGATATCTCATGGTAAAAACTGCGGACAAGAAACTGCGTTCCCAGTCACTGCAGGAGAACACTACGCACTGTGAGGCTTTTACACAACACGACGACAGAACCAGCGCAGGATGCAGGGGAACCTCATCTACGCTCAGCACAGCCGGGACCAGCCCCAGCCAGGATGAGCCCACACAGCGTGGTCACGAGTGAGGGCACAGCTCGCACTACAGAAGATGCCTTGGGCGGTGAGAGCTGGGAACACTGGCACTTTTGCTTTGAAACCTTAACTCAATGACTAAACTGATAACTGATACGGTTTGGACCTCTGTCCCTCCCAAAACTCACGTTAAAATGTGACCTCCAGTGTTGGAGGTGAGACCCAGTAGAAGGTGACTGGATCCTGGAGGCAGATCCCTCATGAATGGCTTAGTGTCATCCCTCCCCCTGGTGATGAGTGAGTTCCCGCTCAGTCAGTTCCCACAAGATCTGGTCGCTTAAGAGTCTGGGAGCCTCCCCCTTCTCTGTCTCTTGCTACTGCTCCTGCTTTGCCTTCCACCATGACCGTAGCTTCCTGAGGCCTCCCAAGGAGCAGATGCCAACACCATGCTTCCTGTACAGTCTGGAGAACCGTGAGCCAATTAAGCCTCTTTTCTTTATAAATCATCCAGCCCTGGGCATTTCTTTATATTGACACAAAAGCAGACTAACACAATCACCAAGGGATGGGGGAGAGAGTGGGGTCAGGAACAGTCTGGGGTCTGGTCAGCGAGCAGGGCCTGTTGGCGTCGGCAGATGGTACCGTCGCTTCAACAGCAGGCTCAGAGGCGAGGCTGGAGGCAGACAGAGGGGAGATCCAGGGAGGAGGCACCACAAGCCTCAGTGCCACAGTCTGGTCTGCCTCCCTGGTGGGGCAATGCTGAGAGGAGGACGAGGAGGGGTGGGTTTTTGTGAGCTGTCGGGAAAGCCTGGAGGGCCCCTTGGCCCAACCCTCGCATTGCACAGATGGGGTGTGGCCTGGGAGGGAAACGGAGTCAAGGCAGCAGAAGCAGTGTCTGCTCTCATGACCTAAGGGCAGCTCAGGGCCAACAGCAACCAGGAAATGTTTGTCAAAGCTCACCAAGACCTACCTCCTCACTTAGGACTTCAAAGGTGTCAGAGGTTGCTCTTAATATAATGCAGAGGACAGTAATTTACAATAATTTCCCAAAATAGTGTGAAAATATACGAATTATTCTAACGAACAGCATTAATCAAAAAGCTGAGAAGTGCTAAAGTGACACCATGGGGAAAAACGTGGGGTGCAGATTAAAACAGGCTCTGAGACATCTCTGAAATCACATGTCAGGTCTTACTTTTCCGAGTCGAGGGCGATGAGAGCGCTCTCCAAGGTTTCCTTCCCTGGTCCCTGGGAAAGGCCGGGAGTTGGCCTCCCAAGCCCAGCAGGTCCCGTTGGATCAAAGCCCTCGGGCACGTGGGAGGCTGTACCCTGCAGCTTGTCGTCCTCCGAGAGCGGTGGCCCGGCAGCACTTCAGGGGAGGAAATTGGGGAAAGGTTTATGAAAACACGAAACATGGCCTGTTCCGACTCTGACTGCCCGAGTGCGCTGTTTTCTAAGTGAGAGCTGCGGATTTGCTTACTGTCCGCTTAGTCCCTGGATTTAACGGTTCAGGATTCAGAACCAATTTTCCTGAGAAAACTAGGGCAACTTTTCCTAGACTTCTGGGCAGCGTGTTCAAATACACTCTCATGAATGAGCTTCAAGCTGCATCTATCAAGTCCACTGCCCACCCCAACAAAAGGAAATCCCACTGGAATTTTGATTCAAAGTGCATTAAATTTACAGGTTAATAGGAAGGAATCACCTTAACATGTCCACAATTTGAGTCTCTTTTAAATAATCTTCAAGGAAGTTTATTTTCTTTATATTAGTGTCACATTTAAGTTCTTTGTTCTGCTGGGTAGTAACAAGTTTTGTTGCTGTTTTGAAAGGGTCTCTTTTGTTATTTTATTCTCAGGCAGGGAACTGCTGCTAAGGAAGAAGGCAAGCGGCTTCTATCTCTTCTTATCAGATCCTCTTACAGACTCTTTTGAGCTCTAAAAATTTTTCAGCTGTTTCTACTGGACTCTTTCAGGAAGACAATTGTATCTGTCTAATATGAACACTTCTAATTATTTTAGACTTTTTTGTCTTCAGCTAAGGCCTTCAAACCTTAATACCACAGAACTCGGTCACAGACTGCAGCAGCCACCACTCGTCTATCGCTTGTGTACCAACAGGACTGTGCCGTCAACAGAAACACCACAGAGCTACATCAATGGGGGTGCTGTGAAAACCGGTTCAAAACAGGCAAATGGATCTACATAACCAAACCGAAAGAGAGCAACGTATGCACAAATGGCAATAAATGAATTTCAGAGTCTTAAATGTCAGAAATCACCATAAGCATCAGCGTCAGCTCAGAGACTTCTGGAAAAAACAGCAGGAAGCAATAACGTTGAGTTAACAACTGAAACTTTTTCAGGTGGACGACTGGAGAGCCCAGCCAGAGCCTGTGCCAGGTACCTGCCCGTTGTGGTGTCGGCCCTGCCCTCCAGGGCCGAGCCCTTCTCCTGCCCGGGGACTGGTGTCACGGTCGAGGTGGTGTCTGCTTTAGCTATCGTCACCTCTTTGGCCTTGGAGCTCTCCTCCCCACAGTGGGGACAATAGCTGGCGTTATTGACTCGAGAGGCACAGTCTTTGTGGAAACGGTGAGAGATGCTGCTCTCGGGCTGACACTCCATAAAATTACCCTAAAAATGGGAGGACAAAAAAAATTTTTGTTTTAATTGGGGTTAATATTTAGAAAAATAAAGTACTACTAAACTGGCACCGCATCCCACATCGGGCGGTCTGCAGAGTGAGCCATGGGTCGGGGTGGGGTCCAGTCTTGGCCCCAGGCATCGTTAAGGAGGAGGAACGATGCTTCCCGTGGTGCTCTCGCCCCACAGAGAAGAAGCTGAAGCCAGACAGAGGTCACTTGGCTGCCTCCAACCCACCCAGGCCCAGGAAAGCTGAGGCTGCCCGCAAAGAGAAGGCCTAAAGAAGGACCCAGAAGGCCCCTACTCTGAAGGGCGGATAGGGACAGGGACAGACGACAGCACCTCAGGGCACAGCATCGGGCGGGTGGAGCTGCCCCAGTGCCCAGCAGTGCGCAGCAGATGTGGTTTGGCGACCCAGGTGAGCCTCGAGGAGGGGCACACAGCCGTAAGAACAGCATTTTCTTGCAGAAAGCCAGAGATAAACAGATGTAGCAGAACCAAAAAAAGGATGTTTGAAGATGGGGAGGACATGCAAGGTGTGAAGTCCAAAGAAAATCCCCCAAAAGTGGAAGCTCTTGGCCCAGGTTCGTAAAGGGGCAGCAGGGCATCTCTGGGTGCCTGAAGCTCACACTCAAACACTCACACACACAGACAGACGCTTACAGGCAGAGGCTCACACAGATGTGTGTGCGCACAGACACACACACACACACACACACCCCCTACATGCACGAGGATGACCACACAGGGGAAGCAGCCCATTCTCGGGGGGCCCTGGGCACGGCTGAGCACAGATGTTTGACACTGAAATAACTGATGACCCAAGATCCCAGCAGAAACAGCCCAGGGCACAGCAAGGTGCTGTCACCTCTCCCAGGAGCTGTGTGCTCTGTACACCCTTATCATGGGGGGGTGAATGTCCTCAGTACAGCCTCCACCTGGAGTCTCCAGTGCGTCACAAGCCCCTCACCACTGCTCTCGAGCCCCAGTGCCTTAGACAACTTCACCCCCAACCCCCACTTCCCTCCTCTGACCTGGAAGCCCAGGTCACACCGTCCTAGTCATCTCCAAAAGCGGTTTCCAGGCGGTAGGAGGGAAATGGGGGTTGGGGGTGAAGGTGTCTAAGGCACTGGGGCTCGACAGGGGTGGTGAGGGGCTTGTGAACACTGGAGACCTCCAGACGGACACCAGACCTGGGCCAGCTGCTGGACCACCCGACAGCAGGTGGACACAGGACAGGAACCAGCACCAGTGAGCAGACAGCAAAGCCTGCGGAGGACTCAGAGGCTGCCGGACTGGGCTCTTACCGCTGTGCAGAAGTAGCCACAGCCAGGACAGCACTGGTGCTTCACCATGCGGCCCCGGTGGTCTTCACACAGCACGAGGAGCGGGGCCTTGTTGGAGGGGCGCATCAGCTCATACTTGACCACGCTGTTTGTGCACCGGCCCAACTGCAATCAGACAAGACTGGTGGTCAATGTCAGAGTCACGAGAGGCCGGCATTCCCTCCCACCAGGCGCTGGGCAGTGCAGGCACACAAGAGCTGCTCAGCAGGTGTGGGCTGACTGAGCCGAGCCCTGCAAGGCCAGCTTGGCTTTGCGAGCACTTATCAAGCACCTGCTACACGCCTCAGCACGGGGGACAAACAGGGAGCCCAGAGAAGGAAACGCCCATCATCTGCACAACCTGCAGGAGGCAGCGGCACATGAGCAGGTCCAGTGGGCCAGGCGCGACCACACCCACCAGATCCAGGGGGCCAGACGCGACCACACCCACCAGATCCAGGGGGCCAGACGCGACCACACCCACCAGATCCAGGGGACCAGGCGTGCCCACACCCACCAGATCCAGGGGGCAGGCGTGCCCACACCCGCCAGATCCAGGGGGCCAGACGCGACCACACCCACCAGATCCAGGGGGCCAGACGTGCCCACACCCACCAGATCCAGGGGGCCAGACGCGACCACACTCACCAGATCCAGGGGGCCAGGCGCGACCACACCCACCAGATCCAGGGGGCCAGACGCGACCACATCCACCAGATCCAGGGGGCCAGGCGCGACCACACCCGCCAGATCCAGGGGGCAGGCGTGCCCACACCCGCCAGATCCAGGGGGCAGGCGTGCCCACACCCGCCAGATCCAGGGGGCCAGGCGCGACCACACCCGCCAGATCCAGGGGGCCAGACGCGACCACACCCGCCAGATCCAGGGGGCCAGACGCGACCACACCCGCCAGATCCAGGGGGCAGGCGTGCCCACACCCGCCAGATCCAGGGGGCCAGACGCGACCACACCCGCCAGATCCAGGGGGCCAGGCGCGACCACACCCGCCAGATCCAGGGGGCCAGGCGTGCCCACACCCGCCAGATCCAGGGGGCCAGACGCGACCACACCCGCCAGATCCAGGGGGCAGGCGTGCCCACACCCGCCAGATCCAGGGGGCAGGCGTGCCCACACCCGCCAGATCCAGGGGGCCAGGCGCGACCACATCCACCAGATCCAGGGGGCCAGGCGCGACCACACCCGCTAGATCCAGGGGGCAGGCGTGCCCACACCCGCCAGATCCAGGGGGCAGGCGTGCCCACACCCGCCAGATCCAGGGGGCCAGACGCGACCACACTCACCAGATCCAGGGGGCCAGGCGCGACCACACCCACCAGATCCAGGGGGCCAGGCGCGACCACACCCACCAGATCCAGGGGGCCAGGCGCGCCCACACCCACCAGATCCAGGGGGCCAGACGCGACCACACTCACCAGATCCAGGGGGCCAGGCGTGCCCACACCCACCAGATCCAGGGGGCCAGGCGCGCCCACATCCACCAGATCCAGTGGGCCACGTGTGCCCATATCCACTCAAATGCGCCTACCAGAGGGCCGGCTGCTCAACTCTGGCAGAAGTCAAGGAAGGTTCTGGGGTGAGAGGGCTTCTGGGCTGGGTATCCAGGAAACATGAACGTATACCTGGCAGGACAGTCCAGGCCATCACAGGCCAGCAGTGGGCAGCGGTACAATGAATCTGTGGGAGCCCCAAGGATTCTGGGGCAGCCAGAGGAACCTGCATACAGGGCAAGGAGCAGGACACAGAGTCTGGGGCCTGACTGGGGAACATGGTCACTGGAGGGTTCTGAGAGGACCAGGACTTGAAGGCGCCTGTGGAGGTGGAAGCAATGAGGGCACCCAGGATGCCAGGCACTCTGCAGCACACCAGACAAAGCCTTACAGGTTTGCTACGGAAAGTTCTCTGATAGCCAGTAAGAAAACAAGAAGTAGCCCCCCCAAAAATAAGCAAATAATTGGGTGGCATTTCACTAAAGAAGAACTACAAATGCCCCCCAAAGGAAATTACACAAAGAAATTCAACATAAAAAGCCTGTGACATTCTTTGTATTCGGTCTGGCACACTGCAAAGCTGGTGTCTGTGGGGTCTGCAGAGATGACACACCATCACTGTGAGTTCTGTCCAAACTTCACAGCAAGCAACTTGGAGACATGAATCAATTACAAATACATATTCTTAAGACTCCACTTGAAGATATAATTAAGTGCACAAACATGTATCTAGAAGGACCCAGCTTTTGCAATAACAGAAAAGTAGGAACAACCAACCTGTCTACCTGCAGAAGAGTGGCTGCAGGGCACGCCCAGGTGGCATAAATGATCTACCCTGAAGCCAGCAAGAGACTTCTCGATGCCCAAATGAGGCTGCATTAGAATCACCCAGGCAACTTTTTTAAAAGACAGTCTGGGCCCCACCCCATACCTGAAACAAGACCTGAAAGGCGTAGAACCAGGGCATGTACATCCTGAAAAAATGCCCCCCTCCACACCACCACCACCAAATGCTTCTGCAGTGACTCCCTGGTTCAGGACCAGCGGCTGCAGGGCACTTGTAGCTACTGACTTTGAAAAATGTTTACATTAAAGGAAAAACAAGTTATTTTCAAAAATTCAATGTGGTTATACACATAGAAGTCTGGGAGGACATACAAAAGTACTAAGAATGATTCCCTCAGTTTTGGAATAAGAAGTGATTTTACTTTCTTATTCATGCATGTATGTAGTATCTGGATTATTTTACAATCGGCATGCATTATTTTTACAATCATAAAAGCGAGAATGCTGTATGATTCTGGCTCTGTGCTGTGTAACAAGGAAATAGAGAAGGAGCTGCGGGGCAGGGGGTCCAGGCAGAACGGCGGGAGAATTTAAGGAAGGAGACGTTCTGGGAAGGATCTATCAAATCAATGACAACGGGATCCAGTCAGGGCTGGGCAAAAAGAGATAAAACAAAGAATCCTTTAACAAGGTGGGAAAAACACAGATGCATTGGGGTGGTCCCACTGAGGTCACCATGGGTGGGAGGGGCACCCCGGGTCCACCACAGCAGAGCACAGACTCACTGACTGCTGACCGGATCCTGAAGGAGGGACCAGAACAAGAAACGAGCCCACCACAGGGAGGTGCTGTGCTTTCAGGACAGAAAGCAGCTGAAATAGGTACTGACTTCGCAAAGTAGAGATAACCCAAACCTGCTTGCCTGAAGGTGGGTCCGCACCGGCAGAACCCTGGAAAGGCTAAAGAATCAGGGCCAGCTTCGGTGGCAGGGGCTGAGCTGGTGTAAATACAGAGCTGGCGAGGCGGAGCCTCAGACGAGGTCCATGCAGCTAGGCACCCCACCTGGTGCAGGTGAGGGGTCACTCTCTGCAGAGGTGGCCACAGAGCTCACTATCCACTCTCCACACAAGCCCACCGCTACAAAACAGTTTCCTATTTTTTTAGTGTCTCACTGTTTTATTAAATATTCTATTAAGAAAACTTTCAAAAATAGAGACAAAAGTAAAATGTATCCCCATGTGCCCATGCCTGATTTCAAAAATTACCAGTATTTTCCCTTCTCGTTCAAGCCATCCCCTATAACCTTTTGTGCTTAGAGAGGTGTGCTGGTATATTTAACAAAGTACCTAGGGGTAAAATGACGCCATTTTAGCCATAAATAACTCCATATGCATTGCTAACAAATCGTACTTCATATAACCTTAGAACCATTATCACGCGGAACACAGGTAGCACTTTCTCAGCGCCATTTAATACCCAGTGCCCACAGGCTCTGCAGGGCCCACAGGCTCTGCATGGTGGCTTATTAGGACACAGTGGGGTGTGCAGCTGTCCTGGGCTAGCCTTTCATCAGCTGTGGGAATGCCCTCCCTTCCTTCCTCTTCCTTGGATCTGGTTTAAACCAGATCTGGGCTCCACTGTGGGCCCCGCTCCTGGGCGAGATACAAAAGCCTCCAAGTTGGGGTCCCCTGTGACTCATCCCAGCTGTTCTGCTGCTCAGGTCTGCCGATGGGGCCCCTCCCTTCCTGCCCAGCGGCACCCTCTCTGCCCGACGCTGCCCGAGCAAGCATGAACAGACAAAGTCCAAAGGTGGGAACAGCACTGCTGTAGCCAAAACGCCCCAGCACCCCCGTCTCCTCGGTAAGACCCCAGCACCCCCATCTCCTCGGTAAGACCATGTCGTCCAGCAAGGTGCTCGCCTGTGGTGAGCTAAGACAAAAGAAACTGAAGCCAACCAGCCAAGACCAGGACTCCGAGGAGCACAGAGACGTGCAGACAGAGAAGAGTTTGTGGGAGACACTAGCACGATTATGCTCAAAGACATGGGAAATAGCAGGGCGCAATGGCTCACGGCTGTAAACCCGAGGTGGGAGGATCACCTGAGGTCAGGACTTTGAGACCAGCCTGGCCAACATAGGGAAACTCCGTCTCTATTAAAATGCAAAAACATTAGCCGGGCATGGTGGCGAGCACCTGTAATCCCAGTGACTTGGGAGGCTGAGGCACAAGAACTACTTGAACTCAGGAGGAGGAGGCTGCAGTGAGCAGAGATTACGCCACTGCACTCCAGCCTGTGTGACAGAGCAAGACTCCATCTCAAAAAAAAAAAAAAAAAAGACATGGAAGATGGAGGCAGCTCTGAGGGGAGAACTGGAGGGCCACAGTGTCCGTGACATGAGAGAGAACACTTCAGAATTCAAAGGCTCAAAATAGTTATCTTCTGAGCAATGTATCTTAAGAACTAAAGGTTATGCACCACCAAGACAAGAGTAAAGTGAAGATATGTGATCCAGCAACTTGATGTGTCTGAGAATACAAACATGCAATTCTATCAGTTTGGGAATGGGTTTATAACAAGTACACAGAAAACAAAAAAATGAATAGGGAGGCAATGATTAGCTCTAAGGAAAACAAACAAAACAAAGTCACTCAAGAAAGGAAAGGCAATCCAGGCAGCTGTGAGTGCCTCCCACAGCAGGACACAGCCTGGAAGCTGCAGCCCCAGGGAACCAGACCCATTGCTCACTCTTCTCTTTGGTTCGCTCCTGGGTGTTCACAGGAGGCAGGGAAGGTGGAGACCAGAAGCCTCCTTGGTGTGAGGTCTACATGGATCCTTCTGTCTTGCTGAACAAGGTGGCTGGCTGGGAGGGAAGCGAACCCTATGGCCTAGGGCACAGGTGAAAGATTATGGCTGTCACAGCTATAGGGGAGGTATCTGGTGTCCAACGGGATACTGCTCAGCACCAAACAACGAGCAGGGCAGCCCCTTCTTCCCCCCAGAGAATTACTTGGCCCAACACATCAAAAATATTGAGGTTGAAAAGTCCTGCACTAGAGAAATCTGAACCCACTGTCAAGAGAGAGAAACATCAACAGAAGCACACTCAGAGATGACTGAAACGTTGTACTACAGACCAGGAATTTCAAGAACGTCAGCGTAAAACGCTAGAAACAAACAGTACCAGAGATAAATGCCTTTGACTGGCTCATAAGTATACTCAACAAGGAAGAACTGGTGAATAATTTTAAAGGCCAACATAAATTATCTAAAACTAAAATGGAAAGAGAAAAAAAGAGGAGGGCATTGAAGAGCTGTGGGACAATGTCAGACAATCTAACGTGTGTACAAGGAATCCCAGAAAGAAAAAAACACAAGACTGAAGAAATAAAGTGGGCCAGGCACAGTGACTCACACCTGTAATCCCAGCACTATGGGAGGCCGAGGCGGGCAGATCACCTGAGCTCAGGAGTTCCACACCAGCCTGGGCAAGATGACAAAACCCTGTCTCTACTAAAAATACAAAAATTAGCCAGGTGTGGTGGTGCAAGTATATAGTCCCAGCTATTTGTGGGGCCAAGGCAGGAGAATTGCTTGAGCCCAGGAGGTTGAGGCTGCACTGTGTCGTGTTCATGCCACTGAACTCCAGCCTGGGTGACAAAGTAAGACCCTGTCTCAAAAAAAGGAAAAGAAAAAGGAAAAGGAAAGAAAAAAAGTGATAGCTGGCTAAGAATTTCTTAAACATAAATAGAGATCAAGTCAAAGATCCAAGAAGCTCAGCGAAACCTAAACAAAATAAATACCAAAAAAGCAAAACAAAACAACAAAACCCACCACACTCAGGCACATCATTTTCAAACTGCTGAAAACCAAAGCAAATATTGGTGGCAGACAGAGAAAAATGACATATAGTATGCAAAGGAACAGAGGCAAGTTCAGCCAATGTCTCATTAGAAACCATGCAGGCCACACTCGAGTAACCTCTTTAAGGGCTGGGGGTGGGGAACTGCCAACCCAGAATTCTATATCCCTGGAAGTAAGTATCTTTGAAAAATTAAGACAAAAGAACTTTTTCAAACAAACAAAAGCTGAGAGAATTCATTATCAGCAGCCTTGTGCTACCAAAAAAAAAGTTACTGGAAAGTCTTTAGATACAATATAATAATACCACAAAGACAGAAATTTGGATACAAAGGAATAAAGATCTCTGGATATGTTTAAGATGAAGGTTAAACTATTCTTATGTTTAATCAAACTAAAAAAAATACTTAAAGCAAAAATAATAGCCAATATACTGTAGAGTTTTAGCATATATAAAATTAAAACGCAGAAACAAGATACAAGACAGGACCTACTGTAAGATTCTTACACTGTATGTTATGTGGTATAATGATTTGTTGGAGGTAGACTGTGATAAATTAAAGATGTGTATTGTACACTCCAGGGAAACCATTCAAAACATTAGAAAAAAGTTCAAATAATAAAGCCAATATTGAAATAAATTGGAATCATAAAAAATTCAAATTCAAAAGAATGCAGAAAAGGCTGGGTGTGGTAGCTCACACCTGTAATCTCAGCACTTTGAGAGGCTGAGGCGGGCAGATCACCTGAGCTCAGGAGTTCGAGAGCAGCCTGGCCAACATGGGGAAACCCCGTCTCTACTAAAAATACAAAAAATTAGCCAGGCGTGGTGGCGCGCATCTGTAATCCCAGCTACTTGGGAGGCTGAGGCAAGAGAATCGCTTGAACCTGGGAGGCAGCGATTGCAGTGAGCCGAGATCCCGCCACTGCACTCCAACCCGGGCAACAAGAGTGAAACTCTGTCTCAGAAAAAAAAAAAAAAAAAAAAACACACAGAAAATGAAGAAAAAAGGAAAACAGATGGTATAAGTGGAAAAACTATTACAATGTTAGCCTGCAATCCAGCTATATTAATACTTACATTAAATGGAGATAATCTAAATATATCAACTTAACAAAGGGACCGTGATGCAGTCATGTCTCACGTAACAACACAGTGTGTTCTGGGAAATGTGTCACTGGGTGATTTTGCTGGTCTGAACATCACAGGCTGTACTTGCATGAGCCTAAATGGTGTCGCCCACTCCACACTCAGGTTATGGTACCCAATGTTGCTCCTGGGCTACAAAGTTGTACAAACATGACTGTACTGAATACTGTAGGCAGCTGTAATACAACAGGAAGTATATGTACATCTAAACATATCTGATCACAAAAAATGTGCACTAAAAATACAAAACAGGTTGAACACCCCAAATCCAAAAATCTGAAATGCAAAATGTTCCAAAATCCAAAATTTCCTGAGGGCCAATATGACGTTCAACAGAAATGTTCATTGAGGCATTTTGAATTTTTTTTTTATTTGAGATGGAGTCTTGCTCTGTCGCCCAGGCTGGAGTGCAGTAGTGAGATCTTGGCACGCTGCAATCTCCACCTCCCGGGTTCAAGAGATTCTCCTGTCTCAGCCTCCCAAGTAGCTCGGATTACAAGCTCCCGCCACCACGCCCATCTAATTTTTGTATTTTTGGTAGAGACTGGATTTCCCCATGTTGGCCGGGCTGGTTTTGAACTCCTGACCTCAAGTGATCCACCCACCTCAGCCTCCCAAAGTGCTGGGATTATAGGCGTGAGCCACCTCACCCTGCTCTCAGATTTTTGAATTTGGGATGCACAACTGGTAAGTATAATGCAAATATTCCAAAATCCAAAATGAAATCCAAAACACTTCTGGTCCCAAGCATTTTGAGTAAGTGATACTCAACCTGTATTGTAACCTTATCAGACCACCTTCATAGATACGGTCCATCAACCTGTATTACAACCTTCACAGCTACAGTCCGTCGTTGGCTGAACACTGTTACGCAGCACGTGACTATGTTAGATAAAAGGGCAAAACCACCAGGCATGGTGGCAGCTCCAATTCCAGCTACTCAAGAGGCTGAGGCAGGAGGGTCGCTTGAGTGCAGGAGTTTGAATCTGCACTGAGCTCTGCCTGCACCGCTGCACTCCAGCCTGGGCAGCAGAGTGGCACATTATCTCTAAAAAATAAAAGTAGGCTGGGCACGGTGGCTCACACTTACAATCCCAGCATTGTGGGAGGCCAAGGCAGGTGGATAGCTTGAGCCCAGAAGTTTGAGACCAGCCTGGGGAACATAGGGAGATAACATCTCTACAAAATAAAAATATTAAAACTTAGCTGGGCGTGGTGTTGCATGCCTGTAGTCCCAGCCACTCGGGAGGCTCAGCTGGGAGAATCACCTGAGCCCCAAAGGTGGAGGCTGCAATGAGAGCCACTGCATTCCAGCCTGGGGATCCAAGTGAGAACCTGTCTCGAAAAATAAAATAAAGCAAAATTTTTCTTTATTAAAAGAGCAAATCCAACTACATGCTGTCTACAAGAAAGCCACTTTAAATTTAAAGACAGAGACAGACTAAAAGCAAAAGTGTAGAAAATGACGTACCGTGCAAACATTAATCAAAAGAAAGCTGAGTAGCTATGTTAATATCAGACAACACAGCCTTTGAAACAAAACAGGTAGTTTTTGTTTTTGTTTTTGTTTTTGTGACGGAGTCTCACTCTG
Source organism: Pan paniscus (assembly GCF_029289425.2). NCBI lineage: Eukaryota > Metazoa > Chordata > Mammalia > Primates > Hominidae > Pan > Pan paniscus. Next base: position 1,580,238 of record NC_073260.2, read on the forward strand.
TCGCCCAGGCTGAAGAACAGCAGCACGACTGACGCTCACTGCAACCGTCGCCTCCCAGGCTCAAGCAATTCTCCTGCCTCAGCCTCCCAAGTAGCTGGGACTACAGGCAGGCGCCACCACAAGTGGCTACTTTTTGTATTTTCAGTAGAGATGGTGTTTCCCCATGTTGGCCACGATGGTCTCAAACTCCTGAGCTCAAGTGACCTGCCTGCTTCGGCCTCCCCAAGTGCTGGGATTACAGGCATAAGCCACTGTGCCTGGCCTGAGATATGTCTCTCTATAAAACCATTCCAGTGAACAATGAAGAATAAATGATAAAATCAGCACCATTTTGAAACCTCCAATGAATAAACAACAAATGTAGGTGTTAAGCATCAGCAGCTGCCAATATCAGAGAAAGTGAGACAGCCAGACAACATGGCCCTTCATTTTGGGCTAAACCCTCCCCACACTCAAGAGTACTACAAAGGGCCCAAACTTGTAAGGCTGTTTAATTTTTTTTAAGAGATGGGGTTTCATCATGTTGCCCAGGCTAGTCTTGAACTCCTGGGCTCAAGCAATCCTTCTGCCTCGACCTCCCATTTTACAGACATGAGCTACTGCACCCAGCCTTGGCAGGTTTTGCAAGAAACACAGAGGAACCTGCTGAGTTGCCACCTAAGTGTGGGATTCACAGAATCCAGATTATGGGAGCCTCGAAGCTTCCAACAGCCTGGGTTGTTCAACAGACACATTGAAAGAAAAAGAAGGGACCGAGAACAATATAGAAATTGAAGGACAGATGGGCAGCAGTGCCACAGGGGAAGCTACAAACCTAAACAGTGAAACTGACCCTGGAAGTGGCGTTGTGGGAGTCGGGACAGAGGCTGCTGGGCGGGGCTGCCAGGGAAGAACACAAGCGGGGACAGGCTGGGGGCGGCGGGGGCGGGGGGAGCGGGGCAGTGAGGGGAGTGGGGCGGGGGGGTCAGGCTCCGCTTCTCCACCTTGGCGGTGTTTACCAGAGCTCAGCTGAAGTTGGTTTGTTCAGCCCAATGTTTGTTTTGTATGGTCTTCGGGATCTACGTTTAATTTAATTTAATTTATTATTATTTTGAGGTTTCTATCCAAAAAATAAGTGAGAGCCCAAGGGATCTGTGTTTAATTTTAAACAAAAAAAGCTTACCACACATTGAATACAGAGAAGACCATGAGTTCTTAAGAATGCTAAGGGAGAAAGGGAGGTGGAGAGGGGACAGAGAGAAGCAAAATCAAGCCCTCAGGATACCACTAGAGGTTGTTAGAGCACCCATTCATTACTCTGCAAAGACAAGTAGCTATTTATTCTGCCAATCCCGGCTGAAGCTTGTTTCAGAGGTACGAAACAGCCCTAGCAGATGTGGGGAAGTTCTTCCGTACCAAAGAATTCCAGCCTGTACTTGCAGGAGGAATGACAGAATGGCAAAATCACCATTTTGAAACTTTGAATGAAACAATGGATGCAGGCAGTGGTCACCAAGGACAATACGGCCTTCGGGCGGACAGGCGGCCGCCTCAGAAACCCAGAGCCTTCTCAGCACCGCTCCCAGCACACGAACCTCCACAGCATTCTCGCCAGAATTAAATCATAAAATGAAAATCTTAGGTACGTGAATGTAAACCAAGTCTTTGAATCTAACTTTCAGGCTATAGGAACTAAGGCAAACGACTTAAACAACACAAGACAGTTATGAGCTAAGTCCAGAATCTGGAATCCAGATTCTTTTAGCCAACAGCGTGGCAAATGGGAAGAAGCAGGGGACAGAGAGAATGTTCTGGGTGAAAGAAACACAAAAGACTTAAGAGACATTGCAGCAGATTGATTTAATGAGTGGAACCAGTTTGGATCCAACTAGAAAGAGAGAAAAAAAGTAAAAGGCATTTTGTCAACAGACCTTTGACCATGGACTAGGCACTAAATAATAACAGGAAATTGTTATTTTTGTTACACGTGAAAAGCATTGCTGTTATGTGAGACAATGGTCCACTTTTGATCTTAATAGAAACACACTGTGCTATTCAGTAGTAAAATGGGGTTTGCTTTAAAACAGTAAGTAGTTCAAAACCAAGAAAGAAGGGTGGGAGAGAACACTGGTGACAGAGGAGCCGAGTCGAGGGTTCCAAAGGCTAACTGCGCCCTCACTTGTCACTATGGAAAGTTCTTTTGAAACAAGTGAGGGGCTCTGCAGAGGGGCTGAGTGTGGCAGAACATGCAGCGAGTGACATGAACACTCAGAGGTGGGAAAAGCCGTCACATAGGGAGCCCGCTGGGCACACGTGCCACAGATGAGAGGTGCTGACGCAGATGTCGCCTAGCTGGGATGAGACAAAAGCAACGCCAGTGTCGGAGTCTGAGTAAAGGCACGTGCACCGGAAACGTGGAGATACAGAGAGAAAAGTCACAGGGAAGCACGTGTCACATGGGGATCTGACTCCACTGGATCCTGTTTTAACACCTACGGAGAAGGAGAAGAGGAGGAGAACCAGTGGTTCTCAAAGTGTGGTCCCTGGACCAGAAGCATCAGGAGAAACGGGGAACACTCTAGAAAAGCAAAATCCCAGCCAGGCCAGACCTGCTGAATCAGAAACCCCAGCCACGCCAACAGGCACCAGGGTGAGGGCCATGGGCGAAACTGACTGGCCTGTTCCAGGGCTCTGCCCGCTCCTCCCGGGTGTTGCCCATGCTCCCCAACACAGCGGTCGGGCCTGACCTTTGGAACAAGGCCCCCATTCCTGCCTTCCTCACAGCAGGCCAGTGAGTCTGGAGGCGCCACCTGGCCCCTCTCACGGGCCTCACCTGTATCACCTGGGCGACGGCCGATGCTACACAGGCTGCCGTGAGACCTGGAGGAGCGCCCTACGCAAAAGGCTTGGAATAATGCCCAGCATTGCTACGTGGATGGTTGTCCTGTTCACAGCTCACTTATTTCCACAATGTGCAGCTAAGACGCAATAATCGAGCTGAAGATGGATCCGCTGGCCAATAAGACCAGGAAACTCGTGGAAGCAACAGCCTGACACACCCCTCAGGAAGCAGACGACACTAATGGCCATGTGCTGACTTCGGCCACAGCAAATGCAAGCCCGGGGCAGCCAGACACCTGAGCAGTGTGACTGCATGTGGTGCCTCTCGGCCTGGTGCCAACAAGCCTCCTGCTCGGACCCTCACCATGGCCAGCCATGGTCACGAGGCTCTAAGGGCTGAAAGAAATCTTGTTAAAAAGAACTGGAGAAATTCTCAGAAAACATTAATTCCGTCTGTGCTCTGCCTGATCCCCCCTCCTGTCCCAGAGGCAGCAGAGACGGGACGTGCTGAACCCTCTGAGTCTGTGATCCCCGGTGAAAGGAGGGAGGTGGCCGAGGCCCGGCCCTTGCGGGGCCTGCCCTGCAGGAAACCACAGTTCTGGGCAGTTCTAGACTCACCTTGGTGTGACTATCCTGCCTCAATCTACTCACTTTGTTTATAGCAAGGTAGGAAAAACCTTGACAAAACCATGATCATAAAAAAGAAATACAACAGGCCATTTTCATTCAAAGACTTTGTCTACACAGTCCTCCTTTTTAACAAGCTCTAGACCTGTGTTTCATCATCTGCCGTGATTTCACTGTTGGGATCTGCTCGATTGGTTCTGCGCAGAATCCACTCAGGCTCCCGCCCTGGTCACGCAGCACAACTCACTCGAGGGGCTGTCGGGGCCCCTGCTGGGCTGGGCTTTCTCACTCACTCCTCGTGGCTGCTTTAAATGAAAACAAACGTGCTTACTTCATGGTCCACGCTCTCTGTAGCCATGCACTGGTTGTTGGCCAGCGTGGTGATCTCTCGACTCTTCGGTGTTTCCATCCGGCAGCTGCAGAGAGGCACTTCCTGGAGGCCGTCTGTCTCCAGCACATCTGGACCGTTGGCCAACCCTAACGTCACACAGACACATGTCAGCTCATGCAATCCTGACCTCAAAAGAACATCTAGAAAGTGATCGATTATAGTCTCAACAGTGATCTCACACGCCAGGAAATGAAAGCAATGCGGTTGATTACCCAGCACAAACAGCCCTGCGTGGGGCGGGGATGGCCACCACCTGGGCAACATGAAGGGGTGGCCTGTGCCTCCCCAGCTAACAAACCCCCTGACAGGGTCTCAAGAGGCACCTATTAACCTGTGTTCTCAGGTTCTCAGGACCCAGGACACAAGTTCCAAAGCCAGAGGCTGGTACCTCTGGCAGTAGCTCCTAAATCTTTTGCTTTCAAACAAAAGAGCATTCACTGCCCTTTAAGACCTTGTTTTCCTACTTGGTTTTAGAATGGCAGCCACAAAAAAAAAAAAATCAGTTTGGAAGGTTTTAATAACGGTTCATCTATTATCTAGAATCCCACTCACCTACTACAATAGTCCAAAGAGCCCATTTATTAGGCTGAAAGAGGAAAGCACCAGGAAAAACAAGGAAAGATAAACTAGAGGAGAATTAGAGCTCAAAATGCAGCTGACAATGACGGCATAGTCCATAGGGAAGGCTGCAGCAGGGCCGTGGTCAGGCAGGCGGCCTTGGGCCCGTCCCAGCACAGCCAGGGCTGGTGCCCCCATGCCCTGCCCCAGCCCGGGATGGGAGAGACAGGCAAGGCCAAGGCTGTTGAGCAGCAGGGGCGGGGGTGGAGGGCACCGCCAGGAAGACCCTTAAGCTTGGCAAGTGGCCACAGTGGGTGCCGCTCCCAAAGGAAGCCAGATCGCATTTCACGTTTTCTTTTTTGTTAAACAGTCAAAGCAGAAATAGAAGGTGAATCATTGTCTCAAATACTCACTATTACCTCTCTTAATTAAAAATAATTAACTCTTGGCTGGGCGCGGTGGCTCACGCCTGTAATCCCAGCACTTTGGGAGGCCAAGGCGGGCAGATCACGAGGTCAGGAGATCGAGACCCTCCTGGACAACATGGTGAAACCCCGTCTCTATTAAAAAAAAAAATACAAAAATTAGCTGGGCGTGGGGCATGCGCCTGTAATCCCAGCTACTCAGGAGGCTGAGGCAGGAGAATCACTTGAACCAGGGAGTCGGAGGTTGTAGTGAGCCGAGATTGTGCCACTGCACTCCAGTCTGGCAACAGAGTGAGACTCCGTCTCAAAAAAAAAAAAAATTAACTCTTGTTTTCACATCTAAAAATATAGTGTTAAAGTAAATTAAAATGGAGACCAAGACTAAAGAATCCTTGAACAGACAAAGCCAGTTGAGCCAAGGAGGCCATCTTGACCTTGCCTGATTTGAAAACAACGGATATCTTGGGCTACTTCTGGCAAATGCCTATAGTAAAGAAAAATAAAACTTAAGCTCTACCATTCAGAAGCAACCAACCAATCTCTAGAACTAGGGACTTTCCAGCAGGGACAGAACAAACGAGGAAACTGTGTCATGAACCAGTGGGGTGTTTTCCTGGCTTTACTCCCACGTTCACCCTAAAAATCCTTCCCCTCGTGTTTCCTCAGTGCAGCTCCCAACGTGCTTCTGGTTTGGAGCTGCCTCGTTCATGAATCGCTGCTCAAGGAAACCCTTTAAAAGCTGCACTGTGCCTTAGTGCATCTTTTTATTTTTTCTGAGCCAGAGTCTCGCTCTGTCGCCCAGGCTGGAGTGCAATGGTGCGATCTCGGCTCACTGCAAGCTCTGCCCCGCAGGTTCAAGCCATTCTCCAGCCTCAGCCTCCTGAGTAGCTGGGACTACAGGCACCCGCCACCACGCCTGGCTAATTTTTTGTATTTCAGTAGAGACGGGGTTTCACTGTGTTAGCCAGGATGGTCTCGATCTCCTGACCTTGTGATCTGCCCGCCTCGGCCTCCCAAAGTGCTGGGATTACAGGCCTGAGCCGCCCTGCCAGCCTCTTAGTGCATCTTTTACCAACACCCACGCTGAGTCACCACAGCCGCTTCTGTCTGTCTCTAGCCCATTTGGAATCTGATATTGGTCACGGCCAGGAGAGAATCCAAATCTGTGCAAAGAGCCAAAAAGCACGTGAACGGTCTACGCTGCCATCAAGGACTCTGTGCAGGAGGCACTTCCTAATCATGTGCTGCCCGAGGTCCCAGCCTCGCCTCTGGATCACCCAAATCCCTAAAGACCAGGAAAACGATGAAGTGAAACTTGAATTCGAATCACTACAAGTTTAAAGCTGGGGGGGCCTCTGAGATGATCCTGCTCAGCAACCTGATTTTTAAAAGGAGAAAACACACACAAACCCCACAACGCTGTGAGATAACTGTCCTACCACAGCACTGGCCGACAGCGGCCAAGAGGCTGCAGTGAGATAGGTAAGAACCCAGGGCCTACACGCTTGGATAACAATGCAGTGGCTCAGACACCTCCGTGGAGGTGGAGTGTTTCTGTTCCCGCAGTGGAACTACCAGGGACATCAAACGAAATGATTGAAGCAAGCCTCAAGCAATCAACCTCCGCCAAGCTCTGCCTCTCCCGCCCTAGCCCACGTTGCCATGGTTACCGACTCCTGGCCTCTCCCAGGCTCAGACCCTCTGCCTCCTGTCACTGCTGGGTGACATCGCCATTCAGCCTCAATAAGGCAGGCCCAAGAGCAAGGCAACGGGGAAAGAGACGAATGCATACGGAGAGGACTTCTCATCTTCATATTCTCCTTGGCCCAAGGCTCAAGCCTGGACCCCCTGACCCACAACCAGCGGCATCACCTGCCCCCACTGACCCGCTCAGCACACTCCACAGGCCGATCGCGCCTGTCCCATCTGAGACACACACCACCCAGGTCTCCCAGAGCCCCAGACCCCATCCAGCGCCACTTGACCACTGCCTCCCTCTGGGGTCCCGGGCCACACGGCCAGCACAGTGGGCGCCACCGCCTGTCTCTTCTACGCACTCATGATCTACATCAAGAGCATGACTGAACAGGCCAATCGCTGACTGACCAATCGGCGCTGATCAAACACAGGGAAATCAATTCTGGGAGGCAGTTTACAAAATGTCACACAAGCCGAGGAGCCTCTACTCGCTGCCATTTCTCCTCCGGCTTTGTGTTGGCTCTCGCCCTCTGGCCCTGATGCTCAGCACCATCCTTCCTTTAGAGCTACCTTCCCCCGACCTCACCAGAGACAGCAGGCGCACACTGACAGGTGGAACAGCCTCCATGTGCCAGCTCCCGGTCTCCTGCCACTCAGCACGCCCAAGGCCACCACAGCAGGAGTCGATTTGACAAAATGAAATACCATTTACTCCTTAAAACCAAGTAACTTCCTGAGACCTCCAAATCTAAAAGCAAGTTTAGAGAACTGAAGCACTCAGTGTTATACTCGGAAAGCATGGGGTGACTATGCTAAGGACTTCGTGATACTTGAGGGGGATCTGCTCCATCTGGCGCAAGAAGAGGAAAAAATATCATCGTTTCCATGATGGACTAGGCTAAGATTTCTTTTGTTGTTGTTGCTGTTGTTGTTGTTTTTTGTTTTTTTTTTAATTGAGACGGAGTCTCGCTGTCGCCCAGGCTGGAGTGCAGTGGCGCCATCTCGGTTCATTGCAAGCTCCGCCTCCTGGGTTCACGCCATTCTCCTACCTCAGCCTCCCGAGTAGCTGGGACTACAGGCGCCCGCCACCACGCCCGGCTAACTTTTTGTATTTTTAGTAGTGACAGGGTTTCACCGTGTCAGCCAGGATGGTCTCGATCTCCTGACTTCGTGATCTGCCCACCTCGGCCTCCCAAAGTGCTGGGATTACAGGTGTGAGCCACCGCGCCCAGCCGGACTAGCCTAAGATTTCTATCTTAAGCTAAAGATGTGATTTCCTAGGTGAATTACATAGGTGACTCAAACCTCCCTCAGTGTTCAAAACCCTAAAAAGCTAGCTATTTGTCATTTTTAAATGGCCCGTTAAGCCCCCTGCAGTAGTCTGCAATGCCACACCAGTAAGATCTGTGGGGAATGTAAATAAGATTTTCATTTCCTCCACATCATGCTTCAAATAAATCTTCCCAAATAATCAAATAGGTATTAGCTACTTTTCACTCATATAAGGTTTCTAAGTTGCTTAAAAAGAGAAAAAACTGATAGAAAGTGTGAGAACGGACAACTTCTGGCACAACAACTCCCAACAGAAGCTGCTGATTCACCTGCGATTTAGAGGTACAAAAATACACTAAATACGAATATTCCATTACAGAACGTATGTCAGAACTCTCAGCTCAACACTGACCAGGGACATATTTCAGCCAATCAGAGACACCTTATTCAACAGTACGTCCCCGTGTGTCCTGAGATGCCACCAGGGAGGGCGTCTGGCCGTGGGCAATCCTCCACGGAGCACACCTGACCCACGGAGGGAGACGACCGCCACGCTGGGCCATGCTTGGGCTTTGCCAGTTGACTCTCAGAGGGTTTCCGTAATGTCTCTTTCTTCACTTGAACACCGGGACACAGCAAACGCACCCCATCCTGTCTACACCTCAGCTGGAAGTGATGCAGTTAACCCGATCTTCTACTAGTGTCCACCAAGGGGCATCAGGCTAATACAGAGGAAGGAGCCCAGAAGACAAAGGACCAAGATGGCGCCCGGTCTAAGTTACAACACCACATTCACCTTCTGCTTGTGAAGACAGAATTCCTTTGACTCGGAGATCCAGGGAGTCCAGAGAAACTTCCATGTACCCTGTGCTGTCTCCTGGTGCCGTCTGCTCAGCGCTTCCTGCAGATGACTTATACGACTCAGAACCTAGGCATGAAAGGCACACACATCAGACACCACGCACCCAGGCGGCCGTACCCACCCAGACGCACAGGGCAGCAAGGCTGGGGCCCCAGGAGATGGACTACTTCTAATTAATCCATTCGAAAGCACAAGTTGAAACCCACTATGGTTTAGATCATTCCAGTTTCACTATCATTTTCTCTCCCGCTTATTATTTTGCTAATTCCCCCTTTTAGACATAATATTCATGGGGGAGGAGAGAAGCTGTACAGACAAAAACAAAGGCACCAACATGTCAGTACATCTTTCTCTGTAACTACACCAACTACATAAAAGCTATCAAATGATCAAAGAAACAGATAAAAACATGGTAGTCATATGTTGTAGATTATTTTTAAATAAAACAGAAAAATCTAACGTGCAGATTTGAAAGATCAGATGTAAAGTAGCTAAAGAGATGGCCCAAGGTGCCGTGTTGCAGGCAAATCTGTGTCAGAGAGAAAGCAATGACCTCCCGGGCGTCCTGGCTGACATCCAGGGAGGCTCCCGGAAAGGATCAGTGTTGACTCCAGTAAACACGGGAGGCTCACGACACCCACAGAAGGTGCCAGGGAGCAGGGTGCTGTGAGAAGGACTGGTGTCCCCTGGCTGGCAGCGAGGGCAGTGGGGGGTGCAAACACTTCTGTGGGCTTCCCTGCCCTCAAGGACACACGAGTGGTGGCCAGGCCAGCCTGTCCACACTTCCCAGGAGGGCCGGAGAAAGATATATAAAATTGGGTGTTTGTAATCACAAGGGCATTCACTGAGGAGGCCTATGAAAGTGTGTACCTGTACCAGGTAATATCTAACTCCGGCCAAGGGCAGATGGTCACATTTCACAGCCAAGCTTCTAGGGACTAGTCACCAATCTTATTTCAATGACTGGAAATAAATGAACACTAGCACAGAGAGGTATGGTAACAAGTCTTTTCATTCAAGCCACATGCTCCACCTAGATCTTAGACAGACAGGAAAAGCCAACCACCTTTGAGAAATCACCATCATCAACTTGAAGAACAGGAGTACACTTTGTATAGTTTTAAACGAAAAGAAGATTTAAATAAAAAATTCATAAAGAAATAAAATTCAAACTCCTCTGTGAATATTTAAAAGCACACATTTTGCACATTACAGCCAAGATGACAAAGATGAAATCTCTACCCCAAAAACAACTTTTAGTCTTGGCTCTAAAATGCTTTTGTTGGCCAACAGTAAAAGCCACATCTGGTGTTATGATCTGAATCAATAAACTGAGGTGAAGAGAAACATAACTGAAGCACCACACGCAGCTCCCGGGGGGCTCACACGTCCTCCACCCTCAAACGCCAGGAGCCTCCATGGTGACTGCCTCACGCCCCAGGTCTCCCGCAACCCTCTCTTTTCAGGGGATGACGCCTCCCCAACATCCAGTTAACAGAGGTACTCTACACTGGGGAATCTAGATTAGCCAAAATCACTGTGAATAAGAACAAAGTGCTGCCACTCGGTGACACTGGTATAAGGATAAACAAATAAATAAATGAAACAGACCAGAATGTCCAGGAACAGCCCACACACTGAATGTCAACAGGGGGAGAAAAATCAACTCAAGCAGCAGTGCCTATGGCAGCTGCACACCCACTGCCAAGAAGGGGCCTGCGCCACAGCTCACTCAAACATCAGTGCAAAATGAACCGACAGGCAAGCGCGGAGCCTGCAATGCCAAGAAGAAAACAAGGGACAAAACATCTGTGACCTGGGTCTGTCAAAGATTTCTTACAGCACAGAAGCATGAACCCCCCAAGTAAAATAATTCGTAACTTGGACTTCAAGAAAACCTTAAAAACGTTTGCTCTTCTAAATATAGCATTAGGAAAATGAAAAGGCAGGTCAGAGACTAGGTACAAATACATGCAAAACATCCACCTGATAAAAGACTTGTCTCCAGAATATGTTAAAAACTCTTTTAACCCAATGAGAAGAAAAACAACCAGATTTTAAAAGTGAGCAAAAGATGTGAACAGACACGTTTCAAAAAAACTAAATGAAGGCTAAAATGTACAATCTCATTACTCATTAGGTAACGGCATTGAAACTACAGTAAAACACCACTGCACACCCACAGATCCACTGGAATTAAAAAGACTAACCCTAACAAGTGCTGGCGTGGACAGAGGGGAACTGGAATGCTTGTGTGTTGTGCGGACCTAAAACAGGACCAGTGCTTGGAAAACAGCTTGGCAGCTTCCTGAAGAGCTGAACACACACCACTCTACTCAGCCATTCCACTCCCAGATACCTAACCAAGATCTAGGGAAGCACCTGTTCAAAAAAGACTTGCACACAAATGTTCACGGCCACTTAATTTCTAGCAGCCAAGGCTGGAAAGAGCCCAAAGCCCATGGACGGATGAATGGACAGATAGACTGTGGGGCAGCCACACAATGGGACACTTCTCAGCAATGGACAGAAACAAACTCCTGGCCATTCGACAGCCTGGCAACTCAAAACAATTATACTCAGAGAAGCCAGATGAAAAACAACCACACAGTTCCATCTATATAAAATTCTACAGAACACTAACCAATACACAGAAACAGAGCAGACCAGGGGCTGCCTGGGAGCAGGGAAGGGAGGCAGGGAAGGGGCCAGGTTATCAAAGGGCAGGAGGGACCCGGGGTGACAGAGGAGCTCATGGCACTGATCATCTGACTGTAGTGATGGATTCAAGGTCATAAGCACGTTAAAACTTGTCAAATTGTGTAATTTATTTCTGTGCATTTTATTGTACGCCAGGTGCACCTCGGTTAAGCTGGAAACAAAAACGGCCCTTGGCACCCTAAACCTGCTGCATCCCTTCTGGGTTTGAGGAGATTTCCTTCCTGCATTCACGTTGTGATTCACAAAGCTGCTCTGGAACAGGGGACTCTGACCGAGGCACAGGTGCCTCACTGAGGGGCCGGTTCCTGCACACAACGTGGGAGCTGCCCATGCAGGCCACAGGTTCCAGTCACCCATGCGGGCAGCAAATGATTCACCTCGGTTCAACATTCAACAATGAAGTTGGGGCCGGGCGCGGTGGCTCACACCTGTAATCCCAGCACTTTGGGAGGCCAAAACGGGCAGATCGCTTGAGCTCAGGAGTTCGAGACCAGCCTGGCCAACATAGCAAAACCCCATCTCTACCAAAAAAACACAAAAAAATAAGCTGGGCATGATGGCACACGCCTATAGTCCCAGCTTCTTGGGGAGATGAGGTAGGATGATCGCCTGAGCCCAGAAGGTGGAAGCTGCAGTGAGCTGAGATCGTGCCACTGCACTCCAGCCTGGGTAACAGAACCAGATCCTGTCTCAAAAAAAAAAAATTAAATTAAAAACAACAACAGTGAAGTCAACGTCCACTACATTGGCCAGAAGGAAACTACTTTAGAATCACTTGAGTTTCTCTAACAAAGTCATTTCAAACATTTTTTTTAAACAGTGATGCCCTCTTTTCTAATGAAATCCTACGCACCCCAACCCCAGGTGGGCCTCCTGGCACCATCCCCTCCCAGGCAGTCCCCGTGATGGCTCACACCCCCACGGCATTTACCGAGGGCACCGCTGGGCTTCTTTCTACTTCTCCGCCTCCTTTTCCTGGCTGGCTTGATCCAGGGACTGTCGGTCTTTCCTTTCCTCTTGAGAAATTTCTTCTTAATGCTGGATTCCGAACTCTGGAGAACCAAACGGGCAGGCATATAAACCACTAAGCACAGGAAGCTACGGAAGGCAAGAGCACTACAAGTGTTTTCTTGCAAAACAGAACACTGGCTATGTCTTGATCTTCAATTAAACGGTGAACTTAACTTGTAGACATTTTCCTGGGTCACACGCTTAAAGGCACCCTGCGCTTTTCCCTAACTCTCTCTCTCAGCTCAGTCCCTTTAGAGATAAAACAAAACAAAAGCAGAAAGTGAAATGTATCCATCTTATTTGAGTTTGGCATAAAAGAATAAATAAATTGGAAAGAATAAATAAATTGGAAAGTTCTACTCAGGAACTAAATAAGCTCAGGAAAAGGGTCCGTTCATCTCGCTCACAAGAAAAGGGACAATCAACGCTCGGCTTGCTTCAGAATCTACCCACATGAATGATCTACACAGAGAACAAGGACAGAGGTTGTAATTAACTTATAATATTTCAAGATATGTTTTAAGCATCTGCTTCTAAAATCCGGATGCGGCAAGGGCATCCATGCCACATGTCACACGCGGATGCACAGCAGGCGCCCCCACCCCTCCACAGGAGGCCACGTGCAGGCCACAGTGGGCGGGGGACATTTAAGGTAGGCACAGCAGCAGCACGTGGGCCTCGCTGACCAACTGAACATGTCCCTGCACAAGGCCTGTTGCTGGGCAGCCTTCTTCCTGAGTTGGGTCCCACGTGAGGACGGTACCGGGAGCCCTGTCTGCAGCACACACAGCCCCGGCTCCCCTGTGGCTCCCCGCACGGCAAAACTTTTGGGAAGAATTTCAGCAAGCGCCACACCCAAAGCTGCTGCTGCTGGAAATCTAGCTGCCCCTCTGCCACCCAAAGACAGACCCCTTCATCGCCAAACACCACGGCCCCCGTGTCCTCCTCCCACTCGCTGCTCGGCCCCTGTGTCCTCCTCCCACTCGCTGGTGTAATGAGCCCACACCGTGAGCCACTTCTCCTGTTTCAGAGCATTTCCCAATTCATGTGACCCAAACTTGCCGAGCTTTCCCCCCACGGCACAGACAGCTCCTCCTCAGACGCAGGAGCCAACTTCTCCTCCCCTGTGGAACCCTCACAGGCTGGGGGCTTCCTGAGGCTCCATCCTGGGGACTTGCTGCTCTTACCCATTTCCAACCCCCAATTTCCGCAGACCAGGGTGCACAATTCCGATCTGGACCCTCCTCAAGGAATAACAGGCTTCAGTAGGGACGGAGCAGAACCCCTCTTCCCTCCTGTCCTCACCACCAGAAAGTTCTGTCCATTCTACCTGGAAACCCTCAAATCCAGCCCTTCCTTCTCGCATATCAGCCGATGCAGCGGAATCCCAAACAGCTGTCCTTGCTGCCGGCTCCCGCCACACCCTTTCCCTCTGCCGTTCTACCTGGAAACCTTCAAATCCAGCCCTTACTTCTCGCACATCAGCCGATGCAGCGGAATCCCAAACAGCTGTCCTTGCTGCCGGCTCCCACCACACCCTTTCCCTCTGAGAACCTCCACAGGCCACTCAACTCCACCCCACCCAGCACACAGCCGGGGCAGCCCCGTGCCAGGCCCAGCCCTGCGCTGCAACTCTGCACAGTGTCTTTCTCATGAGGCTTCGCCAGGGACAAGACCCATCTGCGGCCATCACCATGACCAGCTCCAAGCACATGGGTGAGCGCTCAGGCAACAAGGGTTGGGTAAAGGACTGAAGGACGCTGGTGTCTTTGCATCTCCTCTACGTCAGCACAGACGCAGGAGGAGGCGCTGGGCATTACCAGGTCAGACTCGTCACCGCCTTCCTCCTCCTCCCCGGTGTCCACGGACTCCTGCTCCTCCTCGGACTCCCCGTCCATCTGATCAGCCACACAGTCGAAGCGGGAACCCAAACAGAAAACAGAAACCAATTACATCCTTTAGTGGCAGATGACGGATCCAAAGCAAACCTCGAAACGGGCACTGGCCGCACACGCCGGAGACGCTCGCGGGGCGGGGGCGCCGCCGGCCTGCTCCAGCCCTGGCTGGTGTGTGGGGTGACCGAGTGCTGGTCCAGGCAGGGCCAGAGACACACTCTGAGCTTCCACTCTGCTCCCCGGTCCTGTCTCCACATCGGGACCAGAGAGTGGCTGCCCTGGTGCGGACTGAGGCAAGAGCTCACCCGCTGGGTGCTGTATCAGTGAGGGTTCAGGTACTCAATGTATCTTATGAATGGGATAATTCAATAAACACATCACAAAACACACAGAACAATCATAAAAAGATTTTCAGAGGCCACAAAACAATACACAGTGTGAGACCTACCCCCACACACCCATGATCCCAGTCCAATCCTCGGAGCCACCACAGCTAAGCTGCCCACGCCTCCTTCCAGTGAACATCCAGGCAGACGTGGGCCCACAGACGACAGTGCATTTCTAGTCTGCACAGATGGCAGGACACTCAACAGTTCTGTGAATATTATTTTCTTCTAATTAAAAATATGTTCTGGAATTCTTTCCACACCAGAACAGACACATCTTATTTTTTCTGCTGTATTTATCTTTTCTATAAGCACAGGCAATACACAAATAGACGTTCAGTGCAAAAGACACTGAAACATACGTGAGTCTCCGTCCGCCCTGTACCCGGCGCTCCCTGAGGCGGCATGGGGCTGCCCTTGCTGCGCTATTCCACTATTCTCTGCATTTCCCAGTGGACAGGCACCCATGCGACTTCACATCAAGGGTGTACTCTGCGGGCTCGATGGCTCACGCTTGTAATCCCAATGCTCTGGGAGGCCTAGGCGAGTGGATTGCTTGAGGCCAGAAGTTCAAGACCAGCCTGGGCAACACAGCGAGACCCCTGTTTTTCCTGTCAAGTTTTTAAAGCTCCATTTCTGATATCTCTTATCACATAAAACTTTTGAATTTTATCTGAACAAGTCAAAGGTGTCCATCTTTTCCTTCATGGCTTCCAGGTTTGTGTCTTACACTAGAAGAACGTCCTCATTTGAGATTGGAAAAAACAGCTTCCAATATTTTTACCCATAGTTCAATATTTTATATTGACACTTTAAATCTTCTGGAATTCGTTTTTTAAAATAATAGCCACAGTAAGATATGTTTCACCTACTCTAAAACCGACCCTGCAAAGTGTACGGTTCAGTGGTTTTTCATATATTCTGAGTTGTGCAGCAAGCACCACTGTCAGACTCTAGAATGGAGCTCACATTTGTTACGTGCCCTGACACAAGTGCAGGCTGCCTTTTCCCAAAGTATTAGTCAACTGGCCCAACCATAGTTATTAAAAAGTTCATGACCCCTTGACCACTGATTTAATACCCCAGTCTTACAATCGACCTTTATACATGTCACAGGCTCCCTGTCCCACTCATTAACCGCCTCAGCGCTCCTGAGTAAGCGTCCCCTCCGGCAGCCGCGCCCCCTCCGGCAGCCGCGTCCCGAGCTCCGGTGTCCCCCACTGTGCACAGTCCCCACCACTACTCCAGAGGGTCTCCACCTCCACCCTCACTTCAGAACCGGCAGTTACACAAAAGTCCTGCTAGGATCTTGATGGGAGCTGTTCTGAATTTAGAGGCAAACATGGAGAAAATAAAACAATGGATCTTGTCACTGAGGCAAATCATAAGTCTCTCTAGGAACTTAATTTTTAAACTCTTTCACCAGTTTTATAGTTTTCCTCCACATTAACAAGGAACACTCTTTTTTTTGTTGTTAAGTTTATTTCTAGGTACTCTGGTGATATTAAGAAATTACAACTAACTTTTTAGGTCTGATATTGTGGTTTGTCTTTCAAAGAGTCCTTATCTTTTAAAGATCCCTACTGAAATATCTGCTCCAAGACAACCCACGTGTGGAGAACGAGGCCAAATGCTGGAGACTGCTCACTGTCCTCTGTGTGTTTGTGCAGCTTGAAATTTTCTACAGAGAAAATCTTTAAAAATATCTCTAGACATTTATTGATTTTACTGATAATGCTGACACTACATTTTCTAATTGGTTATTGCAGCTATACAGGAAAATAACTGGTCTTATGTCTTGATCATATGTAAGGTCAGCTTAGGAGCTGTAATAGGTTTTGAGCTGATTTTGCTAGATGTTTCAGATGGATGAGTATATTTTCAGCAAACTCTTCTCTCTTGTCTTTTAAAATATTAATGTTTATTTCCGGTTCTTCTCTTACAGAATCAGCAGGAACAGTCAGTGCTGCCGCATTCGTGTCAGAGGTGAAAGCAGCAGCCTCTCCTCCCTTGCTTCACGACTGACCATCGAAATGTTCTAACCCTTCTGTAAGCATTCCGACACTTCAGTCGGCTTTGACAGGAGTTTTCATGTCACTGGACAGGTTTCTTATTTCAAAAACAAGACAAGGCAATGAAACCACCAATTAACAGCAGACTAACACCACAGCTAACTCCACTTCCTTCCAAAACTCTGGCAAAGCGACTTTTAAGGAAGGAACAAGAGCTTCTTTATAAGAGGCTGCTTGATCACTGTGCATAAGACAGCTGTAAGGAATCAAGTGGAAGCTGAAAACCCAAGGAGATTAGAAAGAGAAGGGGTAACCACTGACATCAGAATTAAGAAGAGGCTGGGTGCCATGGGTCATACCTAGAATCCCAGCACTTTGGGAAGCCAAGGCAGGTTGATCACGTGAGCCCAGAAGTTCAAGATAAGCCTGGGCAACATAGTGAGAGGCTGTCAACTGAGAGAACCTCATCTCTACAAAAAAATTAATTAAAAAAAAATTAGCTGGACATGGTGGCGCATGCCTGTGGTCCTAGCTACTTTGGAGGCTGAGGTGGGAGATCACTTGAGCCCAGGAGGTGAAGACTACAATAAACTATGATTTGCCACTGCACTCACTCCAGCCTGCACAACAGAGCAAGACACACACACACACAAATAATAAAGTAAATAGGGAACTTGGAGTCTGCTGCAGGTGAACTGAGAAGGCTGACACCCAAGTGAAACAGGAAAAGAGAAGCCAGGAGCAGGCCAGGAGCTTCCCACATCTGTCCTGGGGGTGGGTAGCAGGTCAGGAGCAGGCCAGGAGCTTCCCACATCTGTCCTGGGGGTGGGTAGCAGGCCACAGACCAAAAGTTGCCTGTCCCCCACCCAGCAGGACACAACTCTGGACACCAGGCTCACTAACAGATTCAGGCTAAGAGGGGAGAGGGTCCAGCTCTCCCTTCACCAGCACCCAGAGTGGCTGCCGCACCAGCTGTCAAGCAACAGGTTCTGGCAAGTGGCTTCTGAGCAGAATGGCTAAACCGGGTACTGTTTCAGTGAAAAGGCAGGCCACATGCAGAAGAAGGAATCATGTCGACTACACAACAAGGGCTTGTTTCCAGGCCAAAGAACCCCTACAAAACATGTTTCAAAAAGGACAAACAGCCCAGTAGATAAATGTTTGGGATGTGAATAGGCACTTCACAAAAGGCATCCAAATGGCAAAGTAAGTATGTGAAAAAGTATTCAACCTTCTCATAAATCATGAAAATGCAAATTAAACTGAAAACGTAATGCCACTATCTGCTCGTTGGAGTGGCAGCACCGAGTGTGGCCGGCACAGCAGAGGGGATGCTCCGAGGCGGTGGGGAAGAAGGCAACCTGAGCAGCCACCGTGGGGAGCCGCATGGCAGAGTCCATGGAGGCCAGCACAAGGCATGGCGGTTCCGTTCCCAGTGGGTACCTGGGGCAACACCTGTATGAGGGTGCTGGCAGCAACCTCCTCCAGGACGGCCCCACTGGAACCACCCACAGGCCATCCACAGTGGGACGGACACAGACACGAGAGCAGCCATACAGAGGAACTTGTATGGTCGCCTCCCTGGCCTGAGGCCCCGCACACTCCGAAATAGCACCAAGAACCATAAAGAACGTTTGTTAATACAAGTATCTATTAACATGTACTGTAGTAGAAATTTAAGCTGAGACATGTTCAAACTACAAGGACACAGTGTCAGCCACCACAGCAAGGCCGCCATCACATGTAATTCCATGAATGATAGTGAAAAAGGCACCCAACATCTGAGCATTAGTATGATAACAGTTTTGATCTGCAGACTCTCCGAACAGGTCTCAGAATGCCCCCACCCAGACCACTTTGAAAACTACTATTCCAAAACAATGAAAATTAACTAATAATATAAATAAATCCCAGAAACACAATGTTGAGTAAAATAAGCCACACTCAAAGAAAAAAAAGAAAGAATGCATTCTGTGTAATTCCATTTATAGAAAGAACGAAATCAAACATGACCATCCTACAGGGTTAGCACTTCAAACACGACCATCCTACAGGGTTAGCACTTCAAACACGACCATCCTACAGGGTTAGCACTTCAAACACGACCATCCTACAGGGGTAGCACTCAGGAGAGGGGTTACTTTTGGGGATGGGAGGTCAGTGGGCTTCTGCAGTGCCACCAGAATTCAAGGCTTTGATCTGGGTGGTGGCCACACAGGTACGTCATTCTTCCATCATTACTCAACTGTACCATTGTCATACATGCAATCACAATGTAATCCCCCCAAATTCAGAAAACAGAAAGCTGACTGAACTTTATAAAATGCCTTTTTTAAAAACACATATACGCTGTGTAGTTTTTCTCATTTATTCTGTTAACCTAGTAAATCCTGGTCTTTAAATAATCTATTTCTAGTAATGAATCACTCTCATCCTGGGGTAAGCCCTACTTCCTTACAATCATTATTTTAATATGTCATTGCATTTGATTCATAGTTTATTTAGGAGGCCGGGCGCAGTGGCTCACGCCTGTAATCCCAACACTTTGGGAGGCCGAGGCAGGTCGATTACTTGAGGTCAGGAGTTCAAGACCAGCCTGGCCAACATGGTGAAACCTCGTCTCTACTAAAAATACAAAAATTAGCTGGGTGTGGTGGTGGGTGCCTATAATCCCAGCTACTCGGGAGGCTGAGGCAGGAGAATTGCTTGAACCTGGGAGGCAGAGGTTGCAGTGAGCCGAGATCGCACCATTGCACTCCACCCTGGGTGACAGCGCCAGACTCAGTCTCAAAAAAAAAAATGTATTTAGGACTTTTGTATTTAGGATTTAGGTGACTTCAGCCTATATTTTAGTCTCAGAATGGGCTAGCGTACTTTTCCTATCCTTCTCTATTCTCTGGAGCCACTTACGTAACGAAACTATCACTGTTGATTGTCAGTGCCCATCTAGTTAAGGCTGTTCCTGCTATCTTGTTCTGTTTTACACTGACCACATTTTCTTCTTGGCTTTGCTTTTGTTTCTTGATTCTTTTCTTGCCTTGACAGTCATTTAATGTTTTACTTTATGACAAATACCTAGAGTTATTCAGTGTCCAGTTCCTCTAGAAGATGAGAACCTCAATCGAAAGAGAGAATCGAGAAATAGACTGAAATTAATATCCCATATGGTACATGATAAACGTGGTGTTGTAAATGAGAAGGGAAGAAATGTCGGTCAGTAAGTGGAGCTGAAACCTAAGCATTTTAAGGGAAGCCCTGGGACCCTTACCTCACATTTTCTTTTAAAAGCTTTATTGAGATATAATTAATATGTCATAAACTTCCCCCATTCTGAGCAGCCCTACCTGATATTTTAATTCTATATGAATCAAATATTTATATACAAGAATGAAATAAAAGAAGTATTAGAAGATAGCATACATCAATTCATTCAAAATCAACAGTGAGAAAGGTTTTTATCATAATTAGAACACAGAACTCAGAAATCATAAAGAAACTGATTAGTACCTGGGAGTTCTGACACTACAGACAAGGTCAAAAGACAAAATCGGCTGGGCGTGGTGGCTCACGCCTGTAATCCCAGCACTTTTGGAAGCTGAGGTGGAAGGTTCACTTAAGCCCAGGAGTTCAACCAGCCTGGGCAACACAGTGGGATCCTGTCTCTACAAAAAATAAAAAAAATCAGCTGGACATGGTGGCACGTGCCTGTAGCCCCAGCTACTCAGGAAGCTGAGGCAGGAGGATCGCTTCAGCCCAGGAGTTCAAGGTTGCACTGAGCGTGATCACGCCACTGCACTCCAGCCTGGGCAACAGAGTGAGACCCTGTCCCCAAAAAATAAAAAACAAAACAAAAAACCCAAAATCCACCTGGGGAAAAAACCTCAGCTCATACTGGAGCCAACAGATCAACTCTTCATTGACAAAAAAGATCGTCAGACTACATTCAAAAGATGCAAAATCCAGAAGAAAAATGAGCAGGGGCTATTTAGCAAGCGGCTTACAGAGGAACAAACACTGGTGGCTGGCTGCTCAGCCCCAGGCATGACTCAGCAATGAAGAGCTGCTGGACTCCAAGAAGGCAGCCCTGCTGGGGAAGGTGAGGAAACCACACCCCTCAGGTCTCTGCAGGTGGAAGGATACAGTCAGAGGTGGCCTGGTGACATCAAAGTGCTACACTGTAAATGCAGACAGCACTTATGAGCCTCCGGCATACTCAGCAATACTGTGACACTGAATACCCCTTGTAACTTGACAGAAAGAGCGTAACACAGCTGAACAGACAGTGCACTGGAGCGACAGACATGTGTGTGCAGAGACCGCAGCAGCTGCTGGGGTAGCTGCTTCCCCACGGTGCAGTCAGGGCTGCCTGTCCTTCGGGGAGGGCTGGGCTGTGCTGGGCACATCTAAGGAAGTTCCTGTAGTGACTGTTTCAGAGTGCCAGAGCCACCAGGACAATGGGGTGATGATGCTGTGTTTTCTTCCTCATGCTTCTTCATATAAGAGGAGAAAAAACTAATAATTATCTTAAAATAAAAAATTTTTAAATCCTCTTTAAATATCTAATGGTAATATTTCCAACGAATTTTTAAATAATCAAGCTAAAAGCTGGGAGCAACATTCAAAAATTTGCCCTAAAACCTGCTAAAAATGTACAACAGACTTTGAAATTGAAGCAAAAGGAAGAAAACACATCCCCAAAACTCTGACAAATGATAGAAAATGCTTTGTATACATTCAGGGATACGCCATAGCACACAAAGCTGACTGAAAGGGGAAAAACCTTAACCACTAAAATTATGCATTTTCCAATAAGTCACTATTTGGATGAACTCACCTGGACTGCTATTCCTACTGTTAGTTTTGGAATAACTTCTTAGATACAAGACTGCGTCTAAATAAACATGGTTGGACACACTCGAACAATAAACCACAGATTTGCATGTCAACTTGATTCTTAACTTTCCACTGTTCGTCCTTATGAAATGCGTCACTCCTAACTGACCCCTCAGAACTGAAAAAGCGTGAATGTAACTCCGAAACTGTATGTCTAAGAACTTCCTCAGTTTCCCTGAGACACTGGCCCAGGTGCCCATACCTGGCCAGGGGCAACAGCACCGCTGTGACAAGGCTGGGGCCTTGGCCCGTGCTGGTGCTTGTCCTTGGGTGGACACAGGATGAGGCTGTCTGTGAAGAGAGCACGCCTGGCCCATGTGTGGTCCACAGTGCAAGGTGGCAGGCCATGCAAAGCCAACCACAAACGAGCACACAGCAAGCCGCCAATCAGCACTTCAAGCTGTCAGCAATATCATTCCTGTCAATCTAGAGCCCAGAACAAGTTCAAGAGGGCGGGCGCCGTGGCTCATGGCTGTATTCCCAACACTGGGAGACTGAGGCGGGAGGATCACTTGAGCAAAGGAGCTCAAGACCAGCCTGGGCAGCAAAGCGAGTCCCCGTCTCCACAAAAAAATTTAAAAATTAGCCAGGCATGGTGGCGTGAGCCTGTGGTCCCGGCTGCTCGGGGGGCTGGGATGGGAGGATCATTGAGCCCAGGAGGTTGAGTGCAGTGAGCTATGATCGTGCCACTGCACTGCAGCCTGGGTGAAAGCAAGACCCTGTCTCAAAAAAAAGAAAGAAAGAAAACACAGAAAAAAAAAGAGGTTTACTTCAATGAATGATGTACAGAAACATAAATACTTCTTGAATGAAAATAATCTAATAAATCAAGAAAAATAAAATACAAAAATCTAAGCCAATTGTAAACAGGGGATTTTATCAGGGTCTAGAAGTGACCAGACTGTTAATTTTCAGAACCACGGCCAACTTTGTGATGCTCTTCCCTTGTGCTGTCACCCAAGACAGCAACACATACCTTCTGGGCGCGATCAGCCTCCGACATGCTCTCCTTGGAAGTCCTGCTGTCCTCTGTGGGGAACGCGGCCGCCTGCTCTGCGCCATGGCTGTCATCCTCCTCGAGCTCCTCTGAGTCGTCCTCATCCGAGTCCATCTCCAGGCTCTCCCCATTCACGTGCAGGCTGCTGGCGCCCAGGTCCTTCTCCCCCTAGAACACGGGCAGGTGTACACCCCAAGGTAGGATCAGTGCGCATCATGAACAAACTTGCTTTCACTGAGGAGTCTTGGGTGACTGGGAGGTGCAAGGGCCTGTGGGGAGGCGGGGACACACGAAGAGGTGCCCCTGCCACCTGGAGAAGAGCCCGGCAGACAGGTGGGCTGTGGTGAGGAGGGCAGGGAGGACGGGGTGGAGTCCCCCACAATGATCTTGGACACGAACACTCTGCCCCTATGGCAGAGGAGCTTCATGGCACTGGCACCTTCCCGGGGACTGAGGTCACCCAAATTACTGATAACCAGGCCCTGAACACAGAAACGCATTTCCACGCACACGTGGCAACTCACTCAAATGCGTCTCTTACCTTGGAACCCACAGTGGAATGAGTTATGCTCTTAAACATCTCAATCACCGTCCTCTGTTTTAATACTTTGGTCTTTTTCTTAGGAACCAGGCTATAGGTTCCCATTCTTCGTTTTTTCTTCCGAGATACTGCAGCTGCTAAAACAAAAGGCAAGCAAGCTAAAAAAAAAAAAAAGTCAAAAGGGGACAAGAAAGGAAAAGAAACACCATTCAAATGTTTTTCAAAGGTAAGAGACAGTTTACAAAACTTGATCACCAAAATCACCAGCAAACCCCATCACAACAGGCCCACTGCCCGCAGGTCATCAGCACAGTGACAGGCATCCTTCCCTCACGATCAATTCACAGAGAATCAGAAACACGTCCTGGATCATCTGTTCATCTGTTCCATTCACAACAAAACACGGAGCAAACATTATCACCCCACTTTGGAGGCAGGAAAGCCACAAACCGTCAGTAGCAGGGCTCTGAAGCGACTCCTCCTCCCAGTCCCCTTGGCTTTGAACATGGAATGACTCCCCTTGAGAAGTCCTCTCACTTTGCAAAACAGACCAACGTGAACAGCATGTGCAGCAGGGAGGACGCAGCGCGGAGCAGGAAGAGCCCAGCCTCCCTTCCCAGCACAGGGGCCAGGCCAGGCCAGTCTTCCTAGGACACAAGCTCTGTGCCAGGTCCACCCCTGGGACTCCGCAGCCCAACACCCCGACACCATCCTCCTAGGCCCTCTCCCCAACACCATCCTCCTTGCGCTGCAATCCAGTGACTAAGGGGAAAGACAGTGCCTGGAGCTACTGTCCAGCTCTCTATTAAAAGATAAGAGGCTGAGAGGGAGAAGCAAATGTCTGGGGGCTCTGGAGCAGTGGTTTCCAAACAAGAGCAGCAGCGAGGAAGGGGCCTGGGGGCTCCCAACCCCATTCTGAACAAAGCAGTTCTAGGTTCGACTGGTTTTATATAATCAGACTCCATGACTTTTTTAAGTTCCAGGATTTAAAGAAAAACAGATCTAAAAGCCACTGCTTTAACATAAAAGAAACTCTCCTAAAGGGATGGGGAAAATCCACTCTGTTTAAAGCTGGGCACAGCAGCTCACACCTGAAGACCCAGCTACTGCAGAGGCTTGAGTGGGAGGGAGGGATTGCTTCATTCCAGGAGTTCAAGCCCAGCCTGGGAAACACAGTGAGACCCCCTTTTCTTACACACACACACACACAATTTAGTTCTACAAAGTGCAGAAGCAACAGTTGGAGGGACGTGAACGAGTGAGAACCATCCAAAGCGGGTGGGTCCTTTGACAGCACCACCCACAGACGCTGCGGGGCCTGGGCAATCTGCTCTGGAGTAAGGAGGTGCCTGGGACCACGGACGCTGGGAAACGATCACACCAGGCGTCTGCAGTATGTTCATGGGGGTCAGGCTCGGAGCACACAGCCAACATGCAGACACTTGGCTCTGTCTGACCACACTAGAACAGGCTGACAGGCCAGCATGGCTGTGCTCAAGCAACAGAAATCTCTTGGTAGCCCTGGGAATCCTAAACTCACTATCATAATCATCTTGATATTTTGAATAGATATTTTGTGGGGGGATTAAGGAGGCCTGGATTTAATCAGATAACTGTTAAGTCTCTCAGCTTTAAATATATATACAGCCAACTTTTGAACATGGATTTTACTCACACAGGTCCACTTACAAGCAGAATTTTTTTCCCAACCAAACAGGTTGAAAATACAATGTTTGCAAGATGCAAAACCCCTAAACACAGAGGGCCAACTTTTCATATTACACAGGTTCTGCAGGGCTGACTGCAGGGTTGCAGCATGCTCGGATTTTGGTATGGGGATGGGGTCCTGGAGCCAATCTCTGCATATACCCAAGGGTGACTACATGTACTTTCTCAAGATTCTTTTCCTCATTTCATCTCAGTAACCCATGGTTATTAATATCATAAATCGGACATGGCACCTGTTTATAAATAAAGCTTTATTGGTGCACACCCATGCCCACTGTCTACATACTGTCTGCATCTACTTCAATGTGACAACAGCATGACCAGCTGGGACAGGAACAGTGTGGCCCACAAAGGCGCTGACGTTTGCTACCTGTCCCCTGGAAACAGTTTGCTACCTGTCCCCTGGAAACAGTTTGCTGACTCCTGTAATGAATGGCTGAGTGAGGACAAAGGAGATAACCCTGCATTTCATGTGCTTAAGAATCATGTCGGCCGGGCACAGTGGCTCACACCTATTGTAATCCCAGCACTTTGCGAGGCCGAAGCGGGTGGATCACGAGGTCAGGAGATCGAGACCATCCTGGCTAACACGGTGAAACCCCATCTCTACTAAAAATATAAAAAATTAGCCGGCCAAGGTGGCGGGCGCCTGTAGTCCCAGCTACTTGGGAGGCTGAGGCAGGAGAATGGCGTGAACCCAGGAGGCGGAGCTTGCAGTGAGCCAGGATCGCACCACTGCACTCCAGCCTGGGCAACACAGCGAGACTCTGTCTCAAAAAAAAAAAAAAAAAAAAAAAAAATCATGTCGGGGCCCAATGCAGTGGCTCACATCTGTAATCCCAGCTACTGAGGAGGCTGAGGCAGGTGAATCACTTGAACCCGGGAGGCGGAGCTTGCAGTGAGCCGAGATCGCACCACTGCACTCCAGCCTGGGATACAGAGCTAGACTCCATCTCAAAAAATAATAATAAAATAAAATAAAATAAATCATGTCAGGAAGTCTGTCTGCTGCAAACAAGTGAAGAATGGTGTCTAAGGGCCTCTTACTGAGTGACAGGTTGTATGTGTGAAACAGGTGTTAGGTATAAAATTTGCTACACATTAAATAGTAGAGAAACATCTATGGATGACTTTCAGAAATGTAGAATCTATTAAGGACCTGAAAGTGTTTGAGCACGTGGCTGAAGTGTGAAGAGGAGCCGCTTCAGTGCTGCAGGGGGACTTCCAGCTGTGTCCAGGGAAGGGGTCTGGCCCTAAGCCAGACGGCTGGGATTCAGCGTCATCAGGGGCCAGGAGAAAGAAGACTGCAGGACGGCTGGCAGTAAGCTTCGGAGAGGCTCGAGGGCCTCTTTGGAAGGAGGATTTGCAGTCCAGGCCGCAAAGAAGCGGGGCCAGTGCCCTGCAGATGGGATCTGGCACAGGAGAATCCTGGTGGAGAACATCAAGAAGGGGGGCGAGGGGGGGGCTTCAGGACCCCGAGCAAAGACTCTCGCCAACTGGCATCTCACAGGACGCTCGGGGAGGCCCAGGCATAGGACAGTGTGGAACAGACAGTTCCAGGAAAAATAGTGCCAGGAGTGGAAATGGGCGTGGGGTGGGGGTGGGCACTGCCCAGCTGCTCTGCAGGAAGGCTGGGCTGCTGGGTAGAAGAGGTGTGGACAAGGAAGAAAGGCGACAGGCTCCAGAGGGCAGACAAGGTGGATGGGAGGTTGGAAGTGAGGGAAAAAAGCAAGTGCACGGGAAACACAGCAGTCTGCGTGGTCACCACCACAACTCTGCCACTCAGAAGGGCTTCTGTCCTCAGGTCACATAGAGCAGGGCCCAGCTCTATGTCCAGGCCTCATGCCTGGACAGCAGCACCTGTAGAACTGTTCCCTGCCATCAGAGACAGCGTTCTCCTTCCTCCCTGCCCGACAAGTCCACACAGAGACCCCAGGCCATTCAGGATCAGTATTTGGCACTGTTCCCACCCACCTATGCAGAAGGCACGAACACTCCAAGCTCACAAAGCAAAAGGCAGGGCCTCCACTCTGGGCATGTCCTGTGGTCACCAGCAAAAAAGCGCAAGGGAAGCACTGCAACTTCTGCAGCAACCTGCAGCTTCTACCCAAGTGTGGACAATAAACCCAGTAGGGACCTGCAGCTTCTACCCAAGTGCGGACAATGAACCCAGCAGGGACCTGCAGCTTCTACCCAAGTGTGGAAAATGAACCCAGCAGGGACCTGCAGCTTCTACCCAAGTGTGAACATTGAACCCAGCAGGGACCTGCAGCTTCTACCCAAGTGTGGACACTGTACCGAGCAGGGACCTGCAGCTTCTACCCAACCAAGTGTGGACACTGAACCCAGCAGCAACCTACAAGTGTGGACACTCAAACTGCTTTATGACCTAAGTTTACTTTTTCTTTTTCTTTTTTTTTTTTCTGAGACTGAGTCTGGCTCTGTTGCCCAGACTGGAGTGCATTGGTGCGATCTCCGCTCACTGCAAGCTCCGCCTCCTGGGTTCACGCCATTCTCCTGCCTCAGCCTCCTGAGTACCTGGGCCACCACGCCCGGCTAATTTTTCTATTTTTAGTAGAGACGAGGTTTCACCGTGTTAGCCAGGATGGTCTCGATCTCCTGACCTTGTGATCTGCCTGCCTCGGCCTCCCAAAGTGCTGGGATTACAGGCATGAGCCACCGCGCCCGGCCTGTTTTTTTTTTTTTTAACTAGTAAAATACACACACCACGAAATTTACCATCTTCATCATCTTTAAGTGCACGGTTCCATGGTATTAAATACATTCAGAACGTTGTGCAACTATCACCCCTATCTACCTCCACAACTCTTTCCATCTTGTCAAACTGAACCTCTGTTCCCATTAAGCCCTAACTCTCCATTCCCTTCCTCCAGCCCCAGCCTCCAGCCCCTTCTACTCTTTCTGTGTCCATCAGTTGGACGACTCTAGGGACCTCCTGTAAGTGGAATGGTACAACGTTTGTTCTTTTGTGGCTGACTTACTTCATTCGGCACAGTGTCCCCGAGGCTCATCCACGCTGCAGCGCGGGCCCCAGCTTCGCTGCTTCTCAGGCTGAGTCACACGTCACTGCGTTTTGCACACGACACTTTGCTGATCCGTTCGCCCTCGGGTGGCTTCCCCCTTTTGGCTGCTGTGGTTGATGCTGCTATCAACGTGGGTGTACAAGCATCTCTTCAAGACCCTGCTTTCAGTGCTGCTGGGGCACGTGCCCAGCAGTGGAACTGCTGGATCACATGGCAGTTCCACACTTAGTTTTTTGAGTTTTTCACAGCGGATGCACCGTTTCACTTCCTACCAGCAGTGCACGAGGGTTCCCATTTCTCCGCATCCTCACTGATATGTGCCATTTTCTGTTTTGATAGTCGCTGTCCTCAACAGGTGTACGGTGGTATCTCACTGTGGTTTTGATTTGCATTTACCTTATGATTAGTGACGTTGAGCATCTTTTCATGGGCTTACTGGCCATTTGTGCATCTTCTTTGAATAAACGTCTATTCCAGTCCTTTGCCTTTTTTGTTTTTTTTTGTTTTTTGAGACAGAGTCTCACTCTGTCACCCAGGCTGGAGTGCAGTGGTCTGATCTCGGCTCACTGCAACCTCTACCACCCGGGTTCAAATGATTCTCCTGCCTCAGCCTCCCAAGTACCTGGGACCACAGGCATGCACCACTATGCCCGGCTAACTTTTGTATTTGTAGTAGAGACGGGGTTTCACTATGTTGGCTCGGCTCGTCTGGAACTCCTGACCTCAGGTGATCTGCCTGCCTCGGCCTCCCAAAGTGCTGAGATTACAGGCGCAAGCCACTGCGCCCGGCCTCCTTTGCTGATTTTTTAATCAAGTTGTTTTTGTTGTTGAGTTGTGGGATTTTTTTTTTGTATATTTTGGGTAGTAATTCCTCATCAGACATAGGATTTGCAGATATTTTCTCCTACTCCACAGGTGCCTTTTTATTCCATTAACAGTGTCTTTTCTTTACGACTAGCCAAGTGCAGCAGTAAGAAGCAGGGAAACAGGGAAACAAGGAGATAGAAAGCTTTGTGCATCAAAAGACACCAAGTCCCATCAAACCCAGTGTGTCTCCTTTTTTTTTGTTACCTACACTTTTGGTGTCATGTCCAAGAAATCACTGCCAAATCCAAGGTTGTGGAGCCTTTGTCCTATGTTTTCTTCTCAGAATTTTATATGTTTAGGTCTTACATTTAGGTCCTGGACCTGTCTTAGGCTAACTTCTGCATATGGTGTGAGGTAAGGGTCCAGTATCACTCTTCTGCATGTGGATATCCAGTTTTCCCCACACCATTTGTTGGAAAGCTGTCCTTTCCCCCGTTGAATGGTCTTGGCACTCTTGTCAAAAATCAACTGATCATATAACACAAAGGTTTATTTCTGTGCTCTCTGTTCTAGCCCACTGGCCTATATGTCTGTCTTTATGCTGGAATAACACTGTTTTGAGTACTATAGCTTTGTAGTAAGTTTTGAATCTCTGTCTTTTTCCACATATACATATATTATTTTTTAAGACAGTGTCTCACTCTGTCACCCAGGCTAAAGTGCAGTGATACAATCATGGCTCACTGCAGCCTCGACCTTCTGGGCTCCAGCAATCCTCCCACCTCAGCCTCTGGAGCTCTGGAGTAGCTGGAACCACAGGCACTTGCCACCATGCCTGGCTAATTTTTGTATTTTTTTTAGAGACAGGGTTTTGCTATGTTGCCCAGGCCGATCTGGAACTCCTGAGCTCAAGTGACCAGCTCACCGTGGCCTCTCAAAGTGCATGGATGACAGGCTTGAGCCACCACACCCAGCCAAATCTCTATATATATTTTTCTTTTTTTTTGAGACACAGGCTCACTCTGTCACCCAGGCTGGAGTGCAGTGGTATGATCTTGGCTCACTGCAACCTCCACCTCCCAGGTTCAAGTAATTCTCGTGCCTCGGCCTCCCAAGTATCTGGGATTACAGGCACGTGCCACCACGCCCAGCTAATTTTTGTATTTTTAGTAGAGATGGGGTTTCACCATGTTGGCCAGGCTGGTCTCGAACTCCTGACCTCAAGTGATCCACCCACGTCAGCCTCCCAAAGTACTGGGATTACAGGCGTGAGCCATCACACCTGGCTCAAATCTCTGTATTTTAAAATCAACATTGAGACTTATTTGTGGCCTAACATATGGTCGATCCTAGAAAGTCTTCCAGGTGCACTTGAGAAGAGTGTACATGCGGCTGTTGGGCAGAGTGCTCTGTATGTCCGCTAAATCTAGTTGGCTTATGGTGTTTAGTCCTCCATTTCCTTTCTTATTTGCTATATGGTTATTCTATCCATTATTGATAAGTGGATACTGAGGTCTCCAACTATTAATGTAGAATTGTCTATGTCTCCCTTCAATTCTATCGGTTTTACTTCTTGTATCTTGATGGTCTATCATTCGTTGGGTATGTAAATGTTTACCCAGGTAATTGTTATACCTTCTTCTTGTATTGAAACTTTTATTACTATATATTGTCCTTCTTAGTCTCTTGTAACCTTTTTTTATTTAAAAATAAATAAATTTTTATTTTTAAATTTTGTCTGATAGCCACCTTGCTCTCTTTGGTTACTGTTTGCATGGAATATCTTTTTTCATCCTTTCACTTTCAATCTATTTGTGTCTTTGGGTCTAAGGTGGGTCTCTTATAGACAGCGTGTAGTAGGATCATCTGTTTTTTTTCTCTTGATGCATCTGCCTTTGTCCATTTAGTGTTGCCATAAAAGATAAAGAGATTTGTCTCCTGAGTCTCGTGGCTGGAAAGTTTAATATTGAGCAGGTACACCTGGTAGGGCTTCATGCTCTGGCTCATGGTGGAAATTGGAAAGGGAGCAGGCATGTGCAAGCGATCACACGGTGAGAGAAGAAGGAAGAGACAGAGAAACCAAGGAAGCCAGATTCTTTCAAACACCTCACTCTCAAGGCAACTAAGAGCGAGAATTCACTCACCTGGAGGGAGGGCACTGATCTATTCATGAGGAATCCACACACATGACCAATCACCTCAAGCTAGGCCCCACTTCACAACACTGCCATATTGGGGATCTCATTTCAACATGAGCTTTGGTGTGGACAAACCACATCCAAACCATAGCACTGCCAATCTTCGTCTTTTGATTGGAAATCTTCATCTGTTTACATTTAAAACAACTATTGATGAGGATTTACTTCTGTCATTTTGCTATGTTTGCTACATGTATTATAGCTTTTAGCGTCCCTCATTTCTTGCACTACTGTCTTCTTTTATATTTAGTTGATTTTTTACAGTGGAATGTTTAAATTCTTTTCTCATTTCCTTTTGTGTATGTTCTATAGCTATTTTCTTTGTGGTTACCATGGGGATTACATTTAACATCCTAAAGTAATAACATTCTAACTTAAATTTATGCCAGCTTAACTTCAGTAACACAGAAAAACTCTGCTCCTTTACATATCTGTTCCCACCCCTTTCATTTGCTGATGTCACAAAACTACATCTTTATTCATGCTGTGCCCCAAAACATAAACAATTCGTTTAAATGCATTAGTCTCTTGTTATGTAGGAAAAATGTGGAGTTACAAACCAAAGTTGCAATGATACTAGCTTGCAGACTAATTTTTCAAATGGATTTGTCTCTTAGATCTTACAGAAAACAAAAAGTGGAGGTACAAACCATTGTTACAATACTAGCTTTTATAACTGCCCATGTCTTTACTTCTCCATATGGCTTCAAGTTACTGTCTAGTGTTCTTTCTTTTCAACCTGCTAGGCTCCTTTAAGTATTTCTTGCAGGTCCAGGTCAGGTGGTAACAAATTCCCTCAGCTTTTGTTTATCTGAGAATATCTTAATTTCTTCTGCACTCTTAAAGGACAGTTTCCGTGGATATGGATACTTGGTTGAAAGATTTTTTTATCACTCTTAATATACCGGTGATATATTCTGTCCCCCAAAGTTTCTGATGAGAAATCTGCCAATGATCTCACTGAGGAAACGTGTATGTGATGAGTCTCTTTTCTCATCTGCTTTCAAGATTCTCTTTGTCTTTCTACAGAAGTGTCTCAAGTATAACGTGTCTACTGTGGGTCTCTTTGAGTTCATCTTACTGGAGTTCACCAGGTTCCCTGGGTGTTTATACTCATGGGTTTCATCAGATATTCTCTCCACCCTTTTCTTACTCTCTTCTTCCTGGACTCCCACAATCCCTGTTTGGTCCTCCTGATGATGCCCACAGGTCCCCAGGCTCTGCTCACTTTCCTTCAGTCTTTTTGTTTGCTTCTCAAACTTGATTATTTTCACTGTCCTATCTTCAAGTTTGCTATCTCTTTCTTCCGTCTGTTCAGATCTGCCTTTGATTTCCTCTAGTGAATTTTTCATTTCACTTATTATACTTTTTAGCTCCAGAATTTCTTTGGGTTCCTTTTTAGGTTTTCTAGCTCTTTATTGGTATTTCCATTTTGATCATACATCATTTTCTTGACTCTCTCCACACCTTCCTTTAGGATCTGACCATATCTAAGACAGTTATCTTAAAGGCTTTGTCTGGTGGATCTGGCGTCAGATCTTTTCTGGGAACAGTTTCTGTTGACTTATTTTTGCATCTGATTGGGCCATACCTTCCTGTTTCTTTGTATGCCTTGTAGTTCTATGCTGAAAACTGGACATTTGAATCCAATAATGTAGAAACTCTGAAAAGCTGATTCTCCTCCTTTTCCAGGGTGTACTGTTTTGTTGCTGTTACTGGTTTGGGGGTGTTTTTGTTGTTGTCATTTTTTATAGTTGTAGGCTGTCTCTGTGAGGAGGGTGAGCCTGAGATTTAAACTTAAGGTCTTTTCATGTCTTTCCTTAGCCTGTGCCTTTCCCTGGGCACATGCAGTCACTTTATAATTTACCCCATATACACAGTTGCTTCTGAATATCCTAGTCTTTAATGTCTGGCTCCCAAAAGGAGAAAACAATAAAAATGAAGTGGGGAGATAAAAAGAGCACTGGCCCTTTAGATTTCTTGGCCGTCACATGGAAGAAAGGCTTACAACCGGATGAGAGGGCCTCTCTGTATGCACCTGGGGACAAGGTCCTCTTTGCTCACCCTGGTTCCCACAAGCTGCACGCACACTGTTCCAGGAACACCGCACACCCTGCACCACAGGGCTGAGGAAGGCAGTGGGCAGCAGAGCTGAAACTGACTGAAATTAACCGTCCCAGCTTCCCGCCTAGAAGTTGCAAACCTTCAGTAGACTCCAGAGTTCCAAAATAGTTACATCAGACAGATTCTGCCAGTGGAACTGCTGTCTAGGTGAGGAGATTAATTCCTGGTCTTCCTGCCCCACTATCTTTCTAGAACCCTCTGAAATCAGTTTTTGGTACTGCGAGGATTGTTTTTAAATTGTGAACCGCTACACGTGGGAAAGATACAGAACAAGCTGCTAACAAAGATGCCAGTCCACTCTGTAAAAAGAATGAATGCTCACCTAAAACAATGGGGGGGTGCCTGAGATCCTGATTCAGCACGGCCATCCCCAGCCTGGGGCTGTCACATAAACGCATGTTCTCAACCTTCTTGCACAGCACAGATCTTTCATTTCTGATACTACGGGGTGGAGGGTGCAGAACAGGTCGAAGAGAATCACAGCCACCCTCCATCTAAAACTAAGAATTACAGCTGCCCATGGGAACAAGCTACCACACACGGGCTCTGCTATGACGTCAGGAGTACAATGCACGTTGAAACCAACATGTGACTCTGCTCTTCTTTCCTGCCTGTGGTAAACTTAAGGGGGTAGCAGGAGGGAAAGAGCAGAACCATCTGTGATCATCGCCACAGTAATTAAAAATTAACAGAAAGACGTGACAAGAAATCTCAGCCTTTCTTTGATAACCTGGCTCCAACACCCCTCCCACAGGGAGGCAACAATGAATGGCAGGCAATGGAGTGACAGTTGAAGAAATAAAAGTGATAATGGCAGACAAATTCCTAGGCAGATAGGAGCAGGTCCCCGGTGAAACCTGACCTTCAAGCCAAAGGCCGCCTGAAGCCCGAAAACCGGGCTGCCAGTTCCCGGCAGAATCCACAACCTGGAGTGAGAACTTCCTTGATGCCTTTTAGCCAATCAAATGGTGTTTTTTCCAGACCTACCCATGGACCAATCAGCATGCACTTCATGCACTTCCTCCATTCTGAGCCCACATAAACCCCCAGACTCGGCCACACAACAGGACTGCCTCCCTGCCAGTAGGAGCTACTGACTTTGGGTCTCCTCTCCGCTGAGAGCTGTTCTGCTGCTCAATAAAACTCTTCTCCACCTTGCTCCCCTCCAGTTGTCCATGTAACCTCATTCTTCCTGGACCCAAGACAAGAACTCGGGACCCACCCAACAGCGGGTGCAAAAAGGGCTGTAACATGTTCCTGGCCGGTTCGCTGAGCTGCAGGCAGTGACACGCTCCCGTTCGCTGAACTGCGGGAGTGAAGAGCGGTGATCCTTCTGGGGACCCAAACCTTGGGATTCCTCAAGCCAGAGCTGTAACACTGTAGCCCTCCTGCCCTCCGCTGGTGTCGGCGGCTGCCCCGTGTGATGGCAAGCAGCAGTGGAGCCAGGCCAGCCTGGGAGCTGCAGGCCAGGGCGAAAGCGGCAGAACTGAACGAGCTGGGAACACACCCCAGCCCGTACTGTGGGTGGTGAGAGCGAGAGAGCTATAGCACACTCTCCCACCCTATCCCCTTGGGGCTCTGCAGTTGCCGGTGACTCCGAGTTTTGGGGCACCACCGTGTTCCCCTCATCTAGACGCCAGCGCCGGCAGTGTAAACTGCTTGTGGTATGCCTCATCCAGCCACAGCTCTGCACAGAGCCAGAGCCTGGAGCTGCCTGCCCCACCACAGCAGCCAAGCGAGCCTGGCTGTGCACAGTGGCCCCACACCATGCTTGCTCGTCAACACACGCCTCACTGCTCCACTCCTGGCTTGCCCTCGGAAGGTGTGGGATCTGGGCCGGTAGCATGAGCCGAGTACAGCCTGCTGGGCCGAGTGGGCAGAATGAGCCCAGCAGGTGCAAGTGAAACTCAAGCAGAGGCGCCGCTGGCTGCAGAGGTTTACAACCAGCAAAGGGACACTCAAGGGATCCTGTGACAACAGGATAGGACGTACCCAGATTCCTGCTCTGTATGGACACTGTTGTAAAAGGCCTTTGTCTCTCTCTGCCATCCCGATAAGTGGACTCTGCACCCCCAGGGACACTTGACAGGGGACTCCTCCATCCGCACTCCTGTCTTTCCAGCCCTGTTGAAAGGTGCACTGACGACCATCACAAGACAAGGCAGCTGTGCATGCCATGCTCCTCTCTAGTTAACACGTTCTAGCACAGAAACTGTAACTTCTGTGCCCACTCCGGAAGCCCTGGGGTGACAACACACGGGAGCAGCTGAGGCTGAGGGAGTATCTTAACCACTGGACCAAAGCAGGCAGCTAACTGCCGAGCACGTCTCCTCCAGTGCTCAAGGCCATTTTACACACTGTCCTAGGCTAACACGCTGATGGACCACCCACTTCCAGGTTACGGATAAGGAAGGGGTGGTGGAGGAAGGGGGCTGTGGAAGGGTAAACTGGGGCCTGCTAAACACGCTGGGTAGTTTGTTTTTAGAAAGCTCTTTTTAAAAGATGACGATATAATAAAGCTAAAATAGGAAAAGAAAATCTCAACACTTTAACAACTCTTCAGACATTACTTTTAAGTCCTCACATACGTGAGCATAACTCCATAGTTTTGCAAAACACCAAGTTTAACTGTTTCAAACAAATAAAATTACGTCAAATAGCAAAAAAAGTTGGTAAGTTGATGGTGAGGGGAACAGATAATGACTGATTTTGTTTTCTAACTTCCAATGAAAAGAACCAGGGCTCCCTGGAGAAAGCCGATTCCGGCACTGGGAAGGGACAAGGCAAGGTAAGCAGACCATCCAGTGAATGGGGAAGGTCTTCATGAAGAGGTGCCCACGCCCCAGGACTCAGAACCAGCCTAGGGGGACCCCACTGGACAAACTTGGGACAATTTGAGCAACAAAATAACGATAGGAATGGATTACAGTCCAGAGACTCAAATAAGAGTCCGTAAATTAGTACTTAAAAATAGACAGACAGGCTGGGGGCGGTGGCCCACGCCTGTAATCCTAGCACTTTGGGAGGCCAAGTCAGGAGGACTGCTTGAGCCCACGAGTTCAAGACCAGCCTGGGCAACATAGCGAGACCCCCATCTCTATTTTTTTTTTAAGTTTTTTTTTTTTTGTAAAGTAAATGGACAGATAACTGTGTGGACGGACAGGAAAGTGAAGCACCTCCTTACAGCAGAAACTGAAATAATCAAGAGAGGAAATGATGGAGTTAGAAAACCACCATTTGGCACCCACCATGCAGTACTAGCTAAGCGTGGGCCATGGCAGATGCTGAAGACCCTGGTGGGATGTGATGGGAGGTACATGCAGCACCTTAGGGTCTCTCCCTGCAAGACATGCTTGCAGTCTGGGGAGCAGTAACTTGAAGATGGACAAAAAAACACCACAATTCAATGCCTAAGGACACTTGTCAGTCACCTGCCTCGCTCCACGACCTGCACACAATCCTGGGAAACACTGGGCAAACCCACATCAGACACATTGTATGAAAGACCTGGCCTGTACTCAAAACACCACGGTTCAGAAAGACAAAGAAGGATGAGAATGGTTCAGATTAAAGGAAACTAGCAAGACACAACAACTAGGTGCTCGAAGCTCTAGGACCAGATTTTATTTGTCCTTTGCCCTAAAAGACAGTCGGGAATGGGAAATGCGGAACAGGACACTGAGATTAGAGAGCGGCGTCGCGGTACACTTCCTCACCGGGATGTCTGTGCTGTAGTCATCTAAGAGAATGTCTTTATGTTGAGGGACAGTAATTTTAGGAAATAACATTAGTTTTCAGGGATAAAAGGGCACAATGTTTACAACTTACATTCATGTCTCAGAAAAAAAAGTAATACATGGGGGGGCCGGGGGCGAGATTGTGCCATGTGGTGAAATGAATAAAGGGTACACAGGACTTATTTGTAGAATTTTGCAACTTTGCTGGAGGTCTGAAAATACTTAAATTAAAAAAATTTTTTTTTTTTTTTTGAGATGGAGTCTTGCTCTGTCGCCCAGGCTGGGGTGCAGTGGCATGATGTTGGCTCACAGCAACCTCCACCTCCCAGGTTCACGCCATTCTCCTGCCTCAGCCTCCCAAGAAGCTGGGACTACAGGCGCCCGCCACCACGCCCGGCTAATTTTTTTATTTTTAGTATAGACGGGGTTTCACCGTGTTAGCCAGGATGGTCTCGATCTCCTGATCTCGTGATCCACCCGCCTCGGCCTCCCAAAGTGCTGGGATTACAGGCGTGAGCCACCGTGCCTGGCCAATAAAAAGTATTTTTAAAGTCCAGAAAAAGACAGACACCTGTGGCCAGGTGATCATCCCCAAGTGAAGCCTTGCCAGCAGCAGCAGCATTCACGAGGGCCGGCTGACCTCCCAGCATCCACGAGGGCCGGCAGGAAGGGCCTTGCATCTCTTCAGGACAGCGCCAAACACACACATCCCATGCCAGAAGCTGAGGAGGTCTGAAAGCCCAGGGAGCCCTGACGCATCGCTCACTCTGAGGTCCCGGTGCCCTCCCAGCACCTCCCACAAAAGGTCCCCGGTAAGGAATCAAACGTTCATCCACTCCCGGAACTGGCCATAGAAGCAGCCAGCCCAGGAGAGTGAGGAGCACGCCTGGAGCGAGGTGGCTGGTGGCAGAGCAGCTGGAGCGGGCGGTGGTCCTCACCCTGGGCCACAGACTTCCCCAGCACACCCCAGCGTTTCCAAAGGCACTTCACCTACAAACCAGGAAAGCTTCCAACTCCAGGGTCTTCTCCCCACATAGACCAAGTGAGTCACATACTAGTAAAGAAAACAGTCTTCATCTTGAGAATGTTAACAAGCTAGGAAATCAATGCTGGCATGAGACAAGGCTTAGAGCAGAGGTCAGGTGTGCCTCCTCAGGCATATAGGCGAGCACAGGAGGGCCAGCTGACGTCAACAGTCATTCATCAAGAGCAGCACAGGCACTTACAGCCAAACAGAACTCTCACCTGGCAAGGGGCAGGCTCGAAACATACATTCAAAGAGCAGAGACAGTTGCCGGGTCCTCTTTACCTGTCTGTGATTTTGTGGTGGCCATGTAGCACTGGTTCTGAGGTAGCGACTGATGAAGGGATGGGAAGGGGGGTAAAAGCTGCTGTCGTCCAAAGTCAGAAATGTTTTTGTTGATCTCCTCTTTTGGTTCCTTATGATCTCTAGCTTCTCGAACTTCTCTGGGATCTTTACTGGCTGCATGCTTCAAAACAAAGACAGTGAATAACTATAACTGCATAAGCAGGTGGTCACTGAAATAACATGCAACCAAAATCACAGTTCTTCTCCCCGATAATTCCCCACAACTGAAAGATGAGATACAATGGAGGGAGGAGAAAGTCTGCAAGCGGAAACAGCACGGCTGTCCTCACATGTGCCTAGTTGCCCCTCAGATGAGTTAGGTCAGCATCTACAAACCATGGCCCAAGCTAAGAACAGCATTTACAGGGCTAAAGGCCAGAAGGAGGAATGAGGAGGAGGGAGGAGGAACAGTGACCACATGTGGTCCACAAAACCTGAAACATTTTCTAGCTGGTTCTTTGCAGAAAAAAATGTTCCAACCCCTGACTTAGATAATACACTTACTAAGCTAAAAAATACCCAAAATGGGCAGCATCAAAACCTCTCAAAACCTGCTTTCCCAGTTTACCATGGCTACAGTTTGCAACATCCCCAAATGGCATTTATCCCACAGTAGGTAACTATGTTGTGTGTTAAAATGGTATTTTACTCAGTCTCAGTGATCTCCTAAATCTGCCTTTAGTCTCAGCCTGCAGGGCAAGGCTGTGATACCAACAGCAAACTCCCAGTACCTCCTTCATTGCAGAATGCACAGACACAACTGAACCTCCACTCTCTGTCTGCTTCCCTCGTCACCTACAGACCTGTGATAGTTTAACTTCAAATCTAATTCAACTGAACCACACTTTACTGTGCACATAGTGGGTGCAATACACAGTAAAATACACAGTAAAAATACACAGTAAAAAATGTTAAACGACAGGGCATTCTTCAGGAAATGGTACCGGGAGAACTGAATGACCACATGAAAAAGAATGAAGCTGGACCCTTTTCTAAACCATATATAAAAATTAACCCAAGATGGACCACAGTCCTAACTGCAAAACCTAAAACTATAAAACTCAGGAGGAAACCGGGGAAGCTTTCCAACATTGGATCTGGCAGTTATTTTCTAGACGTGAAACCAAAAGTACAGGCAACAGAAGAAAAAAATAGACAAACTGGACTTAATCAAAGTTAAAATTTCTGGGCCAGGTGTGGTGTGTCACACCTGTAATTCCAGCACTTTGGGAGGCCAAGGGGGAAGGATCACTTGAGGCCAGGAGTTCAAGATGAGTCTAGGCAACATAGCAAGACCCTGTCTCTACAAAGAAAAATTTACAAAAATTAAAATTTATGTGCATCAAAGGACATAGTTAACAGTGAAAAAGCAGGTTATGGAATGGAGAAAACATCTGCAAATCCATCAGGAATTATTATCCAGAATACATGAAAAAGTCTTACAACTCAACAATAAAAAACCACCAGAATAAAAAATGGGCAAAGGACCTGAATAGACATTTCTTCAAGGAAGACATACAAATGGCTAATGAGCACATGAGAAGATGCTTACCCTCATCAGGGAAATGCATATCAAAACCACGGTGAGTAAGTACCATTCACACACTAGGATGGCTACTATGAAAAAAGAATTCTTAACATCATTGGGGAAATGCATATGGAAACCACAGTGAGCAGCATGAATGGCTACTAGGAAAGAACAGAAAATCGTGTTGTGAGAACTGGAGAAATGGGAACCCTCGTGCACTGCTGGTAGGAAGTGAAACGGTGCATCCGCTGTGGAAAACTCAAAAAACTAAGTGTGGAACTACCATGTGATCCAGCAGTTCCACTGCTGGGCACGTGCCCCAGCAGCACTGAAAGCAGGGTCTTGAAGAGATGCTTGTACACCCACGTTGATAGCAGCATCAACCACAGCAGCCAAAAGGGGGAAGCCACCCGAGGGTCGGCTGTCGGGCGAACGGATCAGCAAAGTGTCGTGTGCAAAACGCAGTGACGTGTGACTCAGCCTGAGAAGCAGCGAAGCTGGGGCCCGCGCTGCAGCGTGGATGAGCCTCGGGGACACTGTGCCGAATGAAGTAAGTCAGCCACAAAAGAACAAACGTTGTACCATTCCACTTACAGGAGGTCCCTAGAGTCGTCCAACTGATGGACACAGAAAGTAGAATGGTATTGCCAGGGACTGGGAGAGAGGAATGGGAAGTCAGTGTTTAAAGGAGACAGAGCTTCAGTGTGGGAAGATGAAGAGGTTCCAGAGACGGAGGGTGGCGATGGCTGCACGGCAGCATGAATGTGCATAATGCCACTGAGCTGTTTACTTAAAAATGGTTAAGTTTGATATTATGTGTTTTACCACGCACACACACACACACACACACGACAAGGCACCTGCATCAACTATAGTCAAGGCCAGGGAGAAGTAACCAAGGTCATAAGTAACTCAAAGTGCTCGGTGGGTCCGTGACATGGGTGAACATGTGGCTGCAGAGACGGCTCTGAGGGATTCAGGAGGTGCTTGTGGAGGTTACAGGTGAGGCAGGGAGGCAGAGCGAGAGTTCCAGGCAAGAGCACACGGAGGAGAACAGGGTAGCACCTGGCTTGGCTGGGAGATGAGAGGGGTGTGCCAGGGCGAGCTGGAAGGCACAGGGGAGCGAGTACTCTTGGGGCTGGCTCTCACGGCCTCACGGTCTCCACCTCTCTCTGTCTCACAGGCGCACTCTGTCTGTGTCTGTTTCCCTCCCTCCTTGCCTCTCTGTCTCTGGAGCGCATCTTGCTGCCATGTGGTCCTTGCAAAGCTTCTCAGTGAGCCCACACTAAACTGCCGGACACCCCACTGATGTCCAGAACAGACATAGAACCACCTGGGCTCCCTACTGTGGAACATACCCTGGATTCACATTCTAGTGGCCACAGCTCCCTGGAGTTTTTTGTTGCTTCTCCCTGTGGAGACCTGTCCAGCTCAGCAACCCTGTGTGCCACATTCAGTGATTCCTCTTGGAATGTACCTCCACCTCTGGGATGCCCTTACTTTTTCCCCGAGGGATAAATGCTCTCCTTCCTCCTTCAAAGCACAGCTCAGACATGACAGCTCCTCCTGCCATGTCCACTAATGAAGGCACCTCACACACGGAACACTGAAAGCCCCATGAAGGCCACATGTCTGCCACACGAAGGCCACACATCTGCCCAATGAATGCCACATGAAGGCCACATGTCTGCCCCACATCTGCCCCACAAATGCCACACACCTGCCCCACGAAGCCCACACGCCTGCCCCACGTCTGACATGCCTGCCACACGAATGCCACACGCCTGCCACACACCTGCCACACGAATGCCCCATGAATGCCACATGCCTGCCCCACAAATGCCACATGCCTTCCCCATGAATGCCACACGAAGGCCACACGCCTGCCCCACATCTGACACGCCTGCCACACTAATGCCACACGTCTGCCACACGAATGCCCCATGAATGCCACACGCCTGCCACAGGAATGCCACACACCTGCCCCACGAATGCCACATGAATGCCACAAGCCTGCCACACGAATGCCCGACAAATGCCACATCTGTCCCACGAATGCCACACATCTGCCCCACGAATGCCACACGTCTGCTGTATAACGTTTCTTGGTCTTTCTCCAGCACACCAGGTTTGACTGCAATGAAGCCACTGTTAGAACTCAGGAGTCGGTCCCCCTTTATGTCACCTACAAACCACCGCGCAGGTTGTTTGGCTCACGTGGCTCTCCCCCTCAGCTGGTGCTTACAAACACAAAATGCGCTTTCAAAGTACATATTGATGAAGGTACGAAAACAAAACCTGAAGAGGAAATAGCCATGTGAGGCTAATTCTTGCCGAGGTACACACACCTATTCTTTAATTTAAAAGGTTATTTTCAAGAATCTCAACAGTAAGACTAAGAATGGCTTAACTGAGGTGAGGATTCTAGATTTAGGTTTTGTTGGGACTCTTGTTACCTAACAAAGCACAAGAAAGACCTAGCCATGGAGGCAGCATGGCCGGCCCATCCCATCTCCACATGGCCTGGCTCTGGGAGGGCAGCCCTTCCCCGAGGCTCTTCCCTCCTGTGGGGGCGGGGGGGCCCTTCCCTGAGGCTCTTCCCTACTGTGGGGGGGGGCCCTTCCCCGAGGCTCTTCCCTCCTGTGGGCTGGGGGGGGGCCTTCCCCGAGGCCCTTCCCTCCTGTGGGGGTGGGGGGCCCTTCCCCGAGGCTCTTCCCTCCTGTTGGGGCAGGAGGCCCCTTCGCTGAGGCTCCTCCCTCCTGGCAGGGCGGGGGTGGGGCGGTGGGCTGTGCACCAGGGTGAGTCGCACAGTAGGACACTTAGCAGCACTTCTTCACACAATTGCTAAGAACCACCTCCAGTGCAGACCAACAGGCACCACCTCTCTCCCAGCACCTAGAGCCTAGAGTGGGTACCAGGAGGTGAGGTGTGGAAACACACACGCAGAGAGAAAAACGAGGGGCCCCATGCTGACGCCTCCTGGAGTGGGCACAATTTACAGGGAAATGGAGCTGCCAACCAGGTCACAGTAACAAGCATTTCCAGGTAGAAAAAAATGTTCCCTTCTGGCGACTTCCACTTTCTTTGCCCTAACAACAGTGAAGCTGCCAGTGAGCAGGCCTCGCTCTGAGCTGGGGCTTTATGATGGGGATTAACGCTGGATACAGGGTCCAAATCCCTTGGTTCTGGCCATGGGATCGTGAGACTGCAGCCGTGACAACACCTTCATGTTTAAACTTTTATGAGAATATTGGATTTATTAAAGCCTGCAACATTCGTTTTATCACTGGGATGACTTTTTAAAACATAATTTTCAATAAATTGTGGTTTTAAAAAAATACCAAACAAGACTAAATTGGGTTTGGGGTGGCAGGAAATCCTGAAGGGTGGAGAGGCCACAGGCCCAGAACCACAGACACAGACACACCCCGGGCTCAGGCCCAGAACCACAGACACGGACACACCCCGGGTTCAGGCCCAGAACCACAGACACGGACACACCCCCCGGCTCAGGCCCAGAACCACAGACACAGACACACCCCCGGCTCAGGCCCAGATCCACAGACACGGACACAACCCGGGCTCAGGCCCAGAACCACAGACACGGACACACCCCGGGCTCAGGCCCAGAACCACAGACACGGACACACCCCGGGCTCAGGCCCAGAACCACAGACACGGACACACCCCGGGCTCAGGCCCAGAACCACAGACACGGACACACCCCGGGTTCAGGCCCAGAACCACAGACACGGACACACCCCCAGCTCAGGCCCAGAGCCACAGACACGGACACACCCCGGGCTCAGGCCCAGAACCACAGACACGGACACACCCCGGGCTCAGGCCCAGAACCACAGACACGGACACACCCCGGGCTCAGGCCCAGAACCACAGACACGGACACACCCCGGGCTCAGGCCCAGAACCACAGACACAGAGCACACCCTAGGCACAGGGGGGCACCCACCTTCCCACAGTCTCTGCCACACCACCTCCGTGGGGCCCACAGATACAGAGCACGCTCCGGGTGCAGGGCAGGCACCCTACCACCACAGTCTCTGCCGCACCACCTCTGTGGGGCCCACACAGAGCATACCGGGGGCACAGG
Organism: Pan paniscus; assembly: GCF_029289425.2. Taxonomy (NCBI): domain Eukaryota; kingdom Metazoa; phylum Chordata; class Mammalia; order Primates; family Hominidae; genus Pan; species Pan paniscus. The sequence goes on from NC_073260.2 coordinate 1,623,993, forward strand.
GGGGCACCCACCCACCCACAGTCTCTGCCGCACCACCTCCGTGGGGCCCAGAGACACAGAGCACACCCCAGGTGCAGGGCAGGCACCCTCCCACCCACAGTCTCTGCCGCACCACCTCCGTGGGGCCCACACACACAGCCCTGCCCTGGCTCAGTCCACCCCCTCCTTCTCCTGCAGGCTCCCCCAGGAGCACAGCAAGTTCTCCAGGGTGCGGAGAGGCAGTGGAGAATCTTCAGGAAACCAGGTTCCGAAGCCTCAAAACACTCAAGTTCTCTTTTCCTACAACAGACCAGCCTGTGAATGTTCACTAATTTTCAACCAAATGATGTGCTGTAATCAATTACACTTTAATTACTCAATCCAGAAAAAAGCGATCACTTAAATAAGCCTCATGGTCAGAGAATTTTCTAAAAATTTCAAATTGCTTTTTTTCCCTAAAGGAATGTAATAGGATGACAATAAAAGATCCTCACGAATAAAAATATATAAGAATAAAATCCTAGAAGTAGGACTGTAATAAAAGCATAACTTCAGAGAGACGAATGATGTACAGTTTCTAACGTGATTTAAAACTGTGACTGGGGCCGGGCGCGGTGGCTCACGCCTGTAATCCCAGCACTTTGGGAGGCCGAGGCGGGCGGATCACGAGGTCAGGAGATCGAGACCATCCTGGCTAACACGGTGAAACCCCGTCTCTACTAAAAATACAAAAAATTAGCCGGGCGTGGTAGCGGGCGCCTGTAGTCCCAGCTACTCGGGAGGCTGAGGCAGGAGAATGGCGTGAACCCGGGAGGCGGAGCTTGCAGTGAGCCGAGATCGCGCCACTGCACTCCAGCCTGGGCGACAGAGCGAGACTCGTCTCAAAAAAAAAAAAAAAAACTGTGACTGGGGCGCCATCCACAGGCAAAAATAAATTCAACCTCAGCCCAAGCCTCAGACTTTATACAAATATTAACTCAAAATGGACCACAGATTTAAAGTTCACGTAAGACTAAAAAAAAAAAAAAAAAATTAGAGAAATTGAGATCTAGGGCTAGGTGAAGAGTTATCACACACAACACCAACAGCACAATCCACATGAGAAAACTGATAAACTGGACTTCATCAAAATGAAACACCTTTGCTCTGTGAAAGACCTTTTGAGAGAAAGAAGAGAAGCTTCAGACCAGCAGAAAATACTGGAAACCACATAGCTGACAAACACTCATATACAGAACTCTCAAAGCTAACAAAACAATGTAATCATAAAATGAGCAGAAGTCTGAAAGACATTTCACCAAAGACGACACACCGACAGCAAAGCAATGTGCAACGGGACGAGCGTGAGAGGCGTGGAGGGAACAAGAGTGAGAGGCGTGGGAGAGGATGAAGGTGAGAGATGTAGGAGAGGGTGACAGTGAGAGGCGTGGGAGAGGGAGAGGGTGAGAGGCGTGGGAGAAGGTGAGAGGCGTGGGAGAGGGTGAGAGGCCTGGGAGAGGGTGAGAGGCATGGGAGAGGGTGAGAGGCGTGGGAGAGGGTGAGAGGCGTGGGAGAGGGTGAGAGGCGTGGGAGAGGGTGAGAGGCGTGGGAGGGGGTGAGAGGCGTGGGAGGGGGTGAGAGGCGTGGGAGAGGGTGAGAGGCGTGGGAGAGGGTGAGAGGCGTGTGAGAAGGTGAGAGGCGTGTGAGAGGGTGAGAGGCGTGTGAGAGGATGAGAGGCGTGTGAGAGGGTGAGAGGCGTGGGAGAGGGTGAGAGGCGTGGGAGGGGGTGAGAGGCGTGGGAGGGGGTGAGGGTGATAGGGGGTGAGAGGCTTGGGAGGGGGTGAGGGTGAGAGGCGTGGGAAGGGGTGAGAGGCGTGGGAGGGGGTGAGAGGCGTGGGAGGGGGTGAGTGTGAGAAGTCTGGGAGGGGGTGAGTGTGAGAAGTCTGGGGGGGTGAGTGTGAGAAGTCTGGGGGGGTGAGTGTGAGAAGTCTGGGAGGGGGTGAGTGAGAAGTCTGGGAGGGGGTGAGTGTGAGAAGTCTTGGGAGGGGGTAAGTGTGAGAAGTCTGGGAGGGGGTGAGTGTGAGAAGTCTGGGGTGGGGTGAGTGTGAGAAGTCTGGGAGGGGGTGAGTGTGAGAAGTCTGGGAGGGGGTGAGTGTGAGAAGTCTGGGGGGGTGAGTGTGAGAAGTCTGGGAGAGGGTGAGTGTGAGAAGTCTGGGAGGGGGTGAGTGTGAGAAGTCTGGGAGGGGGTGAGTGTGAGAAGTCTGGGGGGGTGAGTGTGAGAAGTCTGGGGGGGTGAGTGTGAGAAGTCTGGGAGGGGGTGAGTGTGAGAAGTCTGGGGTGGGGTGAGTGTGAGAAGTCTGGGAGGGGGTGAGTGTGAGAAGTCTGGGAGGGGGTGAGTGTGAGAAGTCTGGGGGGGTGAGTGTGAGAAGTCTGGGGGGGTGAGTGTGAGAAGTCTGGGAGGGTGAGTGTGAGAAGTCTGGGAGGGGGTGAGTGTGAGAAGTCTGGGGGGGTGAGTGTGAGAAGTCTGGGGGGGTGAGTGTGAGAAGTCTGGGGGGGTGAGTGTGAGAAGTCTGGGAGAGGGTGAGTGTGAGAAGTCTGGGAGGGGGTGATTGTGAGAAGTCTGGGAGGGGGTGAGTGTGAGAAGTCTGGGGGGGTGAGTGTGAGAAGTCTGTGGGGGTGAGTGTGAGAAGTCTGGGAGAGGATGCTCCCCATCAGCAGTCACAGGGATGCGCACCCTGAAGCCTCGAGGAAACACCAGCGCACCCAACAGAAGGGCTAAAGAGAAAGTGGGTAAGAGCTAACGCTGGAGAGGACGCCGACGAGGACGCCGGCGAGGAGGGGAGAAAGGCGGCCACTGCAACATCGCCGGTGGGCGTGTGAAAGGCTGCAGCCACTCTGGAGTGTGGTTCAGCAATGTCCTCGTTCAATGAAACACCCGAAGGCCATAGAACCCAGTGATTATGCTCCTGTGTGTTTGACCCACAGAAGTAAATCTTACGTCCAAAACGTGCACGTAAATGCCCCGAGCGGCTCTAAAGTAAAAATGCCCAGTGTCCTTCAGCGGGTGAGTGTCGACGTACAAGGCTGTCCACACCCCACAGAACAGCAAGGCCTCAGCAGAGAACGGGACGGGCTAATGACGTAACTTGGATGATCTTCAGAGAACTATGCTGAGTGACAAAAGCTACTCTCAAAAGGTTACATACATTATAATTCCATTTATATAAAATCAGAAATAGGCCGGGCACGTTGGGATCATGCCCATAATCCCAGCACTTTGGGATGCCGAGGAGGGCAGATCACTTGAGCTCAGGAATTCAAGACCAGCCTGGCCAACATGACAATATCCCTTGTCTACAAAAATATAAAAATCAGCCGGGCAGGGTGGTGCACATCTGTAAACCCAGCTACTCAGGAGGCAGAGGCAGGAGGATGACTTCAGCCTGGGAGGCAGAGGTTGCAAAGAGCTGTGATCAGGCCACTGCAGTCCAGCCTGGGTGACAGAGTGAGATCCTGTCTTTAAAAAAAAAAAAAAAAGAAAGAAATGACAAAATTATAAAAATGGAATCTGCAGATGAGAGGCTGGCACAGGTTCAGGTCTGGTTGGTGGCTACACAGGGTGACGTCAGGGACCCTGGTGTGGAGGGGATTCTGTATCTCGATTGTGCCCTGGTGTGGAGGGGGTTCTGTATCTCGACTGTGTCCTGGTGTGGAGGGGGTTCGGCACCTCGACTGTGCCCTGGTGTGGGGGGGTTCTGTATCTCGACTGTGTCCTGGTGTGGAGGGGGTTCGGCACCTCGACTGTGCCCTGGTGTGGAGGGGGTTCGGCACCTCGACTGTGTCCTGGTGTGGAGGGGGTTCGGCACCTCGACTGTGCCCTGGTGTGGAGGGGGTTCTGTATCTCGACTGTGTCCTGGTGTGGAGGGGGTTCGGCACCTCGACTGTGCCCTGGTGTGGAGGGGGTTCTGTATCTCGACTGTGCCCTGGTGTGGAGGGGGTTCGGCACCTCGACTGTGCCCTGGTGTGGAGGGGGTTCGGCACCTCGACTGTGCCCTGGTGTGGAGGGGGTTCGGCACCTCGACTGCGCCCTGGTGTGGAGGGGGTTCGGCACCTCGACTGTGTCCTGGTGTGGAGGGGGTTCTGTATCTTGACTGTGCCCTGGTGTGGAGGGGGTTCGGCACCTCGACTGTGCCCTGGTGTGGAGGGGGTTCGGCACCTCGACTGTGCCCTGGTGTGGAGGGGGTTCGGCACCTCGACTGTGCCCTGGTGTGGAGGGGGTTCGGCACCTCGACTGTGCCCTGGTGTGGAGGGGGTTCGGCACCTCGACTGTGCCCTGGTGTGGAGGGGGTTCGGCACCTCGACTGCGCCCTGGTGTGGAGGGGGTTCGGCACCTCGACTGCGCCCTGGTGTGGAGGGGGTTCGGCACCTCGACTGCGCCCTGGTGTGGAGGGGGTTCGGCACCTCGACTGCGCCCTGGTGTGGAGGGGGTTCGGCACCTCGACTGCGCCCTGGTGTGGAGGGGGTTCGGCACCTCGACTGCGCCCTGGTGTGGAGGGGGTTCGGCACCTCGACTGCGTCCTGGCGTGGAGGGGGTTCGGCACCTCGACTGCGTCCTGGTGTGGAGGGGGTTCGGCACCTCGACTGTGTCCTGGTGTGGAGGGGGTTCGGCACCTCGACTGTAGTGGTGTTTCCACACATCCACACACAGTAAACTGCACAGAACACCCTGCACGTGATGCACGTGCACACAGGTGATGGTGAAACTGAGTAAGCCCCACGGACTTTACCAATGTCAGCATCCTGGGTCTGACATTGTCCTCTAGTTATCAAAGACATCACCACTGAGGGAAGCTTGGTGAAAGGTGTTTTTGCAGTTTCCTGTGACACTGTAATTATTTTTAAGATTTTCTAAAGCTTTGCCATGTACAGAAGAATACTGCAAAAGGTTGAGGTCAGGTCAGGCCGGCTAGCCTGGGAGTGGAGAAGCCCCAGGGCTAGGGCAGTTGTCCGCACCACGAAGTGCCCGCCCTATCTGTCCTAGGAGAGGACACAACACCCAGCAGCTGTGGGCCCCTGAGGAGCCAGCAGTCCAGCCCCACAGCGTGCCCACCACCCCCTGAGGAGCCAGCAGTCCGGCCCACAACACACCCACCACCCCCTGAGGAGCCAGCAGTCCAGCCCCACGGCATGCCCACCACCCCCTGAGGAGCCAGCAGTCCAGCCCCACAGCGTGCCCACCACCCCCTGAGGAGCCAGCAGTCCGGCCCACAACACACCCACCACCCACTGTGGTCACTGCACACAGGCCACAGAAAACGCACACAGCACTCATAGTCAGGCTGAGACACTATGACAGAAACAAAGGTGGAGACACCCTGGTGGAGGAAAAAGCTAAACCTGAGAGGAAAAAAAAGTCACAAACAGGAGGTGTCAAGTCCAAGAGAACCCCCACTTGAGGAATCAGAATTTACAACAGAGATTATAGAAGAATTATAATCACCGTCTTTTGAAAGATAATGCAAGATAGAATTCAGTATTTTTTAAATTAAAAGAACTAATCAGGCCGGGCGCAGTGGCTCACACCTGTAATCCCAGCACTCTGGGAGGCCGAGGCGCGTGGATCACCTGAGGTCAGTTCAAGAACAGCCTGGCCAACATGGTGAAACCTCATCTCTACTAAAAATACAAAAATTAGCCAGGTGTGGTGGTAGGCGCCTGTAGTCCCAGCTACTTGGGAGGCTGAAGCAGGAGAATCACTTAAACCTGGGAGGCGGGGGTTATAGTGAGCTGAGATCGCGCCATTTCACTCTAACCTGGGTGACAGAGCAAGACTCCGTCTCAAAAAAAAAAAAAAAGAGAACTAATCAGAGATACTGGGCATGAAAAAAATTTATGTCAGAATACAATATATCAATATATGGGATGAACAGCAAGAAGGAGAAGGGCTGAGGAACCAGTCAGGAAGCTGGAAACAGACAGAGAACTGCCCAGGGGGACAGAAGAGCCGGCCATTTAAGAGGAGCTCCACGGGAAGAAAACAGAAGAAAAATCATACAGAGCATCCTTCTGGAGCTGAAGACACAAATCCTCCAATTGACAGGGCTGTGAAGCCCTAAACAGTGGCTGAGGGGAAAGAGCAAATGATCTACAAACAAATGACAAGAAAGTGCTGTCAGAATGTTCACCAGCAATGTCAGAGAGAGAAAATTCCACGGGAATGTGATCACAAACCTACAACTTACACCCAAATTCACATCAAACTGAGAGAGCACACTAAAAGCACCGTGAACACTTTGAAAACCTGTATCGTGTATGCACCACGTAAGATCTGGTGATCAGTCCAGCACAGCGTGTTTGAGAAGCACGCGTGCCCTGTGTGTGAAAATCAGCACGGTGCGCGTGAGGGGCGGGCATGCCCTGTGTGTGAAAATCAGCACGGTGCGTGTGAGGGGCGGGCGTGCCCTGTGTGTGAAAATCAGCACGGTGCATGTAAGGGGCGGGCACGCCCTGTGTGTGAAAATCAGCACAGTGCGCGTGAGGGGCGGACGCGCCCTGTGTGTGAAAATCAGCACGGTGTGTGAGGGGCACGCGTGCCATGTGTGTGAAAATCAGCACAGTGCGCGTGAGGGGCGGACGCGCCCTGTGTGTGAAAATCAGCACAGTGCGTGTGAGGGGCGGGCACGCCCTGTGTGTGAAAATCAGCACAGTGCGTGTGAGGGGCGGGCACGCCCTGTGTGTGAAAATCAGCATGGTGCGTGTGAGGGGCACACGTGCCATGTGTGTGAAAATCAGCACGGTGCGTGTGAGGGGCGGGCGCACCCTGTGTGTGAAAATCAGCACGGTGCGTGTGAGGGGCGGGCATGCCCTGTGTGTGAAAATCAGCACGGTGCGCGTGAGGGGCGGACGCGCCCTGTGTGTGAAAATCAGCACGGTGCGTGAGGGGCACGCGTGCCATGTGTGTGAAAATCAGCACGGTGCGCGTGAGGGGCGGGCGTGCCCTGTGTGTGAAAATCAGCACGGTGCGTGTTAGGGGCAGGCGTGCCCTCTGTGTGAAAATCAGCACGGTGCGTGTGAGGGGCAGGCGTGCCCTGTGTGTGAAAATCATCACGGTGCGTGAGGGGCGGGCGCACCCTGCGTGTGAAAATCATGGTGCATGCGAGGGGTGGGCGCGCCCTGTGTGTGAAGCGCTCAGGATTCAAGACTCATTCTGCTCTCAAGGTACGGCTGAGCCCAGCAGCTCAGGGTTGGGAGGGAGACCTCGGCATGTCTCCAGGTGGCCCTTTGCCCCTCACTTCTGTGACATTCTGGCCCTAACCAAGTTCATTTCTATTCACTTCTCAATGAAACAGGGTCAGGGCTGAGTCTTCCCTAGCTGGAGTGAAAGCCCCAAAGTCCAAAGCAGAAGAGGCCGTGGCCTCCTTGAAAGGATCTGACATGTTTCTACAGAGAGCAACAGAATCCTGTGAGAAGAGAAAGCACAAGAAGGAAGCAAGGCGTCACCTGGCATCACTCCGCTTTGTCACTCACGCACAAGGCATTAGCAGCATCTCCTCTTTTTTTTTTTTGAGACAGGGTCTCACTCTGCTGCCCAAGCTGGAGTGCAGTGAGGTGATCCGGGCTCACTGCAGTCTCCACCAGGCTCAAGCAATCCTCCCACCTCACACTCCTGAGTAGCTGGGACTACAGGTGCGCACCACTATGCCCAGTTAATTTTTGCATTTTTTACAAAATTTTGCATTTGAGTTTCGCCACGCTGCCCAGGCTGGTCTCAAACTCCTAGGCTCAAGCAATCCACCCGCCTCAGCCTCCCAAAGTGCTGCGATAACGGCCGTAAGCCACTGCTCCCGGCCTTCTCCTAGCTCCTCATAGGCCCTGTCGGATAACCACTGACACTTAACTGGCTTCTCCTCAATGCACCAAAGTCCATTTGCCGTTATTAAAACAAAAGAGATGGGAAAAAGGAAACAGCAAGAGAAGACACAAAATTACCAGGCCCACGACGGACTTCGGCATGGTCTTGCGTGCCCTGTGGACCTTGACGTCGGCGCCAGGGGCCGGGAGCTTCCTGTCCTCTGTGTCAGCACTCCCCTCCCCAAGGGTGGCTGGTGGGGCGGCTGGCGTCTGGGGAAAAGCGCTTGGAGTCCTGCCTTTGCCAGCCCCTCCAGGAAGGGTTTTTGCAGCATGGCCAGGCAGCGAAGAGGCCAGAGTGCTGGTAGTCCTCAAGGGCTGTGCCTGTAGGGCCGGCTTATTTAAGATGTATCCGTTGCTGCCGATGACAGAAGTCTGCACAAAGTCATCGGCAGTGACGTGGTTTTGCTTCCCCGCTTCTGAGTCTCTTTCTGAAACCCCGTTTTCCGCTATCCGGGTTAGTGTGTTGGTGCCATCCTGGGGGTTGACCCTTGCGCTGTCCTGAGTGTGCTTTGCAGCATTTGCATGACTGCTGGCATCGCTGTTTTCACAAGACCCATTGGTCTCACCGTCCGCAGCCATGTGGGCCTCTCCTGCCTGTTTCTCTGCTGAGCCTTCATCGGCAGCCATAGGTGTCTCTGCTAACAGAGAAACAAGTGTCACTGACTGCAGGCCACGCTCTCCATGGCACCACCACCACCACCACTTCCTCCCCCACCATGACGCCACCACAACTTCCTCCCCCACCACCATGACACCACTTCCTCCCCCACCATGACACCACCACAACTTCCTCCCCTACCATGACACCACAACTTCCTCCCCCACCGTGACACCAACACAACTTCCTCCCCCACCATGACACCACAACTTCCTCCCCCACCATGACACCACAACTTCCTCCCCCACCATGACACCACAACTTCCTCCCCCACCGTGACACCACCACAACTTCCTCCCCCACCATGACACCAACACAACTTCCTCCCCCACCGTGACACCACAACTTCCTCCCCCACCGTGACACCACAACTTCCTCCCCCACCGTGACACCAACACAACTTCCTCCCCCACCATGACACCACAACTTCCTCCCCCACCATGACACCACAACTTCCTCCCCCACCGTGACACCACCACAACTTCCTCCCCCACCATGACACCACCACAACTTCCTCCCCCACTGTGACACCACAACTTCCTCCCCCACCGTGACACCACAACTTCCTCCCCCACCATGACAACAACACAACTTCCTCCACCATGACACCACAACTTCCTCCCCCACCGTGACACCACCACAACTTCCTCCCCCACCGTGACACCACAACTTCCTCCCCCATCATGACACCACAACTTCCTCCCCCACCGTGACACCAACACAACTTCCTCCCCCACCATGACACCACCATAACCTCCTCCCCCACCATGACACAACTTCCTCCCCCACCATGACACCAACACAACTTCCTCCCCCACCATGACACCACCACAACTTCCTCCCCCACCGTGACACCACCACAACTTCCTCCCCCACCGTGACACAACTTCCTCCCTCACCATGACACCACAACTTCCTCCCCCACCATGACACCACAACTTCCTCCCCCATGACACCACAACTTCCTCCCCCACCATGACACCACAACTTCCTCCCCCACCATGACACCACAACTTCCTCCCCCATGACACCACAACTTCCTCCCCCACCATGACACCACAACTTCCTCCCCCACCATGACACCACAACTTCCTCCCCCACCATGACACCACAACTTCCTCCCCCACCGTGACACCACCACAACTTCCTCCCCCACCGTGATACCACCACAACCTCCTCCCCCACCATGACACCACAACTTCCTCCCCCACCGTGACACCACCATAACTTCCTCCCCCACCATGACACCAACACAACTTCCTCCCCCACCATGACACCACCACAACCTCCTCCCCCACCATGACACCACAACTTCCTCCCCCACCATGACACCACAACTTCCTCCCCCATGACACCACAACTTCCTCCCCCACCATGACAGCAACACAACTTCCTCCCCCACCATGACACCACAACTTCCTCCCCCACCATGACACCACAACTTCCTCCCCCACCGTGACACCACCATAACTTCCTCCCCCACCATGACACCAACACAACTTCCTCCCCCACCATGACACCACAACCTCCTCCCCCACCATGACACCAACACAACTTCCTCCCCCACCATGACACCAACACAACTTCCTCCCCCACCGTGACACCACAACTTCCTCCCCCACCATGACACCACAACTTCCTCCCCCACCGTGACACAACTTCCTCCCCCACCGTGACACCACAACTTCCTCCCCCACCATGACGCCACAACTTCCTCCCCCACCATGACACCACAACTTCCTCCCCCACCATGACACCACAACTTCCTCCCCCACCATGACACCACCACAACTTCCTCCCCCACCGTGACACAACTTCCTCCCCCACCGTGACACCACAACTTCCTCCCCCACCGTGACACCACAACTTCCTCCCCCACCGTGACACCAACACAACTTCCTCCCCCACCATGACACCACAACTTCCTCCCCCACCGTGACACCACAACTTCCTCCCCCACCGTGACACCAACACAACTTCCTCCCCCACCGTGACACCAACACAACTTCCACCCCCACCGTGACACCAACACAACTTCCTCCCCCACCGTGACACCACAACTTCCTCCCCCACCGTGACACCACAACTTCCTCCCCCACCGTGACACCACCACAACTTCCTCCCCCCCGTGACACCACCACAACTTCCTCCCCCACCATGACACCACCACAACTTCCTCCCCCACCGTGACACCACATCTTCCTCCCCCACCATGACACCACAACTTCCTCCCCCACCGTGACACCACAACTTCCTCCCCCACCATGACACCAACACAACTTCCTCCCCCATGACACCAACACAACTTCCTCCCCCACCATGACACCAACACAACTTCCTCCCCCACCATGACACCAACACAACTTCCTCCCCCACCATGACACCACCACAACTTCCTCCCCTACCATGACACCAACACAACTTCCTCCCCCACCATGACACCAACATAACTTCCTCCCCCACCATGACACCACCACAACTTCCTCCCCCACCATGACACCACCACAACTTCCTCCCCCACCATGACACCAACACAACTTCCTCCCCCACCGTGACACCACAACTTCCTCCCCCACCATGACACCAACACAACTTCCTCCCCCACCGTGACACCACAACTTCCTCCCCCACCGTGACACCACAACTTCCTCCCCCACCATGACACCACAACTTCCTCCCCCACCATGACACCACAACTTCCTCCCCCATCATGACACCAACACAACTTCCTCCCCCACCACGACACCACAATTTCCTCCCCCCCACAACACCAACACAATTTCCTCCCCCCACCATGACACCAACACAATTTCCTCCCCCCATGACACCACCACCAACACAATTTCTTTGGCTGGCTTATATAAAACTGTCTACAGAAAATTATTTTGTTTCATAGCAAACCAGCATTTCAGTTCAAACATATTAAACGTAAACATTTCTTAAGCATTAACGTTGAACGTTAGTTGGTTAAGTTTGGGGAATCACTGCTATAATAAAACATGGAGTGTTATTTGGAGATAGAAAACAAGGCTTCAGAAGAGGCTTCACAATAACAGAGAAAATGGGTCAGAAAAAGGGCTTATACTTGGAGCACGTCCGTGGTCTGCTCTCCACTCCCTACAGAAGCTCACTCTCTGATGACAACCCCAGGAAATCATATCCAGGGCAGTCAAGGAGACACTATTTTACATCACGAGATTGACACACACACTCAGCTCAGGACAGGCTGAGGCAGGAAGCCTGTGATGGCATCGCTGGGTGCACACGGAGCTTCAGTCAAGCCTGAGATGCCACCGCCCAGTGCCCTCCTTCCTAGCTCTGTTCTTCCTGGTGCTTATCACCTCGAGCACAACAGACCTGATCATCTGTCATGCTGGCCGTCTGTCCTTCCACCCGAGGACGTTAAGTCCTATGAGCGCAAATGCCCTGTCTGTTTACCAGTGTACCCTGAGCACATAAACGAGGCCTGGCATCTAATGTGTGTGTTCTGAATAAACAACTATGTTTTAAAAACCCTTAACAAAACAGAGTAAGTGGAAACTTCCTCATACCAAATCCTGCAGCAGATGTATATGTAAATGCTAAATTAATTGCATATAAGATCTATTAACACTACCAGTGTCTGACATAAAAAGGCAGTGCAGGTGACACCAAAGGGAAAGAATAATGTGAGGGGCAAACTGTTCCCGCCTGCATCTGACACAATCATTTACTTAAAAACAGACTCAATTAGCAACTAAAACACAAGAGTACAACCAGACTGCTGAATTTGAAATCATGTTACAAAATCAAAGACATTTATTTATATCAACATTACCTAGAAAATGTAAGAAAAAAAAGTATCATTCACAGAAGTAGGGAAAACTACAAAGGGTATTAGGAAATTTGCCAAGATTACTCAAAGCCAATGTGTTGGAAAAAAAAGTTAAATAGAAGGCATTTCATGCTCCTAAATGGATGACATTACAAAGCTGTCAAGTCCCCTCAAATTGAATCTATAAGCTGGGTGTGGTGGCTCATGCCTGGAATCCCAGCACTTTGGGAGGCCAAGGAGGCATGATCGCTTGAACCCAGGAGTTCACGACCCACCTGGGCAACATAGTGAGACTCTGTACCAAAAATTAAAAAATTAGCCGGGCATGGAGGTGCACACTTGTAGTCCCAGATACTCAGAAGGCTGTGGCAGGAGGGTCGCTTGAGCCCAGGAGGTCAAGGCTTCAGTGAGCTATGATTGCACCACTGCACTCCAGCCTGGGTGATAGGTCTCATTAAAAAAAATTAAAAAAAAAAAATGAGCAAACTGAATCCAGCTCCGCACCCCCCAACAACAAAACAAAATTGGTGAGGAGGATTAAACCATGAACAAGTGGAATTTAACCCCAGAAATGCAAGGTTGGCTTAATAGCTAAAAATGAATTAATATGCCAAATATCAATAGAACAAAATAAAGGACAAAACCACACAAGCATCTCATTAGACAGGAAAAAATGAACACCCCTTCATGGTCAAAACACTTAGCAAATGGTTTGCTAAGAAAAGAAAACTTCCTCAATCTAACATAGGGCATCTATGAAAAACTACAGCTAACATCACACTTAAAGGTGAAACCCGGGAAGCTCTCTCCCTAAGATCAGAAACCAGACAAGGATGTCCAGTCTTGCCACTTCTATTCAACCCTGTACTGGAGATTCGAAGTAGGGCCATAAGGAAGAAACAGAAATAAAAAGAATGCAGATTGGAATGGAAGAAACCAAATGAGCCCTAAAGATGACACAAGCTTTTATACAGAAATTCCCAAGGAAGTTTAAATCATTAGAACTAATAAACGAGTTTAGCAAGGTTATAGGATATAAGATAAATATGCAAAAATCAATTTTTTTTTTTTTTACTTTTTTTATTTTTTGAGATGGAGTCTCGCTCTGTCACCCAGGCTGGAGTGCAATGGCATGATCTCTGCCCACTGCAAGCTCTGCCTCCCGGGTTCAAGTGATTCTCCTGCCTCAGCCTCATGAGTAGCTGGGATTATAGGTGCGAGCCACCACGTCCCGCTAATTTTTGTATTTTTAGTAGAGATGGGGTTTCACCACGTTGGCCAGGCTGCTCTTGAACTCCTGACCTCAGGTGATCTGCCCACCTTGGCCTCCCAAAGTGCTGGGATTACAGGCATGAGCCAGTGTGCCCAGCCAATCACTTGTATTTCTATACAGTATCAATGATCAAAATGAAAAAGAATTTTTAAAACAATTCTATTTAAAATAGCATCAAAAAATATAATACTTAGGGGCCAGGCACAGTGGTTCACGCCTGTAATCCCAGCACTTTGGGAGGCCAAGGCGGGTGGATCATGAGGTCAGGAGATGGAGACCATCCTGGCTAACATGGTGAAACCCCGTCTCTACTAAAAATACAAAAAAAATTAGCCGGGCATGGTGGCGGGTGCCTGTATTCCCAGCTACTCGTGAGGCTGAGGCAGAAGAATGGCGTGAACCCGGGAAGCGGAGCTTGCAGTGAGCCGAGATCGTGCCACTGCACTCCAGCCCAGGTGACAGAGCAAGACTCCATCTCAAAAAAAAAAAAAAAAAAAAAATTAGCGTGGTGTGGTGGCTCACACCTGTGGTCCCAGCTACTTGGGAGGCTGAGGTGGTAGGATTGCCTGAGCCCAGGGAGATGGAGGCTAGAGTAAGCCATGATCACACTCCAGCCTGGATTACAGAGGGAGACCCTGTCTAAAAAGAAAATCTTACAATAAACCCTCACATTTAAAGCCAACTGATTTTCAACGAGGGTGCAAGAACAATTCAATGAGGGAAGAAAGGTCTTTTTCATAAATGTTGCTGGGACAACTGATTATCAACTTGCAAAATAATAAACTGGGACCCCTACTTCAAATCATATACAAAAATTAACTCAAAATTGATCGAAAACCTAAATAAAAGAGATAAAACTATAAAACTCCAAGAAAAAATAAATGTAAATGTTTGTGACCTTCTATTAAGTAATGGTAAGTTCTTAGGTGTTAGACCAAAAGCACCAGCAACTAAAAGGAGAAAAAAAACAGGTAAGTCGGACTTCATCAAAATTGAAAACATTTATACTTCAAAGGACACCATCAAGAAAGGGGAGAGACAAGCCACAGACTGGAAGAAAATATTTGCAAATCCCATGGCTGATAAGGGACTTCTGCTTATATAAAGAACACTGAAAACTCAACAATAAAAATCAATCCAATTTGAAATCACAGGAGAAGAGATATTTCTCCAAAGAAGCTCTAAAGATGGCCAGTAAGCACACGAAATGATGCTCAACATCACTGGCCGTCAGGAAAATGCAAACCAAAATCACAATGAGATGCCACTTCCCACCCGCCAGGACAGCCACAGACACTAAGAAATGGTGGCGAGGACGTGGAGAACCTGGAGCCCTCTGCAACTGCTGCAGGGAAAGCAAGATGGGGCAGCCACCGTGGGGGTCCAGCAGTTCCCCCAGGGTGGAGAGGCCGTGGCTCAGCGGCAGTGTGTAAGGGAACAGGGCACAGGCAAAGCCTAAAGGGTAATGGAATAACCTGGGGCTTGTGGCATCTGGTGTCACGTAGGAAACAAGTTCCACTAGGAAGGTCAAAGGAGGGGTGACCAGGGAGAGAAGGGGGAAGAGCCGGAGGACACTGGAGCCAACAGAAGAAACAGTTCAAAGACACAGAAAGGACGGCAACAGGAAGGGGCCAAAGTACAGGAAGAAAACACCCAGTCAGGCTGCAGGAGGTGGATGGTGCAGGAGGTGGGGGCAACCCTGGAGGGCCGGCTAGGGGTAGCGGCAGAGGTGGGCAGCGGTCACCACAGTGCACAGCCAGTGGGTGGACGAGCACCCACAGGCACAGCGAGGCCATCTAGGGTGAAAGGAGAACACGGCAGGGGCCACAGCCCACAGTCCATGAGGAGCCAGGCCTTGCGCGCTGTCTGGAGAGGAGCAGGCTCCAGCTGGGAGAGCCTTAGGCAAGTCCAGTGTCTGAGCTGCTCCCACGGCCGCCACCCTTATGGGTCCTGCCAGAACACCACTCTCCCTTCACTGTGGAGCACAGCACAGCTCGTCTGGCGCCACCTGCCCTCATTTCCTGGGGGCGCTCTTGGTGGTGCAGGCTCTCCAAGAACATCCGAACCCTGAACTCATGTGTGCGCCACGCCTTACAGAGGGGTGCAGCCCCGCCGACTCCCCTCGCCCCAACTCCCCTCACCCTGCCTCTCTGCAGACACTTGCTTCCACACCACTCCCTCCACCTCCTGGTAACCACTGCTGTTCTCCAAGTGTCTGCCATAAAATTGGAGTCATGCAGCTTGTGGCCCTTTGGGTCTGGCCTCCTTCACTTAACAAACCGTACAAAAGCTTCATCCATGGTGCGGCGTCAGTCATGCTGTGTGCTCTTCTGGGCTGCTGACCGCTGTCCCACTGTGTGGATGTACCACGATCTGTTTATCCAGTTCCTTATCAACTGAGGACACCGGAGTGTCTCCGGTTTTCGGCGACGTGACAATGCTGCTATAAACATTTGTGTGGCCACTCACTTTTAATTTTCTGGGTGTACTTTAAGACAAGGATATACAGGATTTTTGCTTTTCATACTTTGACAAATGTGTTCCTTCTCTGGCAGAGCTTTTGTGTATGTCTGTGCAACTGTGCTATTTAGGAATGGGATAGATTAGAAACTATACCATAAACCTAGGTAAAGCAAAGAAAGTCAGAAGACGGGGACTAATAAGAGAGGAAGAGCAGCAGGTTTTCTAGTCTGGAGGGAGGCGCTGCTCCTGTCCCTCGGTGCACACCGCCCTCACCTTCTCCCAGCAGCTCGGTTTTCACACAGCAATCCTGCTGAGGCTCCCCCCTCGCCGGAACTGCCTGTTAGAGAGAAACAACAGCCGTCAGCCGGGTTCAGTGGGAGGCCGCTTTTCCAAATGGACATCATTTGGAAAAAGTCAAAAAATCGTAGTTACAACATTCACCATGAGCTGCTGGACAGTCAGATTTACTCCTGCCAGCTGGTTACAGTTGCCTCCAGGAGAAGAACTGGCATTCAGAACACAGTCCAAGGAAACTTCTCCTGTATTTCTATTTTTGAAGACAGTTTCTTAACAATAAGAACGCATTCATGTATCATTTATATAATTAGATATCTGAAATCTTTGGGCTCTGTTACAGGAGTGTTACAATTTATTTCAAAATGCATTCTACTGCTGACAGTAATTCATATATTTCAAATGTCTAACCTCCTACAAAAAATTATAGAAATAGATAAATCAAGAAAATTCAATAAGGAACTTAAATCACTAAATCTTTGAGATTAAGCATCTATAGAGGTATGTATTATACAAGGCCTCTTACAATTTTTTTGTTGAGACAGAGTTCACTCTCTCGCCCAGGCTGGAGTACAGTGGCGCGATCTCGGCTCACTGCAACCTCTGCTTCCACAGTTCAAGCGATTCTCAGGCCTCACCCACCTGAGTAGCTGGGACTACAGGTGCACACCACCACACCCAGCTGCTTTTTGTGTTTTCAATAGAGATGGGGGTTTCACCATGTTGGCCAGGCTGGTCTCAAACTCCTGGCCTCAAGTGATCCGCCCGCCTCAGCCTCCCAAAGTGCTGGGATTAGAGGTGTGAGCCACTGCACTTGGGTGGCACTTGGACAGAATTTTTTTTTTTTTTTTTACACAAAAATCCTTGCCTTCAAGAAGCTTAGAGTCTGGTTGGAGAAGTGAACATAAACACATAAAACACTCCTAGCCAGTCCTCTCCCGACGCAGCAGCAGGACCATGGAGTCCATAAGGAGGCAGCAGGGAGTCTGCAAATGCCCCACCCACAGCTGGGGGCCGGGGAAGAGGGCTGCTGACCACTCTGGGCAGTTGGAGATGCCAGACTGCAAGTGGGAGCTGTCAGGCTGACACCCACACCTGGTGATGTGATACTGGAGAAAGCCCTCTGGTGAGGCCACTGGAAGCTGGAAGTGGGCAGGAAGCCTCCGGGTCAGAGTGATAAAATAGGAACAACTGAGGGAGGCACACTTGGTGCTCCGAGTCCACAACCAGAAGAGGAGAGGCACAGACCTGCCCGAGGTCACTAGGAGCAGCCAGTCAGACAGCTGCAGGAGGCCAGCCACGCACTGATTCCATCTTTAATTGACTATCAACAGGTAAGAAGTATAACAGGCTGCAAAAACCCGGGTGTCCAGCGTCTGGATGAGAAAACGTGTCAACAATGGGGCCTCTCAACAGAACCCCTCCTCCCCACAAAGCAGACGCCAGGCCAGCCCCTACCTGAGCCCGGATGTGCCTACTGCTTTCCAGGGCTCACATCCATATGGTCTCGCTGCCTTCTGGGCTGACTTGGTAACACCGGACCTAACTGCATCACCCTCCCCAGGAGCTGGTCTTAGCAACTGTGCACAGCCCACCCCACCACGGTAAGGCAGGGGGGCCCAGGTTTCCACCTCCCACCCCCTGATCTCCCACTGCCAAGCCAGGGCCAGCAGCCCAGCGGCTCATGGCCAGCCCTCGAACATGCAGAGCATGCTACCTTTCCTGGTCCATCACAGCTGTACGCCAGCCAGCTCAGCCTGCACCCTTCACACCTACCCCCCAACAGGAGCTCTCCGGGGTCCCTGCAATCCTTCCAGGAGTCCAGGAGGTCAAAACTATTTTCATGGTAATACTAGGACCTCAACTGCCTTTTTCACTGTGCTGATATTTGCACAGACGGTGCCCAAGCGGTGGTGTCAGCCCCTTAGCATCGACCAGGTCAGGACACCGAAGTGTACTCCAGCAACTGAACTCTTGACCAGCAGGCACTTGGGGGGCTCGCCTGAGAGTGCCCTGGATGAGGCAGTGAGATGATGGCCTGCGAGCACAGCTCTCCAGCGTTCCACATCAGAGGAAGGGGGCAGGCAGCAGGCCAGGTGCAGTGGCTGCGTGGAACCCGAAGCTTTCCTCACTCACAGAGCATCTTCACTTAAAAGAACAACTGGCAAAATGTATGCCACTCAGACCTGGACATGCCACTCAGGCCTGGACATGCCACTCAGGCCTGGACATGCCACTCAGACCTGGACATGCCACTCAGGCCTGGACATGCCACTCAGGCCTGGACATGCCACTCAGGCCTGGACATGCCACTCAGACCTGGACATGCCACTCAGGCCTGGACATGCCACTCAGACCTGGACATGCCACTCAGGCCTGGACATGCCACTCAGGCCTGGACATGCCACTCAGGCCTGGACATGCCACTCAGGCCTGGACATGCCACTCAGTCAGACCTGGACATCTGGCAGACATTTCCACAAAACAGAGTGAGCCTCAAAGAAAACAACCAGTAGTATTTGTTGGCAATGTTAAAACTCTACCTTTTGAATTTTCGAAACACATGTAAATGTGTATCTGTCCCTATGAGCTTGAAAGTTTCTCCATATTTATGACTTTTCTTATTACATGAGCGGTATCATTAGTGACTATGATTTTTGATACCATATAATAAAATGTGTCAATATGGGGAAGATCTTCCTAACAAGGTGAGCCGACACTCCCCAAATGCCCAGTGCCTAATATTCAAAATCACGCATGGGCCAAAGATGCATCCAAGATGGGCTTTAATGTCACAGAGGAAGAAGGTCATTGGCACAGTTTCACCTTGTTGAGTTTTCGTGTCATATCAAAGCAGAATAGCTGCAATTATCTGAAAAGATATCAAAATACTTCCCCCTTGCCAACCACATGTCTATGGGAGACCAGATTTTCTTCAGACAGTATCACCTCAGGCTGGGTGCAGAAGCCAATCTGCAAATCCAGCTGACTCTTCGATTAGCCAGACATGACAGAGATGGACCAACATGGAAAACAATGCCATTCAACTGAGTTTTTTTCATTCAGAAAAAGTACTTTTCACAGAAACTGCTGTATTCCCTAACATGTAAATAAAATGTTACATGTTTACTTTTATTATTTTTTAAAAATGTGATTTTTAACTTTTCAGTTTTCATTTCTTTTACAGTAACTATCATTAGATACAACCCAATAAACAAGAGCCCTCTGGGGTCCTCAATACTTTTAAGAGCAGGGCCTTGAGGCACACCAAAGACACCCTGCCTGCCACGGCACAGCTCTGCCGACAAGGTCTCCTGGCCTGAGATGAGCCGGGGTGGAGCATGGCAAGGCAGACCTTGTGAGGCTGCCGGGGTCTACAGGCATTTTTGGGCACCAGCTGTGCCCCTCACATGCTGTCCCCTCCTGGAGGCACCCGCCAAACCCCACTCCATCTCACAGTCCTCATCACCACCACCAGCCACAAATCCTACCCACGAAATTAAGTTTTGTAATCTTTTGAAAAAATGTTTAAGAATGCTATGTAACACACTACCGAATAATGTCTAGAATCATCCACCATTCTGCTGTGTGTCCAATTCAACTGCGCTCAGGAATCCTCTGACAAGCACTGACCAACATGCCAGGCCTCATACCAGTGTTAGGGCCAGAAACACAGCACAGATGCCTCTGCCTGGTCTGTAGCATCCCCAGTGCTCACTTCCATTAAGGGACAGCTGAGGACGGCCCAGGGCAGAGGCGAAAGGAAAAGGGGGCACTGGGGAGGAGGGGGGCACTGGGGAGGAGGGAGGCCCAGCAGAGGCAGATAAACCAGGCTCTGCAAGGCAGTGGCTCCGCCCTCTCCTCCAGAACCGTGGCCTCTCCTGACTTCTAGGAGGCTCGGGAAGGTTTTCTCCTAGCAAGGGATGCTGCTTCTGTAGCCCAGGGGCTGCCCCTAGGGGGCTGAAGCACCACAGGCTGGCTACGGAGACCAGCGCCCTCAAGCAGCGCTGCCAAGTCTCCTTATGGCTGATGGATTCTAGGATTTTATGAAACCTCCAGATTAAGGACAAATTAGCTTACAATACAAATGTAAATGATAGGCCAGGCGCGCTGGCTCACGCCTGTAATCTCAGCAGTTTCGGAGGCTAAGGTGAGTGGATCACCTGAGGTCAGGAGTTGGAGACCAGTCTGGCCAACATGGCGAAACCCTGTCTCTACTAAAAATATAAAAATTAGCCGGGAGTGGTGGCACATGCCTGTAATCCCAGCTACTCAGGAGGCTGAGGCAGGAGAATCACTTTAACCTGGGCGGGGGCGGAGGTTGCAGTGAGCTGAGATCACGCTGCTTCACTCCAGCCTGGGCAAAAGAGCAAAACTCCATCTCAAAAAATATATATATGTATAAAAGATAAATAATGTCTCAATAAAAAGGAGAAGCCGGGCACAGTGGCTCTCGCTTGCAATCCCACCACTTTGGGAGGCCGAGGCAGGCGGATCACTTGAGGTCAGGAGTTCGAGACCAGTCTGGCCAACATGGCAAAACCCCATCTCCACTAAAAATACAAAAATTAGTTGGGCGTGGTGGCAGGCACCTGTAATCCCAGCTACTCAGGAGGCTGAGGCAGGAGAATATCTTTAACCCGGGAGGCGGAGGTTGCAGTGAGCCGAGATCACGCCACTGCTCTCTAGCCTGGGCAACAGAGCGAGACTCCGTCTCAAAAATAAATAAGGGGAGGAAGGGCTCCTGTTCATAACAGTGACAGAAATGCTGTCTCATCTCAATCATTCAGCCTAGCACATTATTCCTTCTCCTTGATCTAAGCAAAACAAAATGAATTAGTTAAAACAAAATTGTGTTTTATGTATCCTAAATCGAGACCTTTCCACTCACAACACCCACCTAGCTGGAGGGAGCAAACTACTTGGACTCAGACCCCGCACCGCAGCAGCTCTGCCCAGTCCAGGAAGCCTAGCCAAAACATTCCCGAAAAAATCATCTGCATTTCCCTCAGGAGCCCCAACCTACAACTCCCCGGGATGGTCCAGGACCCGCCAACCCCCAGGCCAGGTCGGCTCTGCATGCCCTGCCCTGCCATGGCCCCGTGTGCCTTGACTGGCAGAGCCTAGCCCCGCCCCCGATGCCCCACCCCTGGTGACGCCCCACCCCTAACCCCCCAACGCACAAGGCAGAGGAGCCCAGGCAGAAGTGAAGGGTCCAGGTCCACTCCAGGAAGAACGGCCTGGGCCTTCCCCACCTCGCAATTTGGAAGTCCAGGAGAGGGAGGCACTGCAACTCACTTTTCAGAGGTAGACAGGAGCCCCAGAGCTGTGGGGAGAGGAGGGGACCGTGGGCCTCTCTTGGTCAGTACAGGTACCAGGGCAGGGCTGGTCCAGACCTCACAGCCCCAAGACTGCCACAGCCCTCTAGGGCCATCCCCCAACCTCACAGCAACAAGAGACTGAGTGCAGTGCCTACTCCAAA
This sequence comes from Pan paniscus, assembly GCF_029289425.2. NCBI lineage: Eukaryota > Metazoa > Chordata > Mammalia > Primates > Hominidae > Pan > Pan paniscus. The sequence continues at coordinate 1,645,846 of NC_073260.2, forward strand.
CCTACCCTGGGAGGACAGCCCTGACTTGGGGCTTCTCGTTCAGTCAGGAAACCCCTCCTCCCCTTCCGCGTGGGTTGCACCTGCTAACCACAGAGCCAGCCTGACCTCTGCGCCCGCACGGCAAAACACATGACCAGTCCATTTCCACCTGAGCAACAGACCTTGCGTTTTTAGTGCCACAACTTGTGCACAATGTAGAGTACACACCAGGACGGTGGGTAAAAAACAAAACCAGTGTGTGCAAAGCATAAACAGGAAGCATGCACACATTCCAATTCTCACTCAAACACTGGCTTCAGTTCTTGCCACTTAAAAATCACATTATCTCAAGTCCAGAAAAACCCAGCTCCTTGGAAGTTCTTCTTATCCTCAGTACATCTGCCCAAACTCAAGAACACTCAGGAGATTCATGTCCAACTTCCAAACGCAAGTTAAAGGAGTTCCCAGGCCGGTGTAGTGGCTCATGCCTGTGATCCCAGCATTTTGAGAGGTCAAGGCTGGAGGACTGCTTGAGCCCAGGAGTTCAAGACCAGCCTAGACAAAACAGTGAGACCCCCATCTCTACAAACAATTTTTAAAAATTAGCTAGGAGTGGTGGCACACACCTGTAGTCCCAGCTACGTGGGAGGCTGAGGTGGGAGGTTCCCTTGAACCAAGGCTGGTTCAAGGCTTCCTTGAACCAAGGCTGGTTCAAGGCTTCCTTGAACCAAGGCTGGTTCAAGGCTTCCTTGAACCAAGGCTGGTTCAAGGCTTCCTTGAACCAAGGCTGGTTCAAGGCTTCCTTGAACCAAGGCTGGTTCAAGGCTTCCTTGAACCAAGGCTGGTTCAAGGCTTCCTTGAACCAAGGCTGGTTCAAGGCTTCCTTGAACCAAGGCTGGTTCAAGGCTTCCTTGAACCAAGGCTGGTTCAAGGCTTCCTTGAACCAAGGCTGGTTCAAGGCTTCCTTGAACCAAGGCTGGTTCAAGGCTTCCTTGAACCAAGGCTGGTTCAAGGCTTCCTTGAACCAAGGCTGGTTCAAGGCTTCCTTGAACCAAGGCTGGTTCAAGGCTTCCTTGAACCAAGGCTGGTTCAAGGCTTCCTTGAACCAAGGTTGTACCACTGCACTCCAGCCTGGGTGACAGAGGAAGACGCTGTCAAAAGAAGAAAAGAAAATGGAAAAGGAAGGGAGAGAGGGAGGGAGGGGAGGGGAGGGGATAAAGAAGGGAAGGAAGGGAGGAAAGAAAGAAAAGGAAGGAAGGAACAAGGAAAGGAAAGGAGGGAGGGAGGGCGGGAGGGAGGGAAGGCAGGCGTGAGGGAGGGAAGGCAGGAGGAAGGGAAATTCCCTCCCAGAGCCTGGGATTTCCAGGAATTCTGATGCTTCTTTCAAGTAAAGGGCCTTTTAAATACAAAATCCTAAATAAAAAGATTAAAGGATCAAAGTAAAAAGAAGAGAGGATACCAAGCAGCAATAATGAAGATTCTTGCAAACTAAAGGGGAATGGGGTGAAGGACCAAGACAAATGGCCAAGGGATGACCCAAGGACACTCCTCTCGGAACAGAAATACAGAACTCATTTTAGTCCTAAAACTCTATTCTTCTTAAATACCATTAAAAAAACCAAACACTATCTTAAATGTCCATGTTTCTTAAAATTAAAACCAATAGAAAATCCTCAATCTACAACCAGGGCAAGGCCACAAGCCTCCGGTCTTGGTCCTGCTTGTTTATGAGAACAAAGTGGCCCAGTCCTTCCCTCCAAGTCCTGAGCTCAGTGAGCTCCTTCCTCCCCCACATTCCCCTACAGGCTGCAGAGCTGAGGTCATATCATAACCTCACTGTTTACAGACACATAGTGATATGGTTTGGCTCTGTGTCCCCACCAAAATCTCATGTTGAACTGTAATCCCGAATATTGGGGGAGGGGCCTGATGGGAGGTAACTGGATCATGGGGGCAGATGTCCCCCTTGCTGTTTTCGTGATATATCTCACAAGATCTGGTTGTTGGAAAGTGTGTGGCACTTCCCCCTTTGCTCTCTCTTCATCCTTATGGCCAGGTAAGATGTGCTCGCTTCCCCTTTGCCCTCCCGCCATGATTGCTAAGTTTCCTGAGGCCTCCCTAGAAGCAGAAGCCTCTACAGCCCATGGAACCATGAGCTGATCAAACCTCTTTTCTTTATAAATTACCCAGAATTAGGTATATCTTTATAGCAGTGTGAGAACAGACTAATACAGAAAATTGGTACTGGAGAAGTAGGGCATTGCTATAAAGATACCTGAAAATGTGGAAGCAGCTTTGGAAATGGGTAATGGGCCGAAGTTTGAACAGGTTAAAGGGCTAAGAAGAAGAAAGGAAGATGAACTTCCTAGAGGCTTTTTGAATGGTTTTGACCAAAATGCTGACAGTGATATGGACAATGAAGTCCAAGCTGAGGAGGTCTCAGATGGAGATGAGGAACCCATTGGGAATTGGAGTAAAAGTCACTCTTGCTATGCTTTAGCAAAGAGACAGGCAGCACTGTGTCCCTGCTCTAAGGATCTGTGGAACTTTGAACTTGAGAGAGATGATTTAGGGTATGTGGTGGAAGAAATTCCTAAGTAGCAAAGCAGTCAAGATGTGGCCTGGCTGCTTCTAACAGCATACACTCACATGCGTGCACGAAGAGAGTATCTGAAACTGGAACTTATATTTAAAAGGGAAGCAGAGCATAAAAGTTTGGAAATTTTGCAGCCTGACCATGTGGTAGGAAAAAAAGCACATTTTTCAGGGAAGGGGTTCAAGCCAGCTACAGAAATTTGCATGAGGAGCTGAATGTTAATAGCCAAGACAATGGGGAAAATGCCTCAGACACCTTTGCAGCAGCCCCTCCCATCACAGGCCTGGAGGCCTAGGAAGGAAGAATGGTTTTGTGGGCCAGACCCAGGGCCTTGCTGCTCTGTGCAACCTCAGTACATGGTGTCCGGCATCACAGCCACTCCAGCTCCAGTGGTGGCTGAAAGGGCCCCAGATACATCTCAGGACACTGACCCAAAGGGTGCAAGCTGGCAGCTACCAAGGCTTCTACATGGTGTTAACCCAGCAGGTGCACACAGGGCAAGAGTTAAGGCTTGGGAGCCTCCGCCTAGATTTCACAGGATGTATGGATATCATCCATACATCTGTGGTGGCGCATGCCTGTAATCCCAGCTACTCAGGAAGCTGAGGCAGGAGAATTGCTTGAATTCAGAGGATGCTGGATGTGGAGGCCAAGTATATGGAAATGTCCAGATGTCCAGACAGAAGCTTGCTGCAGGGGCAAAGCCCCCACGGAGAGCCTCTACTAGGGCAGTGTGGATGGGAAATGTGGGACTGGAGCCCCACATAGAGTCTCCACTGGGGCACTGCCTAGTGGAGCTGTGAGAAGAGGACCACTGCCCTCCAGACCCCAGAATGGTAGATCCATCTACGGCTTGTACCACACACCTAGAAAAGCAGCAGGCACTCAACGCCAGCCCATGAAAGCAGCTGCAGGAGCTGTACCCTGAAGAGCCACAGAGGCAGAGCTGCCCAAGGCCTTGGGAGCCCACCCCTTCCACCAGTGTGGCCTGGAAGTGAGACATGGAGTCAAAGATGATTATTGTGGAACTCAGACTGCCCTGCTGGGTTTCAGACTTACATGGAGCCTGTAGCCCCTTTGTTTTGGTCAATTTTTCCCTTTTGGAACAGAATCATTTACCCAATGCCTGTATTACTATTGTTTCTTGGAAGTAAGCTTTTTATTTTACAGGCTGATAGGCAGAAGGGACTTACCTTGTCTCAGATAAGACTTTGGACTTTTGAGTTAAGGCTGGAATGAGTTAAGACTTTGGGAAATTGCTGGAAGGCATATTTGTGTTTTGAAATGTGAGAAGGACTCAGCACTTTGGGAGGCCGAGGTGGGTGGATCATGAGGTCAGGAGTTTGAGACCAGCCTGACCAACATGGTGAAACCCTGTCTCTACTAAAAATACAAATATTAGGCTGGGCGCAGTGGCTCACATCTGTAATCTCAGCACTTTGGGAGGCTGAGGCGAGTGGATCACCTGAGGTCAGAAGTTCGAGACCAGCCTGGCCAACATGGTGAAACCCCGTTTCTACTAAAAATACAAAAATTAAATGGACATGGTGGCGGGCACCTGTAATCCCAGCTACTTGAGAAGCTCAGGCAGGAGAATCACTTGAACCCAGGAAGCAGAGGTTGCAGTGAGCTGAGATCGCACCATTGCACTCCAGCCTGGGCAACAAAAGCAAAACTCCGTCTCAAAAAAAAAAAAAATTAACCAGGCATGGTGGCGCGTGCCTGTAATCCCAGCTATTCAGGAGGCTGAGGGAGGAGAATTGCTTGAACCTGGGAGGTGGAGGTTGCAGTGAGCTGAGATCACACCATTGCACTCCAGACTGGGCAACAAGAGCAAAACTCCATCTCAAAAAAAAAAAAAAAAAATTAGCCAGGCATGGTGGCGCCCACCTGTAATCCCAGCTACTCAAGAGGCTGAGGCAGGAGAATTGCTCAAACCCGGGAGGCAGAGGTTGCAGTGAGCCAAGATCACACCATTGCACTCCAGCCTGGGCGACAAGAGCAAAACTGCATGTCAAAATAAAATAAAATAAAATAAAAATTAGCCAGGTGTGGTGGCGCATGCCTGCAATCCCAGCTACTCAGGAAGCTGAGGCAGGAGAATCGCTAGAGCCTGGGGGACAGAGGTTGCAGTGAGCTGAGATCGCGTCATTGCACTCCAGCCTAGGTGACAGAGTGAGACTCTGTCTCAAAAAAAAACAAGAAAAAAAAAAAAAAGAAATGTGAAAAGGACATGAGATTTGGGAGGGATCCGGGGCAAAATGATATGGTTTGCTCTGTGTCCCCACCCAAATCTCATGTTTAACTGTAATCCTCAATGTTGGGGGAGGGACCTGGTAGGAGCTGACTGGATCATGGGGGCGGACGTCCCCCTTGCTGTTCTCATGATAATGAGTGAGTTCTCATGAGACCTGGTTGTTGGAAAGTGTGCAGCACTTCCCCCTTCATGCTTTCTCTCTCCTGCCAGCCATGTGAAAATATGCCTGCTTCTCCTAGGCCTTCCGCCATGATTTTAAGTTGCTTGAGGCTTCCCCAGAAGCAGAAACCTATACAGCCTGCCCACAGAACCATGAACCGATTAAACCTCTTTTCCTTATAAATTACCCAGCCTCAGGTATGTCTTTATAGCAGCGTGAGAACGAGCCAATACACCCAGAAACCTGGCATTTTTGATAGTAAAACAAGAGCTACAATTTGTCACTGACCTATCCAGATTCTCATCAATGTCACAGCCTGTAATAAAACCTCAATTAGAACAGTACCTAAGCATCAAGGGCTGAATGCTATGGTAGGGAGGGTGGGGTGGCATGGCAGGGGTGCAAAATCTACCCAATCCATGATCAAAATGGGTCACAACAGCAACAAATCAAACCTTTTGAGAAAGGAGAACAGCGGACTAATGAGGCCCACCTCAGCACACATTTGACGTGCTTGAGCTGGACTCCACCATCCTTCTAGAAAACAACATTGTCTTCTTCCGAATGCCCACTTTAATATATTGTCTAAGGCACTGATGTGGCTGGAGAAAAAAGGATTATTTCCCACTTCGTGAAGTTTTTTCCTTAAATGTTAATTGGTGGGTTCAGATAGACACAAAAACTTAAGGGGAAAAAAGTTCCCCAGATAGTGAAGTAGAACTCAGACCCCATGCTGCACGTGGAGGCCAAGTACACAAGCAGCTCCCGGGGAGGTGGGCACTACAGGCTGTCATGACATGAGACACCCAGTTACATTCACAGCTCAGAAAATATCCAAAGGGGATAGAGGGATAGGAGAAATACTCACATGTCAAGTCCATAAAATAAATGTATTTTATAGGTAAATATTGGTGTGTAGCTATATTCATGCCAGTGATCTCACAAATTCTCTTTAGCAACACAGGACAGAAGACAGTAACCTCTTTATTCCACATGATGATATACGTTTACGTAACTGAAATGTTCTTCATGATTAAAATAAAAAGCTTCAAGTTTTTACAACACTACCACTTTATTTGTATGTCTCTTCCTCTAAATGTAATCATAAAATAAGCATGCAATAATCACAACTTAACATAATCTGTAGGAAAAACAAAGGCAGCATATACATATTTGCTTGTTCATTCATTTTTAGAAACAGGGTCTTGTTCTGTCACCCAGGCTGGAGTGCAGTGGTGCAACCACAGCTCACTGCAACCTCCAACTCCTGGGCTCAAGAGATCCTCCCACTTAGGCCTTCCATAGGTGGGACTACAGGCATGTACCACTGTGCCAGGCCAATATTTTCTTTTTCTCTTTTTTTTTTTTGAGACAGAGTCTTGCTCTGTCGCCCAGGCTGGAGTGCAGTGGCGCGATCTCGACTCACTATAACCTCCGCCTCCTGGGCTCAAGCGATTCTCTTGCCTCAGCCTCCCAAGTAGCTGGGATTATAGGCGCACGGCAATTAGAGCCTGGCTAGTTTTTGTATTTTTAGTAGAGACGGGGTTTCATCACATTAGCCAGACTGGTCTCAAACTCCTGACCTCGAGTGATCTGCCCACTTCGGCCTCCCAAAGTGCTGGGATTACAGGTGTGAGCCACCGTGCCTGGCCCAACATTTTTAACTGAATTAATTTCCTTCTTGTGGCTGACAGGACAACATTATTTTTCATCTACAAGTAGACACCTCTCCATTGTCATTTAATACGAAATGACCATGCATCCAATATAATGTGTCATAATAGTTAACCTTAACTTTACTACATTAGATGTTAGATGCTTTTTTAAAAGACAATTTCTATTATACATACAGTATAAATTATTAAACTTTTGTGAAGAGCTCAGCATCACCTTTCCAGAGAAGACGGCAGCGCGCCTTCAGGGTTCAAATGCCTGCTCCTGTGGAGCCTCCTCAGCCGCACCTGCACCAGCAGCCCACCTAAGAGATGAGGCACCATCCCCCACAGGCGAAGAATAGGGCACACCCTGCACCCTGCAGGTGAGGTTCCCAGTGCGTGGCCTCCTGCCCCATCAATTTCTACCAAACTACTGACTTTTTTTTTTTTAAATAAACAATGTATAGTGGGGGAAAGATCATAGAAACTGAGACACTGCCCTTTATAAGATTCCTAAAATTCAAAGACAAATAAGGACTAGACATATTTTGGATAATCTCTGTTAAAATTATTCAAAGACAAGCCCATAAAAATATTTAAATAATTTTATAAATTTAAATTTTAAAGAGATAGGAAAAAGAACCAACGGAACTGTGTTGACTGCGACACTGGCCACTGGTATGTCATGAAGAAAAGACTCAATGGTTTCATGGCTGCTGGTAAACCTAGGCCCTGCCTGACCCTGAAACAGACTGAGGGTGCACCTAAGGTTCCAGGCTGGCAGGAAGGACCCCTGCCCATCTGCATCTGGGCCCTGGGGATAGCCAGCCACCTCCCTGCCCACTCTACCTTTGAACAACCTGGCAACCTGCTCACTAGCTTTAAAAATCCTTTCAGCGATACCTGGTGTTAGGCAGCTTCAATGGTCTTCCAGAGACTTTCTCACCCACTAAAGAGATGACACCTGATCCTTCATGTTTACCAAAGACAGAGCAAACGATGGCATTTTACAATCTGCCCAGTCAATACCACCATGAGGTGAAGATTAATAAGGTAGTTTACCATGTCTACAATAATACATCTACATCACAGTTACCTCAGAAGTGATCATTTCTTTTCCTAGTCAAAGTGTGGAGTTTCCACGGCAATCCCTGCTTTTCTACAACATGCTGGATAAGACAAAATGCGTCCACGTTTTGTCGACAAACCAGTAATAATGATCATCCTCAGTGCTTGTGACAGTGGCCTCCGTTTCCACACTGTGTTTCTGCATGCTACCAGGAGGCTGGAGTGAAAGCCAGGGAGTGAGGCCTCCGCGAGCCACGCCGCCCTCACACGCTGCCCTCACAACAGTGCCATCCTCCCTTTGGACCAGAATATGCAATCACATTTTACTCAAAAAGTCAAACTACAAAAAAGGAGCTGTATGGATAGAATCATCTGAATGGAAAACTTAACGGGGAGAAAATATAATCATCTTATCTCAGGGTTCTTTTGCTCATTTTTCCAGAAAGCTTTGTTCTTTTCTTAGACTAAACAAATTACTGAAGACTTCCTGTAATTTGGCTTTATTTTACAAGGATGCAAGAATAAAAACTACTTTGGAAATGAATATTCTATCAACATATTCACTCTAACTTACCAAATATAATATAAATGATCCAAAGGAAAAATTTCTAATCTCAACAGTAAGATTTTAACCACAAAAAGTGTCCTCTACATGAGGCTAAAAGAAAAATCTTTAAAGTTACCAGAAATTTAAAACCACTTCAAAAAAATCTTCAAACAGTATGCTAGGTAAACTGTATGACCCTGTGTGCAGTGAGCACAAGGCCAGGCCGGCCGATCCCAGTGGGCAGAGCAGGATCTCCCTCAGGGCAAATGAGCTCCAGGAGTGCCTGCCCTGGAACCAGAGACCCCCACAGAAACATGGAGGTCAAGTGCTAAAACAATCAGGCACATGGATCTCAAACTCTGCACTGGTTTTGTTTGTTTTGAAACAGACAAACTCTGTCATCCAGGCTGGCGTGCAGTGGCACCATCTCGGCTCACTACAACCTCTGCCTCCCAGGTTCACATGATTCTCCTGCCTCAGCCTCCCAAGTAGCTGGGATTACAAGTGCATGCCAACATGCCCAGCTAATTTTTGCACTTTTAGTAGAGACAGGGTTTTACCACATTGGCCGGGCTGGTCTCTAACTCCTGACCTCAAGCGATCCGCCCGCCTCAGCCTCCCAGAGTGCTGGGATCACAGGCGTGAGCCCCCACGCCCAGTCTCTGCACTGTTTTCACAGGGCCAGCTCTGTGGTCTGCTCTGGGGTCCTGTGCCTCTGGGTCAGAGGCACCAGAAGGCACAACTACAAGTGAGAAGCACACAAGCTCAGGAGGAAAGGAAGGAAGACGCAGGCATGCTCCCCTGGAACTGACCTGGTATTCTTCCCAGCATGGCCTCTACACACTTCCACCTTGCCATTTGTGTTTTGGGAGGGGTGTGTCAACTTTCACATATTACCTACCCGAGCTTTGAAGATACCCCCATGACGGCAAGACATGAAGAAAATGGAAGGAAAAACCCTTGTGCGGTCTCTTTAAACTTATCTTCGTGATTCTACAGTTGAACTTGATGTTTGCCTTTCACAACCTGGGGGAGACTATTAGAAGGAAGGTCCTTCTCCCCCTCTAGAAAATACATTGGTCCACCAGACTATCCTACACGCTGTCAACATTTAAAAACGTCATTTCACAACAACCAACACAAAAGACTGCCTTCTCTACCTAACAGTGGAGATTTTTTTTTATTCTAGTCAAAGTAAGAAAAATGTCACATTCCAATCTGCCATTTGCTCCCTTCTGCTTTAGGAAAGCCCAGGATCTGGAAGAGAGACTTGTCTTCTCCTTGGGAACTGTAACAGCAGCAAGAAGGAACTTTAAATGCCAAACGGCTTCTCCAAGATGGGAAGCAACTTCGGTCCAGGAAACTCGTGAGATGAAGAGCACTCTCTACCCGCCCCCTAATTTTAAACCATTTTCCACATACCAATTTCACCAGCTAATTATCGAAAGGGGTGGAGAGAAAAAGAATGAATCCTTTCAATATCTGAGAGATTTTCTTTTCCCTCTTTTGTCTTTTTGTTTTTTCCCTTGGCAGAAAAAGGAGAGTTGGTTCCTAAATTTGGAAAAAACAATTAATATCCAAAGTAGCCCCAGAAATTACATTTAAGGGATTTTAAAATATCAGAACAGATTCCCTTTCCATCTGCTGCTTAACCCTTGATTGAGCCTCTCTGCAAAGAAAGACAATCAAAGGTGGCCCCGTCCCTACTACTGCCTTTGTCCAATTCTTTCGGCTATGGCATTTGTCCAAAGATGGCAAAACCAGTGCAAATATCTGCCAGTCCCTCATGTGCCTCCAGCAGTACTCTGAGACTCCACCATCGAGAGGTGGGTCAGTATCCCCTCTCCTTTGCCTGGGTGGACCTGAAGTATGTGGCTGAAGTGGCAGCCCATGACACAGACGGCGGCCTCAACCCAGCTCTGCCTTGCTAGCTTGCTCTGTGCTGCCCAGCCACTGTGTGTGAGGGGCCCACGCCACCCGGGAGGCCACACGTGGGTGCCCTAGCCAAGAACCCGCTAACTAGCACTGGCCACCAGATGTGGAAGGACGCAGCCCACACTAACACCACCCCCATGTTTGAGTCTTCCAGCTGAGACTCATTGACCAAAATAAAGTCATCTCCTCTGTGCCGTCTGAATTCCTGTCCCCTGAAAGGGATAACAAATGATGATTGTTGTTTCAGCCACCGAGTTTCAGGGCAGTGCAGTCCCTGGCGGGAGACAAGGAAAGCAATGCTCTTTGTCCTGCCCTTCTTCCCCTCGCCAGCAGGGGTCAGAGCAAACCCCAGCTCCAGGGCTCCGTCCATGCTCCCAGCACAGGCCCGACACACAGATCTCACAGCAATCCAAGCTCTGGGGCTCACCTGCCACCAAGGCCTAGGCTTAATGGCTGTAGTCTGTACCCTCAGGGAACTGGACCAACAGAGAAGATCAGCAAACCAGGAACGTAAGCAGTCTAAGTGCTCCTTACAGAAGAAACACGTGCCGAGGGGAGGCACACAGGGCCGGGCGGCCGGTAATCCAGGTGCCCAGGGTGTGAGCACCTGCCTGCAAAAACCCCAAAAACTCCAAATTCCCATCAGCCAAAACCTGTCTGTTTAGAGTCTTTCAGGTCCAAAACCAAAAAGTAGCCATGACCAGAACAGGTGCCTTGACATAACTGGCGAGTGTGAGGCCAGAGGGTATGTGCTCTAAGGGCAGTCAAGCTGGAGACGGCTACTTGCCGTTCTTACCGCCACTAATATGCTGATGCTCTAGTTTATCTACCATCTCCTTCAAGACCGAGAGTACAATTCTGACAATCTGGTTTACCTGCAACATCAAATTCCTGGGCCTGCCGAGCTGATGGCCTGCCTTCCAGGAGATTCGCCGGGTCAAGGGCACCCCGAGGCCTCGCGCCTGATCACCTGCTCGCCAGCCTCCTGCTAACAGCTCCTGCCTGTGTGCTGGGCGCGTCTCCACCATGGTTGGGCTGCTGACTGGCACACGGCTCAGAGCACAGCCCTGTGGAGACTTACAGCCTCTACCCGCCCAAGTGAAACTGGAAAACATCTACTCCTTCCCTGAGTTTAATATGGAGCAAATTAAGATGAAAATTCATGGAACCTATCAGAAACCACAAGGTTGCTGACCAACAAGACTGCCGACCAACGAGACTGCCTCACAGGCAGGAAGAAGGGCACGGAGCCGGCCTCAGCTGTGCGCCTCCTCCAGTCCCAGCGTCCTGCGCCACCGCATGGTGGGTATCGGCCAGTGTCCTGCGCCACTGTGTGGGGGTATCGGCCAGCGTCCTGCGCCACTGTGTGGGGGTATTGGCCAGCGTCCTGCGCCACTGTGTGGGGGTATCGGCCAGCGTCCTGCACCATCGCCTGGTGGGTATCAGCCAGCGTCCTGCGCCACTGCGTGGTGGGTAAGTGACAGGCAAAGCTTGATAGACTGGCTAGATTCGAATCCCAGCTCTGTCATTAATGAGATGTGTAACCTTGGTTTCTTAACCTCTCTGTGCCCCTTTCCTCTGCAGTAAAATGGGAACAACTAACTACAAAACCAGTTCAGCAGGCTATGCGGAGGCTGCAGGACCCTCAGGACTGTGGGTGATGCCTAAGTTCTGAATTGATTATCAGCTCTAATATTATTCAATATATTTAATAAATATAAAATTAAAGTGTTTAGTATCTGCCACATGGAAGACATCAATCACTGCTTGTTAGATACCCGCTAACTTGAACTGTTCAAAAACAAGTCCAGTCTCCTAAGCCCGGCCTCACTGTGCGTCTCCAACTCCATGCTGTGGCTCCGGCCCTCAGCCCATCTCCCCTACGAGTTTAACAATTAACCTGCTCTTTCCATCCACCCACTACACTTTTCCTTTCTAAAAAGTCTTATTATTGCCATGCTGAAAACCTCTGCTGTGCCCATTCGCCAAAGGGTCCAAAGCCCCCAGGTGAGGCAGGCAGAGGTGCCGTCCAGCCGATTCCAAGGACAACCCTTCTGGCCACATCCACCCTGGACTCTCAGGCTTCTGATTGTCCCTTTTTTCCAAAAGACACCCTACCACTGCCCGCACGTGTTCACCCCTCCTCAGCCGGCTCTGAAGTCAGCTCCTGCCCAGGTCTCTTCCTTGGTGCTCCCACACCCAGCAGCAACAGACACTGCGCACTGGAGCATGATGGCTTCACCAGGGCTGGAGCACGCGCCTGGGCATGGCTCACTGCCGTCCGACACACACACGCCATGCAACGGGCTCCTGACCAGCACGCAGATCATCTAGCTCCTCCCACACATGGAAGATATCAACGTCTAAAAGAGAGTTTTCTCACTTTTTATGGTTTTAAAAACTCCTTTCTAAGTAAAAAGAAAAAGTTGATGGAAAAACACCATCTGAGGCCGGGCTCGGTGGCTCACGTCTGTAATACCAGCACTTTGGGAGGCTGAGGTGGGTGGATCACCTGAGGTCAGGAGTTCGAGATCGGGCCTGGCCAACACAGCCAAACCCCGTTTCCACTAAAAATACAAACACTAGCCCGGCGCGGTGGTGCACGCCTGCAATCCCAGCTACTTGGGAGGCTGAGGCAGGAGAATTGCTTGAACCCAGGAGGCGGAGGTTGCAGTGAGCTAAGATCACACCACTGCACTCCAGCCTGGACGACAGAGTGAGGCTCCGTCTCAAAAAAAAAAAAAAAAGAAAGAAAGAAAGAAAAGAAAAGAAAAAAAAGAAAAACACCATCTAGTGACGACATGCCATGTGAAATATCCACAGGTGCACGTAAACGTTCTCCATCAGCGCTGAAGGAGCCCCTTCCCCAGTGGTGTTCTGGAACCTTGCCTGATACCGGCTGGTGTTGTGTATGATTCTCATCTTATACCATTTCCAAATTCTTACACACATCACCCTTCTCATTAGTTCTGCCTGTTTTGCACTTCAATACAATCAGGAATATCCTGTGAATTTTTAGTAAACTGCACTTCATTTATATTTCAGGGAAAGAGACAATCTCAAAAGGTCCTCTATTAAAAGAGGAAGGAAATGAGAGAACCAGGGCCAGGAAACACAGGGCCCAGTCCCTGCCCAGGGGAGACAGGGCGCTTCGCATGTGGGCGGGATCCAAGAGCCAGGCAAGTGTACCAAGCACAAGAGGCCACTTCACACCCAGGAGAGACTGTCATCAAAGAGATGGACCCTTACAAGTGCTGGCAAGGACGTGGAGAAGCTGGAACCCTTGCGTGCTGCTAGTGAGAATGCAAAATGGTGCGGTTGCTATGGGAAACAGTATGGCGGTTCCTCAAAACATCAAAAATAGAATTACCATATGACCTAGCAATTGAAAGCAGGGTCTCAAAGAGATATTTACACACCATGTTCACAACAGCATTGCTTGCAATAGCCAAGGGGTGGAAGCAACCCAAGTGTCCATCAACGGACATCCACTAATGGACAAACAAAATGTAGTCCATTCATACAACAGAACATTACGGCTGGGCGCGGTGGCTCAAGCCTGTAATCTCAGCACTTTGGGAGGCTGAGGCGGGCAGATCACTTGAGCTCAGGAATTCGAGACCAGACTAGGCAACATAGAGAAACCCTGTATCTACAAAAAAAAAAATTTTTAAGAAAAAAAATATATTTTATATATATATATATATATATAATTACATATATACTATTCCGCCTTAAAAAGGAAGGAAATTCAGACACATCCTATAACATAGATGAACCTTAAGGACATTATGCTATGAGAAATGAGCCAAGCACAAAAGATAAATACTGTATGGTCCACTTGTGTAAGGTCCCTAGATAGTCCAAGTCTTAGAGACAGGAAATAGAAAGGTGGGTGCCAAGAGCTGAGGGGAGGGAGGAGTGGAGATTTGGCATTTAATGGAGACAGAGTTTCAGCTTGAAATGATGAAAAAGTTCTGGAGCTGGATGGTGGTAACAGCAGCACAATATGAATATACTTAACAATACTGAGCTTTATACTTAAAAATGGTTAAGATGGTGAATTTTATGTTATGTATATGTTGTCATAATTTTAAAACATGTTTAAATGAGTCCTCTCTGTATGACCCAGCACCTTAACTTCATGGTGCTTATCTAGAAACACTCTTGGACATGTACATGTGGAAGAATATATGATGCTGTTTAAAGCAGCAGTGCAATTTGTAACAGCAACATACACAAGTGATCATCACAATGACCACCAACACGGGAATGTTTAAAGGAGAGGGCTGGGTGTGGTGGCACACGCCTGTAATCCCAGCTACTCGGGAGGCTAAGGCAGGAGAATCACTTGAACCCGGGAGGCAGAGGTTGCAGTGAGCCGAGATCGCGCCACTGCACTCCAGCCTGGGCGACACAGCGAGACTCTGTCTCAAAAAAAATAAAATAAAATAAACAAGAAACAAGATATATTCTTCGACATCTAGTCTGTAACTTTTTTTTTTTTTTTTTGAGACAGGGTCTCACTGTCACCCAGGCGGGAGTGCAGTGAGGCAATCACAGCTCACTGCAGAGTCTTGAACTCCTGGGCTCAAGCAATCTTCCCACTTCAGCCTCTCAAAGCGCTGGGATGACAGCATGAGCCGCTGAGCTCAGCCTCCTGCTGTCTGATTATTATGCAACAGCTCATAAAGTTGATCTCTATGTACTGACATGGAAAGAGCTCTATGAAATACTGTGAAATTGAAAAGCAAATACACAAGAGTAAGTCACCCTGCATTCCTCACTTCCAAATTCTACATGATGTCCATCGGCAAATCTAGTCTCCGCCTTCAAAATACATGAGAAATCCCATCACTTCTCACACCAGCAACACTGCCTGCCATCTGATCTCTCACAGTTTTCCCCACATCACCTTGGGTCTTAACATAGTAAATCCCATTAAAATGTAAGTCAGATCATGCACCAGTCCTCTGTTTAAAACATTCTAGTGGCTTCCCATCTTGCTCGGAATAAGAGGCAAGTTCTTTCTGAGAGCCTATGCGTGCACTGCTTCTGTTCACCACGACTGACCAGAGTTCCTCGGCCTCATCTCCACGCGTCTACTCCACGCCAGGCACAGCAGCCAACATGGTGGGCACCTGCCCAGGAGCTGGCCCCCACAACTGCAGTCATTCCCACCTGGAGCCCCTTCCTTCCAGATGTCTATGCAGCTTATCTCTCTCACCCTCCTTAGCTCTTTATTCACACATCAAATGACAATCACAGGTACCCAAAAAAATGTGTACATCTGTTATGTGTCCTTTTCTTTTTCTTTTGAGACGGACTCTTGCTCTGTCACCCAGACTGGAGTGCAGTGGCGCAATCTCAGCTCACTGCAACCTCTGTCTCCCAGGTTCAAGCCAATCTCCTGCCTCAGCCTCCTGAGTAGCTGGGATTACAGGTGCGCACCACTGCACCCGGCTAATTTTTGTATTTTTAGTAGAGACAGGGTTTCACCATGTTGGTCAGGCTGGTCTTGAACTCCTGACCTCATGATCCACCCACCTCTGCCTCCCAAAGTGCTGGGATTAACAGCATGAGCCACCGCACCCGGCCGTGTCAATTTTTTAAAAGTGAAAAAAATGTCAACCAACACATAGAATGCAATTTCATAATGTTAAAAAGTACATACTCACAAAAACAATAGCACACAGCTCAATTATCTATGTACATGCACAAAAATACTCCTGAAGGACACCTACCAAACTCACATACAACGTATTTCTGAGGAGGAGGTGGGATCCACTGACCAAAGAAAACTGTAGCTTTATTTGTAATGTTTGATTTTTTTCCACAATAAGATTATACATAGAGACTTCTTTTGTAATTGAAAATAAAATCCTTTCCAGTGTAAAAAGGGGAATGGAGAACAAGTAGTCACAGTCAGTCACTCCTGGGGGATGGAGAACAAGCGGTCACTGTCAGTCACTCCTGGGGGATGGAGAACAAGCGGTCACAGCCAGTCACTCCTGGGGGATGGAGAACAAGCGGTCACTGTCAGTCACTCCTGGGGGATGGAGAACAAGCGGTCACTGTCAGTCACTCCTGGGGGATGGAGAACAAGTGGTCACTATCAGTCACTCCTGGGGGATGGAGAACAAGTAGTCACAGTCAGTCACTCCTGGGGGATGGAGAACAAGCGGTCACTGTCAGTCACTCCTGGGGGATGGAGAACAAGCGGTCACAGTCAGTCACTCCTGGGGGATGGAGAACAAGCGGTCACTGTCAGTCACTCCTGGGGGATGGAGAACAAGCAGTCACTGTCAGTCACTCCTGCAGCAGCTCACCACTCCCATCAGGACAGTCACTTCCTCTTGTACAAAGACATCCACAATAGCAGATCAGAGCTCAGAAGAGGTCACCACGGCCATCCGCGGATGTGACCAGTTCAGTCAGGGCAGACTCGGTGGATGACACAAACCTTCACACACCTGCTGTCCATGCAGTGATATGACACCAACCGAGGAGAACGCAGAAGCAAACTCATCACTCATGACAAATACAAACGTGTGCATGAGAATACACAAAACGCACCACTAAGTGATGGTTATCAAGTGGATAGCGGTTGGACAATCTATTAAAATTTTATTTTCTAAGTATTTCCATAATATTATAAAACTATCCCTTTTTAAAATCTCATTTACACAGTACAAACGCTCTACATTGATATTTCTCTTCACAATAAAGCAGATATGCTTATTCTTCCCAAGTGATCATTTCAAGAGCCTCCAGCAAGCACAGGCATCAGTGTGGCCCTCCATGTGCTCTGAGCAGGAGGGGTGCAGCGCTGGCAGCTGGCCACGGCCCAGTGTGGGATAAAGAGTCCAGCAGCGTGGCAAGGTATGAGATGAACACATGAAAATGAACTGAGTTTATATAAACTACCAATGAAGAATATAAAAATGAAATTTCAAGAACAGTTCCACGCTGGGCACAATGGCTCACTCTTATAATCCCAGCACTTTGGAAGGCCGAGGCGGGCAGATCACTAGAGGTTAGGAGTTCGAGACCAGCCTGGCCAACATGGTGAAGCCCTGTCTCTACTAAAAATACAAAAATTAGCCAGGCGTGGTGGCGCATGCTTGTAATCCCAGTTACTTGGGAGGCTGAGGCAGAAGAATCACTTGAACCCAGGAGGCAGAGGTTGCAGTGAGCCGAGATTGTGCCACTGCACTCCAGCCTGGGCAACAGAGTGAGACTCCACCTAAAAAAAATTCCAAACCAAAAAGAATACTAAAGAAATAAATTTATCAAAACAAGTTCAAGCTTGTACAATGAAACTACAAAACATAATTGAAAGAAATCAAAGAAGTTTCAATTAAATAGAAAGACGCCCCATGTTTAAGGATCAGAGACCACACCGTGAAGACAGTGACACGATGACGTGCTCTGACTTTATCCTTTCAGGCTATTATAACAAACTGCCTTCATGTGGGTGGCACAGACCCAACAGAAATTTATTTGTTTAAGTTCTGGAGGCTCGGAAATCCAAGATCAAGGTGCTGGCAAATTCAGCGTGTGGCCAGGCTCTCATTTCCGGGCTCGTGGCCTGCCATCTTCTTGCCGTGTCCTCGCGTGACGGGTAGGAGTCTCTCCCAAGCCTCTTTTCTAAGGCACTAATCCCATTCATGAAAACTCTGCCTCATGACAAAAGCACCTCCCAAAAGCCTCCCCTGCTAACACTAACACCTTGGTTTTGGGGGGAACACAAACACTCAGGCAACAGCACTACCTAAACTCTACCTGAACTCTACCTAAACTCCTCCACCTAAACTCTCTACCTGAACTCTACCTCAACTCTCTACCTCAACTCTACCTCAACTCCTCCACCTAAACTCTACCTAAACTGACCCAATGCAGCCCCAAGTACAATCTCAACTGGCTTTGCTGCTGTTATTGTTGCAGAAAATGATAAGCTGATCCTAAAATTCATAAGGAAATTCAGAGGGTCAAGAGAGCCAAAACAATCGGAAAAAGAAGGATACAGCTGGAGGACTCACATTTTCCCATTTAATACACAGCTACAATAATCAGGACAGTGTGTTACTGGCAAAAAGTCAGATACATACATCAATGGAATTGAATTATGAACCTAGAAATAAGCCCATACCTTTACAGCATATCGATATTTGACAAGAATAGACCATGAATTTGATAAGGAAGACCTATCAACTATGTTGCTGGGGCAACTGGATTACCATATGCAAAAGAATGAAGTTGGGGCCAGCACGGTGGCTCATGCCTGTAATTCCAGCACTTTGGGAGGCCGAGGCGGGTGGATCATGAGGCCAGGAGATCAAGACCATCCTGGCTACATGGTGAAACCCCGTCTCTACTAAAAATACAAAAAATTAGCTGGGCGCGGTGGCGGGCGCCCGTAGTCCCAGCTACTCGGGAGGCTGAGGCAGGAGAATGGCATGAACCCGGGAGGCACAGCTTGTAGCGAGCCGAGATCATGCCACTGCACTCTAGCCTGGGTGACAGAGCGAGACTCCATCTCAAACAAAAAAAAAAAAGAAAGAATGAGGTTGGACCCCTACCTCATGCCATGTATAAAAATTGACTCAGCTGGGCACAGTGGCTCACACCTCTAATCCCAGCACTCTTGGAGGCCAAAGAGCTTGAGGCCAGGAGTTCCAGATCAGCATGGGCAACATGGCAAACCCTGGTCTCTACAAAAAATACAAAAACTAGCCGGGGATGGGGGTGCACACCTGTGGTCCCAGCTACTCAGGAGGCTGAGGTGAAAGGAATGCCTGAGCCCCAGAGGTCAGGGCTAGAGTGAGCTGTGATTGCACCACTGCACTCCAGCCTAGGTGACTGAGCGAGACCCTGCCTCAAAAAATAAAAAAATTAAAAAATTTTTAAAACTGCCTCAAAATACATAAAAAAACAAATATGAGATAAAACTATAAAACTCTTACAAGAAAACACAGGGGTAAGTCTTCACAACCTTGAGTTAGGCCACAATTTCTTAAATTATGACACCAAAAGCACAAGCAACCAAAGAAAAAACAGATAAATTGGACGTCATCAAAACTAAAAACATCTGTGCTGCAAAGGACACCATCAAGAAATAAAAAGACAACTTAAGGAACGAGAGAAAATACTTCCAAATCATGTATCTGGTAAGGGCCCAGCATCTGGAAAATATAAAGAACTCTTCCAAGCCTGGCACAGTGGCTCACACCTGTAATCCAGCTACTCAGGAGACTGAACTGGGAGTGCCACCTGAGTCCAGGGGCTGGAGACCAGCCTGGGCAACACAGTGAGATCCCGTGACTGACTGACTGACTAAATAAATAAATAATCTTACAACGCAATAAAAAGACAAATTCCAAAATGGGCAAAAGATCTGAATAAACATTTCTCCAAAGATATGCAAACAGCCAATAAATACATGAAAAGATGGCCAACATCATTCATTATGCATTGCAGAAATGCAAGTCAAAACCACAATGACATACCACGTTGCTCCCACTAGGATAGCTACAATCAACAAAATGGACAGCAAAAAGTGTTGGTGAGTAGTAGAGAAATCTGAACCCTCATGCATTGCTAATGGAAACACAAAATGATGGAGCTACCATGAAAAACTGTTTATCAGTTTGACCTCGGGAAGTTAAACACAGAAGTACCACATGATCCAGCAATTCCACTCCTAGGTATATACCCCAAAGAACTGAAAACAGATACTCGCATATACATGTTCGAAGCAGCATTATTCACAAGAGCCAGAAGATAGGAAAAAACTCATGTGCCCATTAACAGATGAATGAATAAACAAAACACAGTATATATCCAGGAATGGGTTCTGATACCTGCTACAACCTGGGTGAATCTTGAAAATCTTATGCTACATGACATAAGCCAGACACAAAAGGACAAATATTGTATAATTCCACTTACATGAAATATCGGGTTTAAGCAAATTCAGAGACAAAAAGTCTATCAGGGGTTACGAGGAGCTGGGAGGAGGAAGATAAGAGAAGTTACTGTTTAATGGATACAGAGTTTCTGCTTGGGGTGATGAAAATGTTTTGGAAACAGACTGATGACGGTTACAATGGTTGTTATGCAACACTGTGAAGGTACTTAATGCCACTTAATAGCACACTTAGAAATGGCTAAAGTAGTAAAATTTATGTTAAGTATACTTTATCACAATAAAAAAACCAGCAAGGGGAAAAAAGATTTAGAGGTATACAAACAAACCTTACAGATGCAATCAGAAATTTCTTTAATTTGTGGCTATGAGACCAATGCAATTATTAGAAAAGACTCCTTTAAAAGGAAAAATACAATGTATATGCAGTAATTCAAATCAGAAAATAACTTGTGGAGTAAAAAAACAGGACATAGCAAAATACCACATATATATTTTAAACATACATATAAATTTCCTGACGTTGACTAGTTATATCATAATTCAGTAAAAGAATGGCTTTGTACGCTGGGTATGGTGGCTCATGCCTACAATCCCAGCACGTTGGGAGGCTGAGGTGGAGATCGCCTGAGCTCAGGAGTTCGAGAGCAGCCTGGGCAAAGTGGTAAAACCCTGTTTCTACCAAAAATTGAAAAAATTAGCCGGGCCTAATGGCACATACCTGTGGTCCCAGCTACTTGGGAGGCTAAGGTAGGAGGATCGCTTGAGCCTGGGAGGTGGAGGTTGCAGTGAGCCAAGATCACACCACTGCACTCCAACATGGGTGACAGAGTAAGACCCCATCTCAAAACAAAATCAAAACAAAACAACAACAACAAAAAAGAATGGCTTTGTAGGAAATACACACTAACGTATTTAGGAATGAAGGGGCATCTAGGAGGCAACTTTCAAACAGCTCAAGAAAAACATCTCATTTATCACACTTGCAACTTTTCTATTCAGTTGAAATTATTTCAAATTAAAAACAGTTGGCCGGGCACAGTGGCTTACCCCTGTAATCCCAGCACTTTGGGAGGCCAAGGCGGGCAGATTGCTTGAGTCCAGGAGTTTGAGACCAGCCTGGGCAACATGGCAAAAACCTCGTCTCTACAAAAAATACAAAAATTAGCCAGGCGTGGTGGCATGCTCCTGTAGTCCCAGCTACTCAAGAGGCTGAAGTGGGAGAATCACCTGAGCCCGGGAGGTCGAGGCTACAATGAGCCGTGACTGCAACCACTGCACTCCAGCCTGGGTGACAGAGTGAGGCCCTGTCTCAAAAAACAAGCAAAAAAACAAACAAACAAAAAACAGTTGATAGGAAAAAAATGAAATATATACAAAGCAATATTATATTGTTGACGGGTTCAAGCATCTCTCTAAAAAATTAAAGGCAAAGATCTTGAAGGATATACATCAAACTCATCACAATACAAGCTGCAGGGGTGGAGAGTGAGGGGTTAGGTAGGGACATTCTGCTTGAATGGGATTTGATTTTGAAAAGATAAACTCGTGTCACTGTATAATTTTTTAAATTTAAATAAAAGAAATAGGGAAAAAATAAAAACTATGCATAAGCCAATTACTTTAACATTCATGTATAACCTTCCAAACATTTTTCTGTGCAAATACGCTGATAAAGGTATAATTTACACATATTATATAAATGAGATACTACACATACTGTTAGACGACCACTTTTCCCTTAACCAATATGAGCAAAAAAATCTACATCATAGCCAGTCATGATGGTGCACCTGTAGTCTCAGCTACTTGGGCTTGAGCCCAGGAGGTTGAGGCTGCAATGAGCCATGATTGTGCCACTGCACTCCAGCCTGGGCAACATAACATGACCTCATCTCTATTAATTAATTCACATATTCACACAGTCATTAAATGTTTGGAAGGTTATACATGAATGTTAAAGGAACTGGCTTATGTATAGTTTTTACTCCCCCTCCCAGCCTTATTAATTCACTGGGGGCACCAGCAGAAATTCTCACTGCTATTTAGCCTTATTGTAGCACCAAATAGCAGATCAGCTTTTACCTCAGGGACTCTGATCTCTTGTCTACAGATGCCATTTTAACAAAGATTCAAATAAGTGTAATATATTCTGTCTCTGAGCTTCTATCCCATAGTAGCAGCTTTACTGATCTGATTTCAATAAAGTCTATTAAATGAGAATGCCTGTCAAACAGTGACCTAACTAACCCATGTAACAGAAACACAATTTTGGCTTTTATGCTTATTAATATAACTGAATCTAGCTGTGGAAAGAACTAGAAACTGAAATAAAAGTGGTGTGCGAAAATCCTGCAAACCCAGAGTTAAGGCCAGGGCACACAGGCCCTTCCGCCTGACTCTCAGTTCCAACTGGTGCAGCGTGTGGGCACTCACTCGCACGTGCAGGGCAGCCCCTGCAGGCAGCGCACCTGTTCGCAGCTGGGCTGGAGTGACCCATCGTCCTAGGGGCCCAGCACTGCCTGTCCAGTAACAGAAATCACATCCTTCCCCACCTCTCCAGCCGTGGGGCCTGCGGGTCTCAGTGCAGCACTGAGACTAACAGAGCAGCCGTCATCCTCAGGGGGTTGGATACGACCCCAGGGACAGCTCACCGCCCACGGGGAAGGCGGCACACAGAAGTAAAGCCTCTCCAAGCTCCTTGTCATGTGAGGTGACAAGTGGCCTCTTTAGCAGAAGCTGATCTAAGCTGGTTTCTGCCACCTGGTGAAGAGGCCCAGGGTCACACCTCTATCTCGAGGCATCCCAGCGGCTAGCAAACTCTAGCACAGCCCTGCAACTCTGGCCACCAGGGAGACGCTCGCTACAGCAGCCTGAACTTGGCTAGTTCAGGCTAAGTTCAGGCTAGTTCAGGCTAAGATTTGAGAAAGATAAAAGTTCTCAGTCAAAAAATGACTTCTTAGAAATCATAAATTTTCCATCAAAAATAATAAACTCAGTATTTCCTCACATAACACATAAAGGTTGGTACTGGGGGAAAAAAACAACAGTTCACCTGACATTTTTAACTTTTTGAGATTTTCAAGTATTTAATAAATTCCAAACCCAGTGGCTGCTTTAAAGAGGACGGTTTTGGCCGGACACGGTGGCTCACGCTTGTAATCCCAGCACTTTGGGAGGCTGAGGTGGGCGGATCATGAGGTCAGGAGATTGAGACCATCCTGACGAACACGGAGAAAGCCCGTCTCTACTAAAAATACAAAAAATGAGCCGGGTGTGGTGGCGGGCGCCTGTAGTCCCAGCTACTCGGGAGGCTGAGGCAGGAGAATGGTGTGAATCCGGGAGGCGGAGCTTGCAGTGAGCCGAGATGGCGCCACTGCACTCCAGCCTGGGGGACAGAGCGAGACTGCCTCAAAAAAACAAACAAACAAACAAACAAAACACAAAAACCGCGAGGACGGTTTCACTGTGAGGAGAGCTTCCTGCATCAGTGACCCGCCTCACGCTTACGTACCAGACACACTGCAAACTTTCCAGGGAATGAATGAGCACAATGTCTCACCACACAAACACCTGGAGGGGCACATGGACTTAGCAAAAGTCAGATCTGGTCAAAATACAGGAGGGAAAAGCAGAATGAGTGTGTGCGATCCAGAGGTGCAGGGGAGACTCGGATGCCTCGGCACCAGCTGTGCCTCATGGGAAACTGGAGACAGGAGAGAAAGTGGACGGGCGTGGGAGGCTTCCTGGGGACAAGGGAAGCCTGTGAAGGTATCAGGAAAGCAAACAGATGTCACCTGGACAAGCAGGGAAATTAGAAATACCAAGGCAGTGGACAATTCTGAATTGCTGGAGAGAAAAAACAACGTATTTTGCTACTACAAATAACGAAGGAATTTTAGTCAAAGCAGTTTTGTACTGTTTTTGTATCAATAATATATTAAGCCAAGTTCCTCAGGATCTATAATTATATACTTTATAGGCCAAAAGAATTTGTAGGATGTGTAATGCAGCTACTACAAAGTTATAGCAAAATCCTGGGGCCTGGAGCTAAATACAATTCTCAGGGTTCCAAAGTAATCCTCGCACACTTAGATGCTGGTTACAGACACGCGGCAAAAACACTGAAAATGTGGCAGATTCCATCACCTGCCCCAGCAGGACAGCTCCCCGGGGACAGAGAACTGAACCACCCGGTTCTCCCTCCTTTCTTGCTTGTAGTTCTCAAGAAAAACTTTCCAATGTGCTGGGAATGCAACACCCTGAGATAAGGAGCAGCTGAGAGTGGCCTGGGCTTTGCTCCTGTCCCTCCCACAACAGGGTGTCCTAAAACTCAGTCCAGCGGGTCAGGTGGCCCCGAGTATAAAACCCAAAATAGCACTTTCGGGGTCTCCCAACTGCAGTACAACATAGGGCACACACAGATAATGCAGACAAGACCCCACCCACCCTGGCCACTTGCCTGAGCCTTGGGGGCCAGATCACCACGAGCCCCGGCATCTGCTGTCCCCTGCTCATCTGTGAGTGACAAGCCTGCTTCGTGCAACTCGCACGCAAGTGTCCGGCCTCACCAGTCTCACGCAGCGGCCCCAGTGTGGTGTGGGGAGCAGCTCGGGGTTAGGGTCTGCACAGGTGGTGCCCCGCACACAGTGCACCTTCTTTGCATCCCCCCACACTGAGGCCTCTCTGGAAGACTGCAGTATCTAATTTCCAACTACCTTCTGCCATGGTTGCTAAGAAAACATGGTGCAGGACCATCTCACAATGGACAAACGGTACTGATGAAAAACACTGGTATCTCACACAGAACGTGAACAGTACAATCTACCTTTTCTCATGGACTATTCCTTCTGGTAAATCTATACATAATTTATTTCCATGCAAATTATGACCCACTTGATAATTGTTTTTTTGAGACAGAGTCTGGCTCTGTCGCCCAGGCTGGAGTGCAGTGGCACAATTTCAGCTCACTGCAACCTCTGCCTCTCCAGTTCAAGTGACTCTCGTGCCTCGGCCTCCCAAGTAGCTGGGATCACAAGCGTGCACCACCACACCTGGCTAATTTTGTATTTTTAGTAGAGACGGGGTTTCTCCACGTTAGCCAGGCTGGTCTTGAACTCCTGGCCTCAAGTGATCCACCCGCCTCGGCCTCCCAGAGTGCTGGGATTATGGGTGTGAGCCACCGCACCTGGTCCCACCTGATGCTTTTAATAGCATAAGCAACTAAAAAAAATCCACAAGACTTTCATCTAAAAACAGGAACACAATACAAGATACAGATACAACGTAGAGGCATTTCGCATCAGCAGGAAGGGGGAATACAATACAAGATACAGATACACCGTAGAGGCATTTCACATCAGCAGGAAGGGAGAATAATCAAACACTCACTGAGACACTGAGGCAGCTGGCTAAGTACTGGGAGGAGAAGGCCATCAGCATTGCAGATCAATGAGTGAAAGAATCGTAAAACAATAAATCACAAAAACAGCAGGAAAAAATACCTGACAGCCCTGAAACAAGGAACTCCTGACTCTAGGCACAATGCCAAGGTCAGAAATCACAAAGGAAAAGCTTTACAGATTTAACTACCAAAATATTTCAAACATTTATATGGTAAAAATGAATAAATAAACTTTAAAACACAGAAAAAAATATCCAATGTATTTGGCTAAGTACAATAGCTTTACTTACTCTTAACTCTATAAGGAAAGAACTACAAATCAGTTTTTTTAAAAAGACAACATAAAAACGGGCAAATGAATTAAACAGGCATTCCCAAATGGCCAACAGACATACAGGAAAATGCTCAACCCCATCAGTGCTCAGGAATTAGTAAGAAGAGGAGGAAACACCTCCCAGCGCCTTCTGTGAGAACAGCATTACACAGAAAACAAAGGGAACTCCACATCAGTCCTCTCACAGCCTCGGTAACCCCTAACAAAACATCAGCAAATGAATGCAACCGCATGTCAAGAGGGTGCCACACTGAGGACCACCCGAGATGTATCCCAGGTGCAAGGCTGCTTGAACCTGAAGATCAATCGCAGCAGTCCCCTGATCCGTGGTTTTGCTTGCCACAGTTTCAGTTACCCACAGTCAACCACAGTCCAAAAATATTAAATGAAAAATTCCAGAAACAAACAATTTCTCAGGTCGGGCACAGTGGCTCACACCTGTAATCCCAGCACTCTGGGAGGCCGAGGCGGGCAGATCACGAAGTCAGGAGTTCGAGACCAGCCTGGCCAACATGGTGAAACCCCGTCTCTATTAAAAGTACAAAAATTAGCTGGGCATGGCGTGTGCCTGTAGTCCCAGCTACCCAGGAGGCTGAGGCAGGAGAATCACTTGAACCCGGGAGGCGGAGATTACAGTGAGCGGAGATCGCGCCATTGCACTCCAGCCTGGGCGACAGAGCCAGACTCCATCTCAAAAAAATAAAATAAAATAAAATAAAAAAACAAATTCTCAGTTTTCAGCTGCACACTGCTCTGAGTAGCATGCTAACTCTGGCACTGCACCATCAGTCCTGCCCCGGATGTGAGTCCTTTCTCTGTCCCTGTGTCCATCCTGTAACCAATGCCCATCTGCCAGCTGCTGGGCAGCCGTCTCCCTCGTCAGACAGACAGATCACAAGACGCCGACTGAGTAGAGTGCAATACGTTTTTCCGGGGGAGCGGGGGGGGAGACATTCATATAACTTTTACTGTCCCTGATTTATAAACTAAACTTTACCATCGGTATATGTGTCTAAGAAAAAAACCTGGTATATAGAGAGTTCAGTACTATCTGTGATTTCAGGCATCAGGTAGGGATCTCAGAAGGTATCATCCCAGGTGAGTGAGGCTACCCCAACGCGGCGAGACAGGAACACCAGACAGAACACGCACGGCTGCACGCAGGGCACTGACACGGACAGAAAGCACATGATCGTGACAACGGAGGGAGAAAAAGCATTTCACAAAATTATTTCACAATAAAAAGTTCAACCTGATAAAGGATATCTATGAAAATCTTGTGGTTACCAACTTACTCAGCAGCGTTATGGTGAAAGGCCTCATGCTTCCCCCCAGCGATCAGGAAAAGCCATGGAGGTGCCACTTCCACAGCATTCAAACACTGTGCTGGGGGCTCTAGCAGTGTCATCAGGAGAGAAAAAACAAATCACAAGAAACAAAAATGGCCCCTAATCTTACCACCAACAGTAAACATCTTAGTATATCCCTTACAGATTTTTTATATTAGTGGATTATATAATATACTAGTTTTTAATCTATTTTTCCACTAAACCTGATGAAGATTTTGACAACATTATTATTATTATTATTATTATTATTTTGAGACGGAGTCTCGCTCGGTCGCCCAGGCTGGAGTGCAGTGGCGCAATCTCAGCTCACTGCAAGCTCCGCCTCCCGGGTTCACGCCATTCTCCTGCCTCAGCCTCCTGAGTAGCTGGGACTACAGGCGCCCGCCGCCACGCCCGGCTTTTTTTTTTTTCTTTTTTTGTATTTTTAGTCGAGACGGGGTTTCACCGTATTAGCCAGGATGGTCTCAATCTCCTGACTTCGTGATCCGCCCGCCTCCGCCTCCCAAAGTGCTGGGATTACAGGCGTGAGCCACCGTGCTCGGCTGACAATACTATTTTTTTAAGATACACAACAGTATTGTGTTATATAGTAACAGCACAATCTACCCAACCAACTCTTTTTGTCAATTATAAACACCACTGTGGCTGACTCTGTGTACCCCCTTCATTAAAAATGCCTAGTCCTGGCTAACACGATGAAACCCCGTCTCTACTAAAAATAGAAAAACTTAGCCGGGCGTGGTGGCGGGCGCCTATAGTCCCAGCTACTCGGGAGGCTGAGGCAGGAGAATGGCGTGAACCCGGGAGGCAGAGCTTGCGGTGAGCAGCCCGGACGAAAGAGGGAGACTCCATCTCAAAGAAAAAAAAAATTAAAAATGTCCAGTCAGGCAAGTCCTGGTGGCTCACGCCTGTAATCCCAGAACTTTAGGAGGACGAGGTAGGCAGATCCCTGGAGTCCAAGAGTTCAAGACCAGCCTGGGCAACATGGCAAAACCCCCGTCTCTACAAAAAAATACAAAAATTAGCCAGACATGGTGCCACACGCTGTAATCCCAGCTACTTGGGAGACTGAGACAGGAGAATCGTTTAAACCTGGGAGGTGGAGGTTGCAATGAGCAGAGATTGCGTCACGGCAATCCAGCCTGGGCGACAGAGCGAAACTCTGTCTTAAAAAAAAAAAAGTCCAGTCAGTGGCTGGCTGTGACAACTCATGTCCGTGATCCCAGCACCTTGAGAGGTCGAGGTGGGAAAATCGCTTGAGCCCAGGTGTTCAAGATCAGCCTGGGCAACAAAAGCGTTGGAGAATTTTGCTCCTTAGTTCAGCTAAAATCCGGTTCTTGTCACACAACCAGGAAAATTTAGACATGAGGACAGGACACACTAAAGGGTGAGTAGAGCAAGGTTTTATTGGGCAAAAAGGAAAAAAAAAAATTCTCAGCAAAGCGGGATGGAGTCCTGCTTACAGGACCCCCATCTCACAGATGGAATCCCAGGCCCTCACCCAGGAACTGAAAAGAGAAGCTCCTCCCCTGCGGAAGGCGGAATTCCCCGTGACCCCACCCACTTCCCCCAGTGCGCATGTGGGCTACAGTCCCCTGTGGCACCACCCACTTCCACCAGTGCGCATGCGGGCTCCAGTCCCCTGTGGCTCCACCCACTTTGCCCAGTGCGCATGCGGGTTCCAGCCACGTCCCCCCAGTGCGCATGCGGGGTCCAGTCCTGTGGCTCCACCCACTTCCCCCAGTGCTCATACGGGCTCCAGTCCCCTGTGGCTCCACCCACTTCCCCCAGTGCGCATAGGGGCTCCAGTCCCCTGTGGCTCCACCCACTTCCCCCACTGCTCATGCGGACTCCAGTACCCTGTGGGCAGGTTCCCTCCTCTGCACAAAAGCATTTGGCGTAAAGGCTTGCGGGGCAGGGCGGAGATTCTCCGGGGACTCCTTTTTATCTGCCTAGGCATTTGGCTGTCTCATAAGGAGACCCCGTCTCTACAGATAATGGAAAAATTAGCCGGGTGTGGTGGTACACACCTGTAGTCCCGGCTACTTCAGAGGCTGAGGCAGGAGGATCACCTGAACCCGGGAGGCGGAGGTTGCAGCGAGCAGAGATCGCGCCACTGCACTCCAGCCTGGGCAACAGAGTGAGACCCTGTCTAAACAAATAAAATATAGGCCGGGCGCGATGGCTCACGCCTGTAATCCCAGCACTTTGCAGGGCCAAGGCAGGCAGATCACGAGGTCAGGAGATCAAGACCATCCTGGCTGACACGGTGAAACCCTGTCTCTACTAAAAATACAAAAAAATTAGGCGTAATGGCCGGGCGCGGTGGCTCACGCCTGTAATCTCAGCACTTTGGGAGGCCGAGGCGGGTGGATCATTTGAGGTCAGGAGTTCAAGACCAGCCTGGCCAACATGGTGAAACCCCATCTCTACTAAAAATAAAAAAATTAGCCGGGCGTGGTGGTGCACGCCTGTAATCCTAGCTACTTAGGAGGCTGAGGCAGGAGAATCGCTTGAACCTGGGAGGTGGAGGTTGTAGTGAGCCGAGATCACGCCACTGCACTCCAGCCTGGTGACAGAGCAAGACTCTGTCTCAAAAAAAAAAAATTAGCAGGGCGTGGTGGCGGGCACCTGTAGTCCCAGCTACTCGGGAGGCTGAGGCAGGAGAATGGCGGGAACCTGGGAGGCGGAGCTTGCAGTGAGCAGAGATCACGCCACTGCACTCCAGCCTGGGCAACAGAGCAAGACTCCATCTCAAAAATAAATAAATAAATAAAATTTAAAAAGTAAAAGCGAAAATGAACTACTCATGCTCCCTCACACCAACCCCCCTATTGGTCACCAAATTCTACGCCTCCTAAATATTCCATCAAATTCCACCGCTACCTTCTTATTTTAGGCCACATTATTCTCAAGTCAGTGGTAATAGGAATAATCTAGCAACTCATTTTTCTAATTCCAGCCTCTCCCCTTTTCAGTCTAGCATCTATTCTGCAGTTAAAATTATCTTTCTAAAATTGTGACCTTACCACCATCATCTTTAAAAATTCAGTGGCTTCCCACTGCCCATGGAATCAAGTTCACACTTCATGACAAGGCACAGAAGGAGCTACAGCAATCTAGGCCAGGCGTGCGGCCCCCGGGCCAAATCCAGCCCAGCCTGCTTTCTTACTTCCCACAAGCTAAGAATGAATTTTTTTTAAATTTTTTAAGTTGTAAAAATAAAAAAGAATATGCATCACAGACCTTACGCGGCCCACACCCCACATACCTGGTCCTTTACAGAAGTTTGCAGATTTCTAACCTAGCCCAATGATTTTCAGGTCAGAAATCCTATGTGCCAGTCACACTGAGCTACTTAAAATTCCAGCAGCAGTAGGGCCCAGACCATCACCCTTCCCCCTGCTTCCCGCGACTCTCCAACTATGCAGCGAGCTTTTGGGGCTCAGATGGCCCTTGCAGCTCATCACGGGCTACCCTGTGGTGACCCACACAAGCCTGCCTCCCACTTACAAAAGGAGCCCCTATCCACCTTTGCAACCCGGGCACCTAGCATGGGCACAAAATACGTATTCTACAACTACTGGAAGAATATACTCTAAGATGATGATTAAATATAAATGCGGGTCTCACACATCAAGAGGTGAGTCGTGCAATCGTAGGCAGACTGCAGGAGGCAAGGCACAGGCGGCGCCACAGCTACCTGGACTTGCTCTTCGAGACCAGACAGAACACAAAGAAAGAGCGCTGGAGCCGAGAGTCAGGGCATCTGGGGACACTGGCCAACAGTGAGATTCTCCGTCAGCCTGCAGAGTGTGGGAGAGCGAGAAAAGGGGACGGAATTCTGAGAGATTTTACTGTGGGTTTTAATTTATATCATGTTGGTGCTCTTTGATAGATGCCAGTGAAGAGCACAATCCTGTTTAATGTCTTTCGGCACCTGGAATTTGGTCTCAGAACAGGGCTCGATGGAGAGGTTGGCCTTCAGGAGGCCCTGGTGCAGGCGGGTCACACGTGCAGCCCCCCTCGCCCCACCACTGCCTCGTAAATGGCAGCATGTGTTACGGTGCTGGTTTTCTAAGCTCACTGTGCTCCAGGCCCTGTGAGGAATGATTTGGTGTTTTAGAACGTCTCCCTGCCCACCCTGGATCGCCCCACTGCCTCTCTCCACTAACCGTATTTCAAACAGTGTGTGAAAAAAGCAGCTTTAGCTGGTCAGCACCTGTCTGGGCCTCCTGGGCTCTATTCCAAGACAACAGATTGTCCTGCCCCCGATCAAGGCCTCAGCCCCCAGGCTCCAGAGAACAGTACAGCCCTAGGAGGGACCCACAGACTCCCAGGTCCTGCTAGTATTGGCTCCGGGAGGCTAAGTAATATGTCGACACATACAGATGCTGTTTTTTAATCTTACTATATTCATAGTAATTTTGTCATTTTCCATCTTTTCAATTCATACATACTCTCACACAATTACCACCATGAAATGACGGGCCTTAACATTTTTCTAATGTGAGAAACAAGTTTTGAAGACACTGATGAACACTGGCAGCCCCGGCCAGAGCCTCCCTGAGGGCAGGGCCAGTGCCAGGCAGGGCAGCAGCGCAGTTTCGCCAGGAGTTGTCTGGTGTAAAGCACAGGCTGGGAGTGCGGGTCTGAGGGAGGGACACAGACATGACCTCCACACACTCCCTGGCACATCCTCGAGGCCGGAGCTTCACACTGCCTTCAGCTCAGCCACCAAGGACACTGCAGCTGGACACGGCTGCCCTGCCTCCCAGGACACCTATCTCCTCTTCAGAACAACATGAGACATAAAAATAAGGCTGTACAGAACTTACACACCACGAAAAAATGAGAAGCCTATTTCTTTTTTCAGATCAGAAGAGCAACGTGAGCAACGGTCCTATCAGAAATACAACAAATATAAAAGCAGCAGTCGAGAATGGTGAGGGACCACAAACCCCTGGGGACTTGGTCCAGGCCAGCTCTGAGCACCACCAGGCACCCAGACTAGCACACAAGTAAGGGGTGCTCAATAAACACCTGCTGGGAGGGTCCTACACACTCTAGGATGTCACTCTAAGATGAGACAACCCTGATGCAAAAGGAAGGTAAGGTTCTTTGCTAAGCACTTCAAAGCGGAATCATCTTAAATTGGCAAAAAAGCAACCCATATAAAACTGGTTCTCAAGCTCCGTCCAGCCCGGTGTCAGCCTTCGGACCTAGAACAAAAGCACCACCTTGTGGTTAGAAGTGTAAATGCAGGCTTAAACCTGCATGCAGAAAACCACAAGGTATAGTAGTAATATTAATAAATTCTCTGCAATCGGTAAAGTTCCTGGTAGAAGACCACATTCCTACTCATGTCAGAGATTGTTTTTTAAATGTTTCCACAACACTGCTCTGTAATACGATTGAGATAGCATGGGAAAACAAACACACATTCATGGCTGAATTTCATTCAAAATCTCCATGTTGATAAAAAGACATTAAACCTAAGGAGTTGACTATTTTGAAGGATATGACACAAAAATGTGAAACTTATCCCCAATCAGAATGTCAGCTCTACGAGAGGCAGAAACTGGTTGGTTGGTTGGTTGGTTCACTGCAGTACTGCGCCAGGCGCTTTGGTTTACGGTAAAACAACAATTCCCAAACTTTTCATTCTCAAGACCACGTCACACTCTAAACACACTGAGTACCCCAAAGGGATTTTGTCCACATGAGTTACCAGAATGGCACCAAGTTAGTGTTACCATGTCAAAACCTCCTGTACAAATAAAATAAACCTACTACGTGCTAACATAAAATACTTTATGAAAATGCCACCGAGTTAGTGTTACTATGTCAAAACCTCCTGTACAAATAACAATAAACCTACTACATGTTAACATAAAATACTTTATGAAAATGGCATCAAGTTAGTTTTACCATGTGTCAAAACCTCCGTGCAAATAACAATAAACCTACTACGCGTTAACATAAAACACTTTATGAAAATGAAGTATTCTTTTAAAAAAAGAGACAAAAGTGATACAGTTTTACATTTGTGCACCTATCTTTTCCAGTCAGCAGAGCCAGATGCTCACACCACCTGCTGCACGCCCTCTATGGCACTATCACACATCTCGTGCCTGACACTCAGCACAGAATGAGAGCGAAAGGTAAATAATGCTTCGCATCTGTATGTAGCCGGAGCCCTGGAAGAATCCTGGGGTCTCCGCACTGTCATGTCTGCTGGACAGGAAGTGCTGGGGGAGCTTCACTGAGTGCAGGGAGAAGGGGCGCAGCTCGAACACAAGGACTAAGGGGCCACGGCCTCTCCACAGCCACGTGTCGGGCAAGGCCTGGACCACAGCACTGCAGGGTTGGGGTCCTTATTTCATCAGGATTCCAAGTATAGGATTCAGGCCCAGGCACAGTGGCTGATGCCTGTGATCCCAGCACTTTGGAAGGCCAAGGCTGGTGGAAAGCTTGAGCTCAGGGATTCAAGCTCAGCCTGGGCAACACGGCAAAACTCCATCTTACAAAACATACTCAAAAAACTAGCTGGGCATGGCGGCACACGCCTGTAGTCCCAGCTACTCGAGAGGCTGTGGTGGGAGAATAGCTTGAGCCCGAGAGGCAGAGGTTGCAATGAGCCAAGGTCACACAACTGCACCCCAGCCTGGAAGACAGAGCGAAACTCTGTCTCGAAAAAAAAAAAAGAAAAGAAAAGGATCCAACTCTTCGGGTCTTTGGGTCGCTTTGTTTTGACAGGGCATTATCTAACTTCAGGGTCATCTTCCCTTCAGGTTTTTACTATATGTTTTCTTAAGTGATAAGCGTTAATCATATGAATTAAGTTACATATAAATGAGGGTTTCCATTAATTTTTTCTTACTGTAAAGCTAATACATGCTCTCTGTAAAAAAACTTTATTATATTCCAAAACATACAAAATCACTGGCAATCCCACAATTCAGAAATAACCAAGTTAACTTTTTGTATATTTCCTTCTGCTTTTTTCTTACACTGAATGAAAAAAAATTAAGAATTTCCGCTCACTTATTAGCTATAAAAGGGTTAACAGAATAATTATACGGGAAAACAGTTAACTATAGGCAAGACACCCTCACTAATCTGTAAGTCAAGCACACGGTGGCCCTGGAAGGGTTCAGAGTTCTGACACAGCTCACCGCCCGGGACAGCCCTCTGTTACATTCAACCACGTGCACAGCGGCTTACCCTGGAACAAGAGTCACACAACAGTGGACGATGACATAAGCCAAGCCAAGACCCACAGGCCAGAGGGTGTGGCCACAGGAGGTAGGGCAGCAAGAAACAGAAAAGGTAGCCTGCACTCCGAGAAAGCCCTCCCAGAAGGAAGACGGCGGCAAAGGCGAGCGGACGGAGAATGGAAAGGCAGCTCTGGCTTCTCCTTCCCCTGGACACAGCCCCCAGGAGAGCGCTAAGCCCCGCTAGACCCCAGGGAGGCTACAGGAGGAGGACGCGCAGACAGGCCAGTAGGAACTGGAGCCAGGAGGGGCAGGGCCTCAGTGAGGACTAACTGGTTCCCTGGGCTGATATGCTGCAGACCTGCCCCCAGAAGGACAGGTGGCCGGGGAAACCAGTCAGAAGAGAGAGGCGCAGGTGGGAGACTGAGGAAGTCAGAAGGCAGAAGCACCTGCAAGAAGGGCAAAGAGGAGGGAGGCAGATGGGAAGCCATGAAGGGAGCAGGAGACGGAGCTCGCACGTGGGCACAGGACACCCGAGTCAGAGGTTGAGCTGCACCCAGCACCGGGGGGAGGAGGGAGGACGGGAGACAGAGCTCGCACGTGGGCACAGGACACCAGAGTCAGAGGCTGAGCTGCACCCAGCACCGTGGGGAGGGGGCAGGATAGCAAGGCCCAAGGACTAAGTGAGGGCACTACCGGGTCAGGGCAGGAGAGGGGACTAGCCAAGGGAGGAAGGCTACCGACAGAAACCTTAACCAGGATGGTTTTGTTGCCCTGGGGGTGGAGGTGCAAGGTCTGACTAAGGATCTAAGGGAGAATGAGGGAGGATGCACACACCATGAAAAAAACACAAATCTTTGGAGGAGTTTGGCGCAAAGAAGGGCAAAGAACTGACGTGAAGCTGGTGGGAAGCAGGATCAAGAAAAGCTTTTTTCAGCCCAGGCGCGGTGGCTCACGCCTGTAATCCCAGCACTTTGGGAGGCTGAGGCAGGCGGATCACTTGAGGCCAAGAGTTAGACACCAGCCCGGCCAACAAGGTGAAACCTCATCTCTACTAAAAATACAAAAACATTAGCTGGGCGTGGTGGCACACACCTGTAAACCCAGCTGAGGCTGTGTGGGGAGGCTGAGGCAGAACAATTGCTTGAACCCGGGCGGCAGAGGTTGCAGAGAGCCGAGATCACGCCATTGCACTCCACCCTGGGCGACAGAGCAAGACTCCGTCTCCAAAAAAATCTTTTTGGCCCAGGCATCATGGCTCACACTTGTAATATCAGCGCTTTGAGAGGCCCAGATGGGAGGATCACTTAAGGCTAAGAGTTCAAGAACAGCCTGGACAACATAAGGAGTTTTTTTTTTTTTTTTTAAAGAGAAAAAACAAAAGCAAAGCTTTTTTTTTACATAGGGACACAAGTCTGTGTACTAAAGGCAATGAATGCTCCGAAGAGAGCAAAAAGTGAAGGTGGGGGAGGGGCCAGGGAAGAGCTGCTGCAGCAGCTGCGCCCTGGGTAGACAGTGGGTGGAGTCGGTGAGTGCACGTGCTGTGAGGGGCGTCTTGGGAGGAGTCGAGTGCACGTGCTGTGGGGGGCGTTTTAGGTGGAGTCCAGTGCACGTGCTGAGCAGGGCGTCTTGGGTGGAGTCGGTGAGTGCACGTGCTGTGGGGGCGTCTTGGGTGGAGTCGAGTGCACGTGCTGAGGGGGGGCGTCTTGGGTGGTGTCGGTGAGTGCACGTGCTGTGGGGGCGTCTTGGGTGGAGTCGCGTGCACGTGCTATGGGGTCGTCTTGGGTGGAGGTGAGTGTGCGTGCCGTGGGGGGCGTCTTGGGTGCAGTCGTGGAGTGCACGTGCTGTGGGGGGCGTCTTGGGTGCAGTCGGTGAGTGCACGTGCTGTGGGGGCGTCTTGGGTGGAGTCGAGTGCACGTGCTATGGGGTCGTCTTGGGTGGAGGTGAGTGCACGTGCTGAGGGGGGCGTCTTGGGTGGAGTCGGTGAGTGCACGTGCTGTGGGGGGCGTCTTGGGTGGAGTCGGTGAGTGCACGTGCTGTGGGGGGCGTCTTGGGTGGAGTCGGTGAGTGGACGTGCTGTGGGGGCGTCTTGGGTGGAGTCGGTGAGTGCACGTGCTGTGGGGGCGTCTTGGGTGGAGTCAGTGCACGTGCTGAGGGGGGCGTCTTGAGTCGGTGAGTGCACGTGCTGTGGGGGGGCGTCTTGGGTGGAGTCGAGTGCACGTGCTGAGGGGGGCGTCTTGGGTGGAGGTGAGTGCACGTGCTGTGGGGGGCGTCTTGGGTGGAGTCGAGTGCACGTGCTGAGAGGGGCGTCTTGGGTGGAGGTGAGTGCACGTGCTGTGCGGGCGTCTTGGGTGCAGTCGTGGAGTGCACGTGCTGTGGGGGCGTCTTGGGTGCAGTCGTGGAGTGACGTGCTGTGGGAGCGTCTTGGGTGGAGTCGAGTGCACGTGCTGAGGGGGGCGTCTTGGGTGGAGTCGGTGAGTGCACGTGCTGTGGGGGCGTCGGGTGGAGTCGAGTGCACGTGCTATGGGGGCGTCTTGGGTGGAGGTGAGTGCGCATGCCATGGGGGGCGTCTTGGGTGCAGTCGTGGAGTGCACGTGCTGTGGGGGGCGTCTTGGGTGGAGTCGGTGAGTGCACGTGCTGTGGGGGCGTCTTGGGTG
Source organism: Pan paniscus (assembly GCF_029289425.2). Taxonomy (NCBI): domain Eukaryota; kingdom Metazoa; phylum Chordata; class Mammalia; order Primates; family Hominidae; genus Pan; species Pan paniscus. Next base: position 1,682,932 of record NC_073260.2, read on the forward strand.
GAGTCGAGTGCACGTGCTGAGGGGGGCGTCTTGGGTGGAGTCGTGGAGTGCACGTGCTGTGGGGGGCGTCTTGGGTGGAGTCGAGTGCACGTGCTGAGGGGGGGCGTCTTGGGTGGTGTCGGTGAGTGCACGTGCTGTGGGGGCGTCGGGTGGAGTCGAGTGCACGTGCTATGGGGGCGTCTTGGGTGGAGGTGAGTGCGCATGCCATGGGGGGCGTCTTCGGTGCAGTCGTGGAGTGCACGTGCTGTGGGGGGCGTCTTGGGTGCAGTCGGTGAGTGCACGTGCTGTGGGGGGCTTCTTGGGTGGAGTCGGTGAGTGCACGTGCTGAGGGGGCGTCTTGGGTGGAGTCGGTGAGTGCACGTGCTGTGGGGGCGTCTTGGGTGGAGTCGGTGAGTGCACGTGCTGTGGGGGGCATCTTGGGTGGAGTCGGTGAGTGCACGTGCTGTGGGGGGCTTCTTGGGTGGAGTCGGTGAGTGCACGTGCTGAGGGGGGCGTCTTGGGTGGAGTCGAGTGCACGTGCTGTGGGGGGCTTCTTGGGTGGAGTCGGTGAGTGCACGTGCTGAGGGGGCGTCTTGGGTGGAGTCGGTGAGTGCACGTGCTGTGGGGGCGTCTTGGGTGGAGTCGGTGAGTGCACGTGCTGTGGGGGCGTCTTGGGTGGAGTTGAGTGCACGTGCTGAGGGGGGCGTCTTGAGTGGAGTCGGTGAGTGCACGTGCTGAGGGGGGCGTCTTGGGTGGAGTCAAGTGCACGTGCTGTGGGGGGCGTCTTGGGTGGAGGTGAGGCACGTGCTGTGCGGGCGTCTTGGGTGGAGTCGGTGAGTGCACGTGCTGTGGGGGCGTCTTGGGTGGAGTCGGTGAGTGCACGTGCTGTGGGGGCGTCTTGGGTGGAGTCGGTGAGTGCACGTGCTGTGGGGGCGTCTTGGGTGGAGTTGAGTGCACGTGCTGAGGGGGGCGTCTTGAGTGGAGTTGGTGAGTGCACGTGCTGAGGGGGGCGTCTTGGGTGGAGTCAAGTGCACGTGCTGTGGGGGGCGTCTTGGGTGGAGGTGAGGCACGTGCTGTGCGGGCGTCTTGGGTGGAGTCGGTGAGTGCACGTGCTGAGGGGGGCGTCTTGGGTGGAGTCGGTGAGTGCACGTGCTGTGGGGGCGTCTTGGGTGGAGTCGAGTGCACGTGCTGAGGGGGGCGTCTTGGGTGGAGTCGTGGAGTGCACGTGCTGTGGGGGGCGTCTTGGGTGGAGTCGAGTGCACGTGCTGAGGGGGGGCGTCTTGGGTGGTGTCGGTGAGTGCACGTGCTGTGGGGGCGTCGGGTGGAGTCGAGTGCACGTGCTATGGGGGCGTCTTGGGTGGAGGTGAGTGCGCATGCCATGGGGGGCGTCTTCGGTGCAGTCGTGGAGTGCACGTGCTGTGGGGGGCGTCTTGGGTGCAGTCGGTGAGTGCACGTGCTGTGGGGGCGTCTTGGGTGGAGTCGGTGAGTGCACGTGCTGTGGGGGGCATCTTGGGTGGAGTCGGTGAGTGCACGTGCTGTGGGGGGCTTCTTGGGTGGAGTCGGTGAGTGCACGTCCTGTGGGGGCGTCTTGGGTGGAGTCGGTGAGTGCACGTGCTGTGGGGGCGTCTTGGGTGGAGTTGAGTGCACGTGCTGAGGGGGGCGTCTTGAGTGGAGTCGGTGAGTGCACGTGCTGAGGGGGGCGTCTTGGGTGGAGTCAAGTGCACGTGCTGTGGGGGGCGTCTTGGGTGGAGGTGAGGCACGTGCTGTGCGGGCGTCTTGGGTGGAGTCGGTGAGTGCACGTGCTGTGGGGGGCGTCTCGGGTGCAGTTGAGTGCACGTGCTGTGGGGGGCGTCTTGGGTGGAGTCGAGTGCACGTGCTGTGGGGGGGCGTCTTGGGGGGAGTCGAGTGCACGTGCTGAGGGGGGCGTCTTGGGGGAGTCAAGTGCACGTGCTGAGGGGGGCGTCTTGGGTGGAGGTGAGTGCACGTGCTGTGGGGGGCGTCCTGGGTGCAGTCGGTGAGTGCACGTGCTGTGGGGGCGTCTTTCCAGGGGTCCTCAGTCTGTTCTTTAAGCAGGAGACCAGCACCCAGCAAGCAGTAAGCACTGGGCGAGAAGGGTGCAGGGTGCGAGAGGGAAGACTAGACATGAAGGATACATCAAGAACCTACTTCTAGGCCGGGAACAGTGGCTCACGCCTGTAATCTCAGCACTTTGAGAGGCCTAGACAGGCGGATCACCTGAGATCAGGAGTTCAAGACGATCTTGCCCAACATGGTGAAACCCCGTCTGTACTAAAAATAGAAAAATTAGCCGGGGTCAGTGGCGCACGCACGTAGTCCCAGCTAATCTGGAGGCTGAGGCAGAAGAATGGCGAGAACCCGGGAGGCGGAGCTTGCAGTGAGCTGAGATTTCGCCACTGCACTCCAGCCTGGGAGACAGAGCAAGACTCCGTCTCCAAAAAAAAGAAAACAACTTGTCATTTACTCCAGTACTTAAAACAGTCACCCACCATATGAACCAGTTATCCCATTCCCGGGATAGCCGAAGAAATGAAAACCCAGGTCCACACAAAAACTCGTACATGAATGTTCATGGCAGCACTGTCCATAACAGCAAAAAAAAAAAAGAAAGAAAACACTAAGTTAAGTGAAAGAAGTCAGGCACGAAAGACAACAGAGAACAGGCAAATCGACAGGGAAGGAAAGCAGATGAGTGGTTGCCAGGGACTGGGTTGGGGGAGCGGGGGACACGGGAAGGAACTGCTAATGGTATAAGGTTTCTTTTCAGGATGATAGAAATGTTCTGGATTTCTGGTGCTCTGTCCACAAATATACTCGTTTCAGTACTAGTAGTTCTGGTATATAGTAAGTCATTAATATGTGATGGTTGGTGAATAGATGGATGTGGACAGGTGAATGGATGAGTAGGTGGGTAAATAAATGGATGGGTGGGTGGTGAGGTGGATAGTAGACAGTAGATGGATGGATGGATGAGTGGGTGGGTGTATGTGCCAGGTGGTGGGTGGCTGAATAGAAGGGAGAGGAAGGAGAATGGAGGAAGAGGAAGAAAACAGGAGAGAAGGAAGCAAGGATTTTTCTTCTAGCAGGATCCTTTAAGTCCCAGGTCAGTTAGACTCTCTGGAGTAGACAGCTGGCGCCCAAAGCCATCAGCACTCCCTGTCTTCTCGATCAGCACGTCCCTTCTTCCTTTTGTCTTCCTTCACCTACTTGTCTGCCTCCCCACTGGTCCTGCCTCTTCTCCAAGGTCGAAAGGAAGAAAGCTGTTCTGCAAAAGTCTATAAAGGAGGTGGAAGCTCTCCTTTGCAACACCCTCTCACTTTTCTTCTTGTACAAGGTGCAGTCCCTCTGAGAGGTCCTATGTGCCATCTGCCACAATTCTAAAAGGTAATTTACCCTGAAGGTAAGGATAATTTGGATAGGCTCTTTTCTGGATTCCACGAAACCAAATAAGCAGCATACACTCTCAAAAAGACAAATTCCTATAAGATTTCAGATGTCAAAAAGGCCCGACCCGTGTGATAGGCAGCACAACAGGGTTTTCCTCCCCGAGTTCTCTAAAAATACAACGCTTTCACTGCAGACAATTTCCTTTCAAGAAAACACACCAAAACTTCTACTTTACATGAACTTTTCCTCTTGGTTATTTTTTTGTCCCCTATTCACAGTGCTTCAAGCAGAAGCCAGAAATCTCTAATGCTAAAATCCACCACCACCCCATCTCTAAAATTCTCTTCAAATAAAAAACAAATGTCTACTTAAGCTACAGCCTCCCAGGTCCTGCTTTCCCCACATGCCAGCCTCTGCCCGTGCCCCAGGACTGCAGTCACACACCTGCTGCCCGTCTCCTTCAAGCCACCCTCTCCACAGAGCGGGGAGGAGGAGGAGGAGTAGAGTGAGGCCAGAACCAGCCGATACCTGACCTCCACATGGCCTGGGGAAATGGCTCCTAGAAAAGTACAACATTTTCAACTCCAAAGAGATGAGAACAAATAATCTCTAAGGGTTGAGCTAACCCAGGTGGAGCTGATAACATTAACCACCGTTAAAATTTACATCACAGGTGTTCAAAAACATTCCTGCATCAGCACATTTGCATACCTGGTTAAACAGTTCCTCTCAGAACCACTACCCAAAACAGTGCCAATTTCCAGTGCACAGCATCCCCACAGACGCCACTGCTGCTGGGGACACGTGAGCGATGGCACTGCCCGGGCTCACTGAGTGGCCTCCACCGCGTTTCAAGGGCAGGCACAAAGGAACGCCCTATTGTTCCCTCGTCCTCCTCATGCTGTGCGCTGAGCTGGAGTTTCCTCAGAGCTAGGAGAGAAGCCTACCATCCCCCACCCTTTTGTTCGAAGAATACGGTTCTAGAACAGGCAGCTATGAACCAATCTGCTCTAATCCTGTTATTTACAATTAATTAAAACACAGCCCTCCTCACTAGGTCTCTCCCTAAGATGTGCCCAGCACTTGCTTGTGCAACGTCTTATTTTCTGTGGAATTGCTTAGAAAATCCAAGTGGAGACTCTGCTGCCTCTCTACCCTCCTCACCATTCCACGGAAAATGGAGTCTCCCAATGAACACGCAGACAGGATCATCACACAACCCACACGTGTGGACGGGGACTACACAGGCTCCGAGGGGGAGGCTATGTTCCCAGCTCTCCTGATGAGTGGTCAATGCCATCCTCACAGCCAAGGCGGACAGATTTCCCTTTCTGCAGCCTGCATAGCAAAGAGCCAGCTGCACCGTGGCACGGCCAGCCCTTGCCCTGCACAGCCTGGCCTCTGGTCCCAGGGTCCCTGGTTCCTGCTCACCTGGCAGTGTCATCCCTTCCCAGCCTCACTCCCTCCACCACTGAGGCTGCCATGGGGGCAGGTAGGAGAATAAAACAGGAAAACACTGCTAGTCAGCAAAAAAGTTCAAGCACGCTCTTTATAAATGTTCAAACAAGGGAAAAAGTCCTGGTTTATCATCAGCATAACTGAAAAAGGTCAGAGTTCCTCCTGCTACCAGCAAATGTGGAACGGGCCTGAGCTGTCCCAGTACCCTCAGTTGGAGGGGACCTCCCATCCCACTCCCAAGAAAGTGCACATGGTGGGTGACCAGAGAGCAAAACAGGGTTATTTTGGCAGGGAAGGGGCATGGAGGACAAGGAGGTGTCCCCACCATCACAGCAAGCGTCCCTGCTCTGCAGGCCCTGGCCCCAGCCTAGAAGCACCAATGTAAAAGAAAGAGGCATTAAGCAAAAGAAAAAAAGTACCAAATACCACGTCTCTTGCTTGTACCCCATCACTTTTTTCCTCCTGTCTTAGTGCAATTGTTGACTGCGGCCAACTGCAGAGAAATCACAGTAGCCCAGCTCGGCGGCTCCCTCTGAAAGCTCCACGCACTGGGCATGCTCCAGAGCCATCTCACGAAATGGAGGCTGCCCCAGCGGCAGGATTCCAGAGCTGCACGCGGCCGCCCAGGCACCTCCAGGCCTCCTCGGAAGCAGCTTAAACCCTCGCATTCACAACCATTTTAAAACAATCTGAGTGTTCTCAGATGGAAACCATTTAACGAGACATTTATTGTTTTCACCCTAAAATGTGAAGGGTCCCTCCACAGAAACCATCAACACAGCTCATCCCACAAAGCAATCACTGCTCGTAGGGCCTCTCAGGATTAGCTCTGTTGAAAAAATACTAACAAAAACCTAGACATGGAATCTGGGGACCAGCCCTCTCACAAGGAACTCAACTCACAGAGACATTTTACCTCTGGGGCCAAGAGCCCACAACATGACAGTGGGTAGGAAAGCAAACAGAAAACACCAGCTCGCAATGCGCACCTCCCACCGGAGCTCCTGTGCCAAGCATACCAGGGCTGGGTCTCAGGGCAATGCTTCTGCCACAAGGAGTAGCTCCAGGACGCACCTGCACGACGCAGGTTCGAGCACAGCAGTCTCCCCACACTCAGGCTGCTCCTAAACATCACCTCCTATGCCCACCCCAGCTCCAAATTTCTTACAGGGAGAGGCCCTTATACACCTATGCCAGCTCTCCAATCAAGACCAAGTTGTTTGTAGCTCTTAATACAAAACAATAAATATTTGAAGTCCTTTTTCTATAAAAATAGGGAATATTTTTTAAAATAGTGTATTCAGGTTCCAGGCAAACTGCAAAATAAAAGCACAAATATTATTTTCTATTTTTATGGTCACATGAAAGTAAATAACACTAATCCTTCCCTATAAATGCTATTCTATAACTCCCCCACGCTTTCTAGTACAGTATCAGTGTTGACTGCCCAAGAGTTGCAAAGTGGGTGGTCCAACAGAGCCAGACCCGCAAGCTGTGCTTACCAGCCAGGGAGGAGACGCACCGACAAAACACCGTGTCCGAAAAGCAATGCAAGTGATTCCTCTTTAAGTACACAGGTTCCACCCAGCCAAGAGCAAACAACCCAGACATGGGACTCCAAGTTCAAATGTAGAAAACACAATGTCAACAGATCCATCTTAAGGCAACAGAGCGTGGTCATTTACAAACCTATCTGCAGCCCACACAGAAACCCAAGAGAATCCTGCCCTCCACCTCGGCTCCCTCCCCCATATGGACAAAGAACAGAGAAGGCAAACTAAGGGAAATAAATGCATATGACTAATAAAAACAAATGCAACTGAAAATACATTTAAAGCAACAAAGACGCCATCTTCCACTTATTGAACTGGCAAAAAAAAAAAAATTAAAGTCTGTAAATGAGAGTATCGGGCCAGGCGCAGTGGCTCACGCCTGTAATCCCAGCACTTTGGGAGGCCAAGGGGGCAGATCGCCTGAGCTCCAGAGTTCGAGACCAGCCTGGCCAACATGGTGAAACCCAGTCTCTACTAAAAATACAAAAATTAGCCGAGTGTGGTGGCGGGCGCCTGTAATCCCAGCTACTCGAAAGGCTGAGGTTGCAGTGAGCAGAGATCACACCACTGCACTCCAGCCTGAGCGACACAGCACAACTCAGTCTCAAAAGAAAAAAAAAAAAAAGTATGGCTAAACAGGCAATTCTCATTTAATAAAATCTCTCTGGGGGCAACTTGGCAATAGTTACCAAATTTTGAAAACACACACCACCAGGCTCAGTGGCATGCACCTGTAGTCCCAGCTCCTTGGGAGACTGGGGCAGGAGGATCACTTGAGCCCAGGAGTCCAAGGCCAGCCTGGGCCACACAATGAGAACTCCATCTCTTGAAACAAAAAAAGTACATACCTCTTGGTTGAGCAATTCTCTATTGGTAGTATAATTTTACTTATATATAATCTGTAAAATATATAATCTGTAAGATAAGTTTTTGCAGAATTTATTATGCATATACTATATAGTACTTATTGTTTGTAGTAATAATACATAGTACATATAATACGAATAATGGTATATGTGTAGCTTACTCTACAGATGTACTAGCAAAAGTTCCCCAGATCACAGGGAACAAGGACATGCATTCCACCTTCTCTCCAGGTGAGAGGATCTGAGTCCCGCCCACAGAAGGCTAGTTATAGACATTGTTATTCCCCTACAAGGGAATATCCAAAAGCCCTTGCAGAGGGTAAGAAAAGGCTGGTGTGCTCGCATGGGAAATCACAGAACAGGGTGTCTATGATACCAAGACTCGTGTAAGAGAACAGAAAGATGCTGGTATGTGCACAAACATCTTTTTGGAATGAATTATAAGAAATTATTAATAGTGTGACATGTTTAAGTAAGATTGAGAGCAGAAACGGAGATGGGAAGTCTTTTACTCTGCAATATGCACCTTTTCTTACTATTTAGTTTATGTTTCTTTTTCTTTCTTCTCTGGACCTCAAGTGTGCTGAGGATTCTGAGCAGTCCACTCCAGCACACAGGACGCTGCTACCACTGCTCCGTGCTGCTCTTCACCTGGTCAGCACCCATTAACCCACCACTCACAACAAAAACCAGGATCTTGTCAAGAATCGACACCTAACCAGCCATATGGCCCACATCACCCCATCATTACTGCCTCTTCCTGCTCAAGCCAACTATCAGAACAAGAACCATAGGCTGTAGCTTCAAAGAAAGCCCCCAAATTAACAGGCTAACAGCAAATCCATCTAAAGAAGGTACAAATGAATAACAAAATAAATTCAAAGAAAGGAACAGGAAAGAGATAATAAAATGAGTGGATATCTATACAATAAATATAGGTTAAAAATTCCAGGCCAGGACTGGGCGCAGTGGCTCACACCTGTATTCCCAGCACTTTGGGAGGCTGAGGCAGGTGATCGCCTGAGGTCAGGAGTTCGAGACCAGCCTAGCCAACATGGCAAAACCCTGTATCTACTAAAAGTACAAAAATTAGCCGGGCATGGTGGCGTGCACCTGTAATCCCAGCTACCCAAGAGGGTGAGGCAGGAGAATCACTGGAACTCAGGAGGCAGAGGCTGCAGTGAGCAGAGATCACACCATTGCACTCCAGCCTGGGTGACAGAGCAAGACTCTGTCAAAAAATAAATAAATAAATAAATAAATAAATAAATAAATAAAATTCAGGCCAGCCGCGGTGGCTCACACCTGTAATCCCAGCACAAGATCAGGAGTTCGAGACCAGCTGGGCCAACATGGTGAAACCCCATCTCTACTAAAAATACAAAAAATTAGCCCAGTGTGGTGGCAGGCATCTGTAATCCCAGCTACTCAGGAGACTGAGGCAGGAGAGTTGCTTGAACCTGGGAGGCGGAGGTTGCAGTGAGCTGAGATCATGCCACTACACTACAGTCTGGGCAACAGAGCGAGACTCTGTCTCAAAAAAGAAAAGAAATTCTAGGCAAGGTGCGATGCCTCACACCTATTATAATCCCAACACTTTGAGAGGCCATGGTAAGCAGATCACCTGAGCCCAGGAGTTCAAGACCAGCCTGGGCAACATGGAGAGACTCCATCTCTACAAAAAATACAAAAGTTAGCTCAGGATTGTGGCATGTGCCTGTAGTCCCAGCTACTCAGGAAGCTGAGGTGGAAGGATCACTTAAACCCAAGAGGCAGAGGTTGCAGTGAGCCAAGATCTCAACACTGTACTCCAGCCTGGGTGACAGAGTGAAACCCTGTCTGGAAAAAAAATATCTAAACAAAAATATCAGCAATTTGAATTCAACAATGTGTAAAATATATATATATATACTAACAGCAGATATTGTTGGGTAACTCACCACATTAATAGATTTCTTGGCCAGGCGCAGTGGCTCATGCCTGTAATCCCAGCACTTTGGGAGGCCGAGGTGGGCAGATCACCTGAAGTCAGGAGTTCGAGACCAGCCTGACCAACATGGTGAAACCTCGTCTCTACTAAAAATATAAAATTAGCTGGGCATGGTGGCACATGCGTGTAATCCCAGCTACCTGGGAGGCTGAGGCAGCAGAATCACTTGAACTCAGGAGGCGGCGGCTGCAGTGAGCTGAGATTGCAGCATTGCACTCCAGCCTGGGCAACAAGAGGGAAACTCCATCTCAAAAAAGAGAAAAAAAAATAGATTTCTTTAAAGATGTAGAAAAACAGCCGGGTGCAGTGGCTCACGCCTTTAATTGGGAGGCAGAGGTGGGTGGATCACCTGAAGTCAGGAGTTTGAGACCGGCCTGGCCAATATGGTGAAACCCTGCCTCTACTAAAAATACAAAAATTAGCCAGGCATGGTGGTGCGCACCTGTAGTCCCAGCTACTCGGGAGGCTGAGGCAGGAGAATTGCTGGAACTCAGGAGGTGGAGGTTGCAGTGAGCCGAGATTGCGCCACTGCACTCCAGCCTGTCAACAGAGCAAGACTCCGTCTCAAAAAAAAAAAAAAAAAAAAAAAGATGTAGAAAAACTACCTGGGGTAAAATTCAATACTCAAGTATGATTTTTACAACTCAGTAAATTAGGAATGGAAGAGCATTTCCTTACTCCAATAAAAAAGTATAGTTCTGTTGAGCAGTCTAGGAAAAAAATAGTTTTCAAGTATTAAAAAAATAAACACCATCCTAAATAGGAAAATATTGGAAACATTCCCTTTAAAATCAAGAATAATCATGAAAAGCAAACAGAAACTAGAGAGATGGATAGATATATAGAATGATAAAGCAAATGTGGTAAAATGTTAACACTTGGGGTATCTGGGTAAAAGGGTCTATGGGAATTCTATGTATTATTTTTGCAACTTTTTTTGTAAGTCTAAAATTATTTCAAACTAAAAATTTAATAAAGTCATAAAAATAGACAAAACCAAGAATAAAAACATCCACTAGCATTGTTTCTTTTCAACATCATATCGTGTCCTAACCAGTACAATCAGACAAGGAATCTGAGGCCTGGGATTAGAAAGGAAGAAATAAAACTGCTATTATATGTTCTACAAAGTATTAGAAATAATAGTAGAGCTTAGCAAGATGATGGTAGGAAAGGTTAAATACTCAGTAGTCAGCTGTGTGGTTATTCTACAACAGCAGGAAACAATGAGCTGCTGTAATTAAAGAGAAGCCATCACTTACGATGGCATCAGAGAATCATCAGTTATCTAGAAAGAAACCTGCAAAAGATGGCAAGACCTCTACAGGAAAAATTGTAAAATTTCATAGAAATATTTCTTAAAAACTAAATGAAGAGAGAAATATACTATGCTCACAAATAGTCAGATATATTGTGAAGATGTGGATTCACACAAAATTGATCCATAGATTCAGTGCAATTCCAATTAATATCCGAACAGGATTGTTCATGAAATTTTATGATTCTAGAGTTAATATTGAAGAATAAGTGGCCAAAAATATCCAGAACGCCACTGCACTCCAGTCTGGCCAAGAGAGTGAGAGCCTGTCTCTAAAAAAACAGAAACAAAACGGAAACTCCCACACATTTGAACTGTGGGATACGGTATGACAGGCTGACGAAGAAAGGAGGGCTTGTTCAATACCTAAAGCTAGGAAAAAATGATTACACACATGAAGAAAGATGAGGAAAAAATTTTTTTTGAGACAGGGTCTGGCTCTGTAACCCAGGCTAGAGGGCAGTGGTGCAATCTCAGCTCACTGCAACTTCTGCTTGCCTCCCAGGCTCAAGTCATCCTCCCACCTCAGCCTTATTAGCTGGGACCACAGGCACGTGCCACTATGCCCAGCTAATATTTGTATTTTTTTGTAGAGATGGTGTCTCACTTTGTTGCCCAGGCTGGTCTCAAGCTCTTGAGCTCAAGCGATTCTCCTGCCAGCCTCCCAAAGTGCTGGGACTACAGGTGTGAGCCACCACACCGGCACATGAAGAAAGATGAAATCGAATCCCTGCTTCACATGATTTACGTTAAAAAAAGAAAAAGGTCAATCACAGAAAAAGGTCAATTACATGCCAAAAACAAAACCTCGGCTAAGCACTACCTATCTAGGTAAATACATTTTGGACTGCAAGAGAAAGAGAAGTCTCTTAAAATACAAAAGGGGGCCAAGCGCAGTGCCTCACATCTGTAATCCCAGCACTTGAGAGGGCGAGGTGGGCGGATCACTTGAGCCCACGAGTTTGAGACCAGCCTGGGCAACATAGAGAAACCCCATCTCTGCAAAAAATACAAAAATTAGCCAGGTGTGGTGGTACATGCCTACTATGGTGGACCATCAGTAGTAGGTGGTCCCAGCTACTCGGGAAGCTGAGGTGGTAGAATCACCTAGGCAAGGGAGGTCAAGGCCGCAGTGAACCATGATTGCACCCACTGCACTCCAGCCTGGGCAACAGAGACTCTGTCTCCAAAAAAAAAAAAAAATTTTTTTAAAGGGACCCAGGCATGGCGGCACACACTTTCATTCCCAGCTACTTGAAAGGCTGAGGTGGGAGGACTGCTTGAGCCCAGGAGTTCAAGTCCAGCCTGGGAAACATAGCAAGACCCTGTCTCTAAAAATAATTAATTAATTAATTAATTAATTTTAGAAATACAAAAAGGACTGTCAAACTAGGAGAATATATTCATAATACACTGAAACAACAAAAAATTAAGAATATACAAAGAACTGCAAAATAATAAGCACAAAGCATGAAAAAATGGGCAAAGGACATCTATAGACATTTCACAGAAAAGCCAAGTACCACACTGGAGATGTTCAACATTAATAAGAAAAGAAGAAAAACCAAAAATAAGAAAAATACATTATGTTTTGGGAGGAAAACCCTGGAATAAGATCTAGTATTTGATGGCACAACAAACATAATGTATTTAGATGTTCAACATTAGTAAGAAAAATAAGAAAAACCAAATAAGATGATAATGACATGCCGTTTTACACACATTCAATTGACTCAAACTCAAGGAAAGAGGGTGTGGGCTTGCAGGATGTGTCTATGATGGTTCAGCAGTTCCACTCCAGCCCAAGAGAAAAGACAACCACAGAAGTGTTCCTGGGCTGGCACAGTGGCTCATGCCTATAATCCCAGCACTTTGGGAGGCTGAGGTGTGAGGATCCCTTGAGGTCAAAAGCTTGAGACCAGCCTGGGCAACACAGTGAGACCTTGTTTCTACAAACAAACACACATATTTTTTTAAAAATAGCCAGGTATGGTGGTATGCACCTGTAGGCCCAGCTACTCAGGAGGGTGAGGTGGGAAAATCGCTTGAGCCTGGGAAGTTGAAGCTGCAGTGAGCCAACGTCGCACCACTGCACTCCAGCCTGGGCTACAGGGCAAGACCCTGTCTCAAAAAAAAAGAAAAATTCCTTTTTCTATGCAATTTTATAAAAAGCCATTAAAAAAAAACAAAAAATTGCAGATGATGATAAATAAACCAAGGTAAAGGGACAGAAACACAGGAGAAGCTACCTTAGATACAAGAACCAGGGAAAGCAATTCTGAAGTCTGAAAAAGACCATTCTGGGCGCTGGGTGCGGTGGCTCACGCTTCTAATCCCAGCATTTTGGGAGGCTGAGGCAGGTGGATCACTTGAGCTCAGGCGTTCGACACCAGCCAGGCCACTATGGTGAAACCCCGTCTCTACTAAAAATACAACAATTAACCAGGTGTGGTGGCACCAGCCTGTAATGCCAGCTACTCAGGAGGCTGAGGCACAAGAATCACTTGAACCCAGGAGGCGGAGGCTGCAGTGAGACAAGATCACGCCGCAGCACTCCAGCCTGGGTGACAAAGTGAGACCAAATGGAGAAAAAGACCATTCTGGATAGGAAGAGCCGCGAGTGACAGGAGGAAGAATGAAAGAAGCAGAAGGTAAAACGTGGCGCACAGGCACAATGAGGCAGTATTCAGCCATGAACAGAATGAGATCCCGTCATCCGCAATTAGGATGGAACTGGAGGTCACTATGTTAAGTGAAATCAGCCGGGCACAGAAAGACAAACTTCACATGCTCTCATCTATTTGTGGGAGCTAAAAATTAAAATGACTGAACTGATGGAGATGGTAGAGTAGAAGGACGTCTAGGGGCTATCACTTGTAGAAGCAGTATTAAAAAAAAAAAGAGTAGAAGGATGGTTTGCAGAGGCTGGGAAGGGCAGTGGAGTGGAGGTGGGGAGTGGGGGCAGAAATGGTTCATGGGCACAAAACACAGAGTAAGAACTAGTACTTGATAGCACAGCAAAGTGACCAGAGTCAACAATGGTCTATTGCACATCTTAAAATAACTACAAGAGTAGAACTGCATGGTCTGTAAAACAGGATCAACGCTTGAGGTGATGGACACCCCAGTTACCCTGGTGTGATTGTTATGCACTGTATGCTTGTATCAAAACATCTCAAGTACCCCATAAATAAATACACCTACTATGTACCCACAAAAATTGAAAATAAAAAAATTTTATTAAAAAAAAAAAAAAGCAGCCAGGTGCACTGGCTCCCACCTACAATCCCAGCACCCTGGGAGGCCGACTTCCACTCAAACCACCACCCTCTCATCCTAACGACCGCGACAGCCTCTCACCTCACCTGCCGCACCCCTGCAGCCAACTCTCAACACTGCCACGAGAAAGACACTGTTAAAACAGAAGTCACATTCCGCCACTCCTCTGCTCAGAATCTCCCAGTGGTCCCTCTAGGAGAAGCCTATGAGACAATCACCCCTCTTCAGCTGAGCTGGCTGCCCCACGCCTCGCTCCTGCTGCTTCCTCAAGACTGCAGCCACACGCTCCCCACACCACTGCCCATGTGCCCTTCCTTGTCTACACCGGCCATGACACACAAGTTCCATCTGTTTTGTTCACTGCTACACCCCCCAAACCACAGCATGGAGCAGGTACCTTGCACTTGCAGGATGAACAGACAAAAGTAAAAGGGTGGCCAGGCACGGTGGCTCACACCTGTAATCCCAGCACTTTGGGAGGCTGAGGCAGGCAAATCACTTAAGGCCAAGAGTTCAAGACCAGCCTGGCCAAAATGGTGAAACCCTGTCTCTACTAAAAATACAAAAATGACCCAGGCGTGGTGGCACACACCTGTAATCCCAGCTACTCAGGAGGCTGAGGCAGGAGAATCGCTTGAACCTGGGAGACAGAGGTTGCAGTGAGCCAAGATGGCACCATTGCACTCCAGCCTGGGGGAATAGCGAGACGCTGTCTCAAAAATAAAATTAAAATTAAAATTAAAAAAAAAAAAAGGAAGGGCACCCAGCTGTGGGTGAGAAGCAGGGAGAGGCCCAGCACGGCCCTTGGACACATGCCCCCTGCCTCCTGGGTGTACACATGTCCCCTGGACATATGCCCCTGCCTCCAGTCCACAGCGCAGGCCCAGCCTGGGCACAAGGCAGTCAAGAAAGCGAAGCCCAGCATGGGCACTGTGCCTCTAGATAGATCCGCACAGGGCCAGGAGCCTGTGTTGATTAGGAAGACAATAGTTAACAGGAAACTTCGAAATCTAAGTGTCATCACTCTAACCCAAAATCTCCCATTTCCTTCCAGTGTCTCTTCATAGCTATACATTTTTGGTTTTTGTTTTTGTTTTTGAGATGGAGTCTCGCTCTGTCACCCAGCCTGGAGTGCAATGGTGCAAACTCAGCTCACTGCAACTTCCACCTCCCAGGTTCAAGTGATTCTCCTGCCTCAGCCTCCTGAGTAGCTGGGATTACACGCACACGCTGCCATGCCCAGCTAATTTTTATAATTTTAGTAGAGATGAGGTCTCACCATGTTGGCCAAGCTGGTCCTGAACTCCTGACCTCAGGTGATCCGCCCACCTCGGCCTCTCAAAGTGCTGGGATTATAGGTGTGAGCCACTGCGCCCAGCCATATGTACACATTTTATATGGTTATCAGCTATATAAACAATTTTTCCCTTGAATATTCCAGCATGTCTTCATATTCTTCAGTTATCACATGAATGGCAGTGTATTTCATAAAGTAGATATATCATAAAGCATTAAAACATTTTTATATCACTGATAATCAGTGATCTTTCAGTTTATCATTACTTTAAAACAGTGGTCCCCAACCTTTTTGGCACCAGGGACTCATTTCATGGAAGACGATGTTTCCACGGACAAAAGGTGAGGAGGGTAGCTCAGGAAGAAACTGTTCCACCTCAGATCTTCAGACACTAGATTCTCATAAGGAGCATGCGACCCAGATCACTCGCATGCGCAGTTCACAACAGGGTCCTCGCTCCTATGAGAGTCTAATCCCACTGCTGATCTGGCAGAGGCAGAACTCAGGCAGGGATGCTCAACTCAAAGCCTGCCGCTCAAGTCCTGCTGGGTGGCCCAGTTCCTAATGGGCCACTGACCAGCACTCCACAGCCTGGAGTTTGGGGACCCCTGCATAAAAAACACTATTAGCATCTTCATGTAAATGGTAATTATTGTGAACTCATTCATTCATTCTTCAACAGCACTGACTGACAACTAATATATGCAACGTATTTTATCTTCCTCATTAAGGAAAACTCCATAGGTAAGATTCCTGGGTCCTTTCATGGGTAACAATAGTTCTGGTCTGCTGGGCAGTAAGGAGGTCTTTTTTAAGCAGCCTCTACCAGTGAGGTTGCCAGTGTAGTGCTTGAAAATAGTTAACGGCCAGGCGCAGTGGCTCACGCCTATAATCCCAGCACTTTGGGAGGCTGAGGCGGGCAGACCACCTGAGGTCAGGAGTTCGAGACCAGCCTGGCCAAAAAATGGTGAAATGCCGTCTCTACTAAAAATAAAAAAATACAAAAATACAAAAATTAGCCAAGCGTAGTGGCATATACCTGTAGTCCCAGCTACTTGGGAGGCTGAGGCAGGAGACTCTTTTGAACCTGAGAGGAGGAGGTTGCAGTGAGCCGAGATCATGCCATTGCACTCCAGCCTGGGTGGCAAGAGCAAGACTCCATCTCGAAAAAAAAAAAGAAAAGAAAGGAAAAAACAGTTAACCACCTGGTACCTTCCTGCTGCAGTCCCTGAATACCAAGGTCCTTGACACCACCTCTGCTGTCCACGCTGGCCTGTCTAAGCCATAAGCATCAGCATCCCAGCTTGGCTGCACCCCACCACCTGGCCCAAACTCTGACCACCCTGTGGGCTCAGAACCATGTGCACTGTTCACTTCCCTGTTCAGCTCTAACGTGCTTCTCCTGGTGTCTGTCCAGATAATGCCATGTTCTGGGGCATGGCAGGCCCAGCCTTTACTCAAGCCTTCAGGCATGTACTGCCTCCCCAGCCACCCTCTCCAGTCTGGCCCACCTCACTGGGCCCCAGCTGGCTTCTGTGCAGAAACTAACAGGATGACCTAAAATTCATATGGAAACTTAAGAGACCCAGAATAGCCAAAACAATCTGGAAAAAGAAGAACAAACTTGGAGGACTCAAACCTCTCCATTTCAAAACTTACAACAAAGGTAAAGTCATCAAGACACTGTGGTACTGGCCTAAGGAACAACATCTGATCAATGGAAGAGAACTGAAAGTTCAGAAACAGACTCACATATTTATGGTCAATTAATTTTTCTCTTTTTTTTTTGGTGGGGGGGAGGTGGTAAGGGGTGGGGGGTGGGGTCTCCTCGCTCTGTCGCCCAGGCTGGACTACAGTGGTGTAAACTCAGCTCACGGCAACCTCCATCTCCCACATCCAAGCGATTCTTCTGCCTCAGCCTCTTGAATAGCTGGGACTACAGGCACCCACCACCACATCAGGCTAATTTTTGTATTTTCAGTAGAGATGGGGTTTCGCCATGTTGGCCAAGCTGGTCTCGCACTCCTGACCTCAGCCTCCCAAAGTGTTGGGATTACAGGCGTGAGCCACCGCGCCCAGCCTATGGTCAATTAATTTTTCAACGAAGCCATGAAGACCATTCAATAAAAGGAGAATCTTTTCAGCAAACAGTGCTAGGACACCGGGAGAGCCATATGCGAAAGCGTGAAGATGGACCCCTGCTTCATACCATATACAAAAAGCACAGGGAAGTGTTTCTCAGCAATGGGGATACCTTCTGAGAAATGCATCAAGGACGAGAAGTTCCAGTACTGGCATTGTCTGACTTGTTGAAAATCACTTTGCTTATTTTATGCACCAGTGAAAATGAGAAAATCGGCCAGGGGCAGTGGCTAACGCCTGTAATCCCAGCACTTTGGGAGGCCGAGGCAGGCGGATCAAGGTCGGGAGTTCGAGACCAGCGTGGGCAACATGGAGTAACCCCATCTCTACTAAAAATACAAAATTAACTGGGCACGGTGGCACATGCCTGTCATCCCAGCTACTCGGGAGGCTGAGGCAGGAGAATCGCTTGAACCTGGGAGGCAGAGGTTGCAGTGAGCTGAGATCACACCACTGCACTCCAGCCTGGGCGACAAGAGCAAAACTCTGTCTCAGAAGAAAAAAAAAAGAAAGAGAAAATCAAGCCCTTAGTCTTCCCGTGTGCCAAGCACTGTCTTAGGTGCTTTATGCAACCATGCATCACTTAACTACGAGGATACCTTCTGGGAAATTCAACGTTAAGCAACTTCAGTGTTCTGTGAACATCACAGACTGTACTCACACAAACCTAGGTGCCTACTATGCACCGAGGCTATGGGGTAGAGCCTATTGCTCCTGGGCTGCAAACCTATGCAGCATGTTACTGTGTTGAATACTGCAGGCGACAGGAATATAATGGTAAGTATTTGCATATATAAATATATCTAAGCATAGAAAAGGTACAATAAAAATACAGTATAAAAAATAAAAAAGGGACACCTGTATGGGACACTTACCATGAATGGAGCTTGCAGGGCTGGAATTGGAAGTTGCTCTGGGTGAGTGAGTAGTGAATGAATGTGAAGGCCTAGGACATCACTATACACTACTGTAGGCTTTATAAACACTGTACACGTAGGCTGCACCATCTAAGGCCAGGCACGGTGACTCCCGCCTGTAATCCTAGCACTTTGGGAGGCCAAGGCGGATGGATCACCTGAGGTCAGAAGTTCAAGACCAGCCTGGCCAACATGGTGAAACCTTGTCTCTACTAAAAGTACAGAAAAGTTAGCCAGGTGTGGTGGCAGGTGTCTGTAATCCCAGCTACTCAGGAGGCTGAGGCAGGAAAATCGCTTGAACCTGGGAGGCAGAGGTTGCGGTGAGCCGAGATTGCACCACTGCACTCCAGCCTGGGCAACAAGAGCAAAACTCCATCTCAAAAAAAAAAAAAAAAATTTTAACTTCTTACACTTTTTTGTTAAAAACTAAGATACACTAGCCAGGCGCGGTGGCTCACGCCTGTAATCCCAACACTCTGGGAGGCCAAGGTGAGTGGATCACCTGAGGTCAGGAGTTCAAGACCAGCCTAGCTAACATGGCAAAACCCCACCTCTACTAAAAATAAAAAAATTAGCTGGGCGTGGTGGTGCACACCTGTAATCCCAGCTACTCAGGAGCTGAGGCAGGAGAATTGCTCCAACCAAGGAGGCAGAGGTTGCAGTGAGCCAAGATCACACCACTGCACTCCAGCCTGGGAGACAGAGCGAGACTCCGTCTCAAAAAAAATAAAACTAAGACACACTGGCCAGGCACTGTGGCTCATGCCTGTAATCCCAGCACTTTGGGAGGCCAAGGCAGGAGGATGACTTCAGCCTGGCTTGGGCAACATAGCAAGACCTCATCTCTACAAAAAAAAAATTAACTAAAACACAAACACACACATTAGCCAAGGCCCACACAGAGTCAGGATCATCCATATCACCGTCTCCCACCTCCACATCTTGTCCCCTAGAAGATCTTCAGAGGCACTAACATGCATGGAGCCGTCATCTCCTATGGTAACAGTGTCTTCTAGACGCCTCCTGAAGGGCCTGCCTGAGACTGTTTTACAGTTAACTTTTTTTTAAATAAGTAGGAGTACACTCTACAATAATGGTAAAAAAGTATAGTACAGAATAGTAACTACATACACCAGTAACATAGGAGTTTATTATCAAGCATTAGGTACTGCACATAACTGTATGTGCTAGACTTTTAGACAACTGATAGCAGAGTAGGTTTGTTTACCTGAGCAGGACACATAACGCCTATTGCTAGAGCTTTAGCATGTCCTGGGCAATAGGAACTTTTCGGCTCCACTACAATCTTTTTTTTTCTTTTCTTGAGACGGCGTCTCGCTGTCACTCAGGCTGGAGTGCAGTGACACAATCTCGGCTCACTGCAACTTCCACTTCCCAGGTTCAAGCATTTCTCCTGCCTCAGCCTCCCAAGTAGCTGGGATTATAAGTGTGTGCCAACAGGCCCAGCTAATTTTTTGTATTTTTATTTTTGGTAGAGTCAGAGTTTCACCATGTTAGCCAGGCTGGTCTTGAATTCCTGACCTCAAGTGATCCGCCTGCCTCGGCCTCCCTCCCACAGCGATGGGATTACAAGCGTGAGCCACCGCACCTGGCCAGCTCCATTATAATCTTACTGGACCATCATCTTATATGTTGTCCATCACTGACAGAGACATCATTATGTGGCCTGTGACTATAATTCAAAATAGATCAAAGATCTAATTAAAAGAGCTAAAACTGTAAAACTCATAGAAGAAAACAGGCACAAATCTTCATAATCTTGAATTTCAAAAGTGTTTCTAAAATAGGACACAAAAGGCACAAGCAACAAAGAACAAAGGGATAAATTAGACTTTATCAAAATTAAAAATGTTTGTGCTTCAAAGGATACTATCAAGAAAGTGAAAACACAACCCACAAAATGGGAAAAAATATTTACAAGTCCTACATCTGTCTGGGTGCAGTGGCTCACACCTGTAATCCCAGCACTTTGGGAGGGTTCCAGTTTTTCCATATCATCGTCAACACTGGTTGTTTTGTTTTGTTTTGTTTTGTTTGAGATAGGGTCTCACTCTGTCACCTACCCAGGCTGGAGTGCAGTGGTGCAATCACAGCTCACCGCAGCCTCGAACTCCCAGGCTCGTGATCCTCCCACCTCAGCCTCCTGAGTAGCTGGAACCACGGGTGTGCACATATTCATATTCATATGGCAGCGAGAAGATCGCTTGAGCCCAGGAGTTCAACCAGCCTGATCAACACAGTCTGCACAAAAAATTAAAAAACAAAAATTAGCCAGGTGTGGTGACATGTGCCTGTGGCCCTGGCTACTTGGGGGGCTGAATTGGGAGGATCACTTGGGTCCAGGAGGTCAAGGTTGCAGTGAGTTGTGATCACCCCACTGCACTCCAACGTAGGCAACAGAGTGCAACTGTCTCAAAAAAAAAAAAAAAAAAAAAGCGGGAGGTCCTATATCTGATAAGGGACTTCCCTCTATAATATATAAAGAACATCTGTAACTCATTAATAAAAAGACAACCCAATTTAAAATGGGCAAAGGATCTAAACAGGCATTTCTACAAAGAAGACATACAAATGGCCAATAAGAACATGAAAAGACGTTCAACATCATTAGTCATCAGCAACATGCAAATCAAAACCACAATGAGATACTACTTCACACTCCCTAGTTTGGCTATAATTTTAAAAATGAACAACAGCTGGGCAAGGTACACCTGTAATTACACATCTGTAATCCCAGCACTTTGGGAGGCCAAGGTGAGCAGATCGCTTGAGCCCAGGAGTTTGAGAATAGCCTGGGCAACATGGTGAAACCCCATTCTAAAAAAAATGTTTAAATTAGCTGGCATTGTGGCCCACACCTGTGTAGTTCTAACTATTAAGGAGGCTAAGGCGGGAGGATCACTTGAGCCTGGGAGTTTGAGGCTGCAGTGAGCTGTGACTGCACCACTGCACCCCAGCCTGGGTGACAGGGTGAGACCCTGTCTCAAAAAAAAATAAATAAATAAAATAACAAGTGTTGGCGATGATATAAAAACTGGAACCCTCATTCACTGCTGGCAGGAATGTTAGATGGCACAGCCACCATAAAAACACAGTTCCTCAAAGGTTGTCCCACAATGAGACCACTGTAGCTTGACATGCAATTGTAAGAAGTAACACAGAGACTCCGTGTACACTTTGCCCAGAGCATTAATCTCCTGCAGTTACCTTAACAAAGTATCATAAATTGGTTAACTTAAAACAACCTAAATTTATTTTTATCTTTTCGCAGTTCTGGAGGCCAGAAGTGTGAAATCCGGCTGCTGGCAGGGCGTGGTCCCTCTGAAGGCTCCAGGAAAAGAGCACTTCCTTGCCTCTTCCAGCTCCGGTGGTGTAGGCCATCTTCTCACTCCCTGGTTCGCAATACTTGGCTCCCACCTCTGCCTCCGCTGCTGTGGCTTCTTCCCTGAGTCTGTGTCCTCTTCTCTTATGGACACCAGTCACTAAATCTAGGGCCCACCCTAAATCTATGACGACTTCATCTCAAGATCCTTAATTAATTACATCTGCAAAGATCCTACGTCCAAATTAGGCCCCATTCTCAAGTCATGGGTGGATCTGAATTTGGGAGGACATTTTTGTTTGTTTGTTTGTTTGTTTGAGTCGGAGTCTCGCTCTGTTGCCCAGGCTGGAGTGCAATGGCGCGATCTCAGCTCACTGCCACCTCCGCCTCCCAGGTTCAAGCAATTCTCCTGCCTCGGCCTCCGCAGTATCTGGGATTACAGGCACCCGTCACCACACCCGACTAATTTTTATATTTTTAGTAGAGACAGGGTTTCCCCATGTTGACCAGGCTGGTCTCTTTGGCCAGGCTGGTCTCAAACTCCTGACCTCATGATCCACCCGCCTTGGCCTCACAAAGTGCTGGGATTACAGGCATGAGCCACTGCGCCCAGCCGGGAGAACACTATTTCTGAAGTCACGGGTGGATCTGAATTTGGGAGGACACTATTTCTGAAGTCACGGGTGGATCTGAATTTGGGAGGACACTATTTCTGAAGTCACGGGTGGATATGAATTTGGAAGGACACTATTTCTGAAGTCACAGGGGAATGTGAATTTGGGAAGACACTACTCAACCCACTGATGCCCAGTTTCCCCAGTGATGAAGCTCAAGCACGATACGACAACCAGGATCAGTCTCTGGCTTTTTGGGTGGCAAATGGATAAGATGGTACAGCTCATAAGCAGAAAAACTAGGAAGACCAGCTAAAGGGTGACTACTATAATCCAAGCAGGGCACTGTGGTGGCTTGGGCCCAACAGTGATGCCATGAGAGGGAGAGTAGTCAGGGAAACGGGATGCACCCTGAGGATGAGGCTGACGGGATCTTCTGATGAACCAGCTGAATTTGAGAGGGGAAGGCAGGACTAAGAATGATTCCTTGTTGGCATTTTTACAGACATAAAGGATAAGTTTTTGCATTAACTTGGGAGAACTAACATGTTTATGATGTCCAAGAACAACAAATGTAT
Source organism: Pan paniscus (assembly GCF_029289425.2). Lineage (NCBI taxonomy): Eukaryota > Metazoa > Chordata > Mammalia > Primates > Hominidae > Pan > Pan paniscus. The sequence continues at coordinate 1,705,671 of NC_073260.2, forward strand.
TTCCAGAGTTCAAGTCTTCTGTTCCAAGTGCTCGAATGCCCTGGCTAGAGTGCAGTGTTGTGATCACAGTTCACTGCAACCTCAACCTCTTGATGACACTCCCGCCTCAGCCTCCCAAGTAGCTGGGACCACAGGCATGAGGCACCACGCCCAACTATTTTTTTCTTTTTTTTTTTTTTTGGAGAGAAGGAGTCTCTCTATGTTGCCCAGGCTGGTCTGAAACTTCTGGGCCCAGGAGTCTTCCCACCTCAGCCTCCCAAAGTACTGGGATTACAGGCGTGAACCACCACAACCCAGCTGACTACTGACTTAATGTATCAATTTTATATCCAGTTCCTTTACTGAATTTCACTGTCTGTGTTTTAACATTGACTCTTTTGGGTTTTCCAGGTATAGTTCATTTCATCTAGGTGTTCAGATTTAATTGCTGAAGATTATACAATATGGTCTTACGATTTTGCTGTCCCAAACAATACTGTTTGAAGGGCTCTCACTGGCCATATTGGAATAATTTGAGTTTCAAAAGAACAAATGGTGAAAATAGATTTTAACACATTTAATAAGTACAAATTCATTACCGCAGGAGCCATTCTATAGTAATGCCAAAAAAAAATGAAAGGGGAAAGAAAGCTCGTCCTTGAGAAAAGTGTCAACAAACAAATGGGGAAGGAAGGGCAGAGTGGTTTCCCAGCATACAGTCAATGCAAAGAGTACGAATGCTCTGAAGAAAAAGAAAGCAGGAGGGAGCGAGAGCAAGTGTCCACAGATGCGGCTGGGCGCGGTGGCTCACGTCTATAATCCCAACACCTTGGGAGGCCGAGGCAGGTGGATTGCCTGAGCTCAGGAGTTCGAGACCAGCCTGGGCAACACGGTGAAACCCCGTCTCTACTAAAAATACAAAAAAATTAGCTGGGCATGGTGGCGCACGCGTGTAATGCCAGCTACTCGGAAGGCTGAGACAGGAGAATCACTGGAACCTGGGAGGCGGAGGTTTCAGTAAGCCAAGATTGCACCACTGCACTCCAGCCTGGGTGACAAAGCAAGACTCCATCTCAAAAAAAAAAAAAAAAAGAGTGTCCACAGATGGTACTTGAGGTTGCCTCTTCCAGGTGAACAGACCTGAATGAAGAGAAGGTGTAAGCTACCAGATCACCAGGCAGGGCCTCTGGCGGGGAGCAGAGAGTGCAAGGCCACAGTCATCTGACAACAGCCAGGGGGCCACGTTACCTGGAGCACAGTAAGCCAGGAAAAAGTGACAGGAAAGAAGTTCAGAGGCAGGCAAGGGCCGGGCTCTGAGCAGAGCCCAGAAGCCACAGGAAGTCTGCGTGCAGAGCAGCAACACCTGGCAAAGACTGCTGCCCCTGAGCAGAGAGCACAGGGGCCACCAAAAAGCAGGGAGAAGAAGCTGGGACCCCATCACAGCCATGGAGTGCAGAAGCTGTGTCATAAAGGTAGAGCCGACAGCGTCTCCTGGGAAATGCCATTCTACAGATGGTGTCTAGTGCTGCGGGGCGAGAGGCAGACCAAGAGAGCTGCGTTTCATGCCGGGCAGAAGGTGCCTATCAGTTTTCCATGCAGTCAACATGGAGTCAACCTGGAGCCACAGCAAAGAGGTCAGCCTGGGGCACGAGCCTGGGGTCAACAGAGGACTGGACAGCTCAGGGAATAAGGACACACACAACACGAGGACCAGCCTGGGCCTTGGGGCACATCAATATTTAGAAGTCAGGCTTAAGAGGTGGGTCCTTCAAACAGGACTGGGAAGAAGGAGGCCGCAGGAAACCAGAAGAGTGCAGTGTTCTAGAAGCCAAACGGAGATAACTAATCCCAGGTTTTTTTTCTTGAATTACGATAACAAATGCTGGTGAAAGGACCAGTAAGACGAAGGCTGAGAACTAACCAATGACAATGTCTAGGTCAATGGTGACCATAACCAAAAGGGCATCTGAGGACTAGTGGAGACCAAAGCCTGCTGCAGCGGGCTCAGCCACGTGGGGACTGGAAACAGCACAGGCAGAAGGAAACCTGAGGGACTGGAATTTAAGGTACAGAAAGGTAAGGAAGAAGCTGAACATGAATAGCCCTGTTTTCAAAGACAGTAGGAGATAATGTTAAAGCTGAAAATCAGTTAAGACATCCAACGTTACAAGATTTGCGGCAGTGAGGGGATCAAACCCAGCCTCCAACTCGGCCAGAGCTCATGACAACACATGTGCCTTGCGAGATGTGAAAACAACAGAACTGCGCCACACCTCCCCCAGGCCACCCCAGCCCACACGCACGGGGGCCTCCCCCAGACCACCCCAGCCCACACGCACGGGGGCCTCCCCCAGGCCACCCCAGCCCACACGCACGGGGGCCTCCCCCAGGCTCCAGGGTTGGGCAGCCAAGGCTGCTTTCCACCTGCTGACTAGCTCCTCTCTCCCACAAAACGGGAGTGCTCCTCGGGGCTCCCATTCAGCCCTCTTACTTTCCAGCCCATTGTCCAGAGAATGAGTCCCTCGTCCTCTCCCCGTGGTCACAGGATTCTTGCCCGCAGCACAAACTTGAAATGTTCCTCAGGCCAGGTACCACTGTCCCACAGAAAGATAGGAAATGCCACAGACATCATTTTAAATTTCTAGCATCTACATTTAAAAAGTAAAAATAGGCCAGGCACAGTGGCTCACACCTGTAATCCCAACACTTTGGGAGGCCGAGGCAGGCGGATCACCTGAGGCCAGGAAATCAAGACCAGCCTGGCCAACATGGAGAAATCCCATCCCTATTTAAAATACAAAAAGTTAGCTGGGTGTGGTGGTGGGCACCTGTCATCCCAGCTACACGGGAGGCTGAGGCAGGAGAACTGCCTGAACCCGGGAGACAGAGGCTGCAGTGAGCTGAGATCACGCCATTGCACTCCAGCCTGGGCAACAGAGCAAGACTCTGTCTCAAAAAAAAAAGTAAAAATAGAAGTAACTAATTTTAATAAATTGCCTTTCACTCAGTATAGATCCAAAACATTATCAACATGTAACCAATATAAAATAATTAGTACCAAAAGAGTGTGAACTATCGTACTAAGCCTCTGAAATCTAGTGTGCATTTCACATAGCACATCTCAGTTCGATATGGCCATGTTTCAAGGGTCTGAGGCCCACGTGGGGCTGCAGCCACGTTTCTGGAGATCACAGCCACCTCTCCACTCAGCGCTGCAAGTACAAAAGCCAACCCTTCTCTAAGATCCCATTTGGAATCGAGTGAAAAAGACACTTGTGTATCCGTCTGCAGCAGAGATGGAAACACAGACACCTTCCTTTAACCATCGACAGGAGGCCCTCTTCGCTGCTTCTGTCACACCCTCTTTATCTCTTTTAATAGCAGTTACCAAAGTGTGTAATTGTTTGTCTTTCTCAAAACTAGGACACGAGGGCTTCTGTAAGTACGAGGCAGACGCCACGTGCATTCTCATGTGGCTCCCAGTGCAGAAGCTGGCACACGAAGGCAGTAAGTACTTGTTACAAAAATCAACAAAGTAAGGAACACACGAATGGATAAATGGTTCCTGTCTACACTGAGAAGTCAGTTAATTCCAAAAATATTCACCCTGGGCCACAAAAACATATGTAAATAAATAAAGGCGCAAGCCAATTCCGGCCCTTTCTCCTTTTGTATCAGGTTACACAACAATCTATCAAGGCCCTGAAGTGTGCCAGGCAACATTCAGTGGGTTGGAGAACTAATACAGCTAAATAAGCAGGCCGTGGCGGCTCACGCCTGTAATCCCAGCACTTCGGGAGGCCGAGGCAGGCGGATCATTTGAGGCCAGGAGCTCGAGAGCAGCCTGGCCAACATGGCGAAACCCCGTCTCTACTAAAAATACAAAATTTAGCCGGGCGTGGTGACACACACTTGTAATCCCAGCTTCTTGGGAGGCTGAGGCAGGAGGATCACTTAAACCTGGCAGGTGGAGACTGCAGTGAGCTGAGATCGCACCACTGCACTCCAGCCTGGGCAACAGAGGGAGACTGTCTCTTAAAAAATAAATAAATAAATAAATAAATAAATAGAGCCCTAACCTCAAAGAGTTTACAATCTAGCAATTGAGATGACCAAAAGACCAATAATTAAAACACAAAATAAATGTTACATCAAAAGACAAGGTGCTTTGGAAACAATGACTAGATCTCAATCGGGGGCCAGCAAACTACAGACTGCCACCTGTTTCTGTACAAACTGAAAGCTAAGCATGATTTTTAGACTTTTAGATACATAACTCATAAAAAGTATGTGAATGTTTTTGGCCGGGCCCGGTGGCTCACGCCTGTAATCCCAGCACTTTGGGAGGCCGAGGCGGGTGGACCACGAGGTCAGGAGTTCAAGACCAGCCTGGCCAATATGGCGAAACCCCGTCTCTATTAAAAATATAAAAATTAGCTGGGTGTGGTGGCATGTGCCTGTAATCCTCCCAGCTGCTTGGGAGGCTGAGGAAGGAGAGTTGCTTGAACCCGGGAGGCAGAGGTTGCAGTGAGCCAAAATTACGCCACTGCACTCCAGCCTGGGCAACCAAATGAGACTCCATCTCAAAAAAAAAAAAAAAGTACGTGACTGTTTCAAGAGTGATATGAAACTCAAATTCCAGTTTCCAAACACTTCCAGTTTTACCAGCACACAGCCACCCCCACTTGTTTACGTATTGCCTGTGGCTGCTTTCCTGCCATAAGAAAGCTGAGCAGCTTCCCAGAGACCACGTATGGGCCTCTTGGTGGGCCATAGTGCTGCTCCGCAATGCACGGCGGGATCAGCCATGCCGAGTGCCACCTGGTCACCGTACTGCTACTGCCACTTACCAAGACGGCTCACACCCATCATCAAAACAAGAAGGGAGGAGCGGCCCTCAAGTGCTGTCCCTTTAATCCACACTGCAACTGCAATTGTATGGCAAAGCTCTCTGTTTACCACGCAATGACACGTCAGACGGGGGTGAGAAGACAACGCACGCTGCAGATGAAGTACTCATCACAAAGTTCCCAAATCCCTGGAAGGCAGCAGTCAAGTCAAAAAAATTAAGAAGCTCAACAAATCCAAATGAGAAAAACGCAAAGAGTTCCACACCTATACACATCACCATCAGGCTGAAACCACAGACAGAGACTCTCAAAAGCAGCGACAGAGGAGCAACGTGTCATGAACAAGGGTCCTGAGACATGAGCAACGGTTCCTCATCAGAAACCATGGCGTGCAGCCAGACAATACCCTCAGAGTACTAAAAAACCTTTATACGGCCGGGCGCGGTGGCTCACGCCTGTAATCCCAGCACTTTGGGAGGCCAAGGTGGGCGGATCACGAGGTCAGGAGATCCAGACCATCTTGGCTAACACGGTAAAACCCCGTCTCTACTAAAAATACAAAAAATTAGCCAGGCGTGATGGCAGGTGCCTGCAGTCCTGTAGTCCCAGCTACTCGGGAGGCTGAGGCAGGAGGATGGCGTGAACCTGGGAGGCAGAGCTTGCAGTGAGCCGAGATGGCGCCACTGCACTCCAGCCCAGGCGAGAGGGTGAGACTCTGTCTCAAAAAAAAAAAAAAAAAAACCTTTATACACAAAACTACCTTCATAAAGGAAAAATAAAACATTCCAAGATAAACAAAAGTAGAGAGTTCGTCCCTGAAAGACCTAAGAGTCCTTCAGGATAAATGAAAGGACACTAGACAGTAACTCAAGCCCACATGAATAGAGAGCACCAAGGCCAGGCACGGTGGCTCATGCCTGTAACCCCAACACCTTGGAAGACTCAAGTAGGAGGGATCTTCTAAGACCAGGAGTTGGAGACCAGCCTGGGCAACACAGTGAGACCCCATCTCTACAAAAAAAAAAATTAAAAATCAGCAGGGAATAGTGGTACGCACCCATAGTCCCAACTACTCGGGAGGCTGAGGCAGGAGGATCTCTTTAGCCCAGGAGGTCAAGGCTGCAGTGCTATGATTGTGCCACTGTACTCCCACCTGGGTGACAGAGCGAGACCCTGTCAAGAGGGGAGGGGAGGGGAGGGGAATGCAATCAAGAGCGCCAGTAAAAGCAGCTACACAGTTAAAGTATAAAAGCAGCTACATAAGACAGTATAAATGTATTTTTTAATTTATAATTTGTTTTTTCTCCTATATGATTTGAAAGACAATTGCGTAAAGCAGCAACTATAAATCTGCGTAGATGGGCACACAGTGTAATGTAATTTGTATGACAATAACAGTACAAGGGCAAAAGAAATTAAGCTATGCCCAAATAAATATTTCGTATACTATTGTAATATAGTATTAATACAAACTACATTATCAAAAATTAATATACTAAATTGTAATCCCCAGGACAACCAAGAAAACAAATAAAAAATACAGTCAAATAAACAACAAGGGAATTAAAATGGTATACACTAGAAAATACCTAACACAAAAGAAGAAAGCAATGAGTCAGGCGTTGTGGTACGCCTGCAGTCCCAGCTACTCAGGAGGCTGAGGCGGGAGGATCCTGTGAGCCCGGGAGTTCAAGGCCACGGTGCCCTATGATCATGCCTATGAATAGTCACTGCGCTCCAGCCTGGGCAACATAGTGAAACTCCATCTCCATGAAAAACAAAAACTAATTGAGGCAGAAAGTAACAAAAAAGACAGAAGACGCAGAAAGCAAATACAAAATCGACAAGTATAAACCCTACCTTTCAGTAATTACATTAGATGAAACGCATTACCTGTGCCACATAAAAAGTAGAGACTGGGGGAATAGATTAAAAAATTTGGGGCCGGGCGCAGTGGCTCACACCTGTAATCCCAGCACTTTGGGAGGCCGAGGCGAGTGGATCACCTGAGGTCAGGAGTTCAGGACCAGCTTGGCCAACTTGACGAAACTCCATCTCTACTAAAAATACAAAAATTAGCCGGGTATGGTGGTGGGTGCCTGTAGTCCCAGCTACTCAGGAGGCTGAGGCAGGAGAACAGCTTGAACCGTGGAGTTGGAGGGCATGGGGGCGGAGGCTGCCATGAGCCAAGGTCATGCCACTGCACTCCAGCCTGGGTGACAGAGCGAGACTCCATGTCAAAAAAAAAAAAAAATGTGATCTTAGTCCTATAAGCTTCTTCCTGATGAGCAAGGAGGCCCTTGGGTCCAGACTCTCCTCCCGGAATGACCCCCAAACACCCGTCTCTGCACCTGCCTGAAAGGAAGACATGGCGCCAGCCCCTGACAGAGGCCAGAGGAAGAGAGGAACAGAACAAGCGGCAACCAAGCCCACGAGGAAGCACAGCACAAAACAGGCTTCAGAAACAGGCTTAGCAAGTGAGCGGCGAGCGGACTGGGAGAGCGAACATTGACAAATTCAGCCAACCACGTTCTTCAGGGCAGATGAGAATTGATTCCCAAAATCCCCAATTTCTGGGTAATAACATTTGTCAGCCATCCACAAGCGTCTGCACTGCTTGGGAGGAGGATGAAGAGGCACTGCATTGTTTGACCAGTGCTGAAGTGACAGAATTTGAAGATATTAAATCAGGTTACAGAATAGATTTTTATTTTGACAAAAATCCTTACTTCAAAAATAAAGCTCTCTCAAAGAATTTCATCTGAATGAGAGTCATGATCCATCTTCAAAGTCCATGGAAATCAAATGGAAATCTGGAAAGGAAACTCTTCAAGTCAAATGCAGAATAAAGCCAGTAGGAAGAGGCATCCTGAGGAACCACACAGGTTCTTCACTTGGTTTACTGGCCATTCTGACGCAGGTGCAGATGAGTTAGGAGAGGTCAGCAAAGACCATACTTGGCCAAATTCATCACAGTGCTCCTTGGTTCCCAATATGGATGATAAAGAAGGAGAAGACAAAGATGATGAGGAGGAGGAACTGGAAGACACTGATGAGGAACGGGATAAGGAGAAGATAACTAATAGAACACACATGGATTAGAACCTTCCTTTTTTAAAGCTGTCTCCAGTTCCCGGGAGCAAGGTGCATTCTTGCTTTTTCCCTCTTGTGCTCACCCAGTTCTTGAGGTCTCTTTTGTCTACACCATGGATCTCAACTTATCTGGGGGGGAAATACCTTGAGGAGAATAAAATGTGAAAAGAATCTCTACCTCTTTCTGTTTCAAACTCATTTTTATCCCTTCCTGTCTCAACAAACTTGTATGGAATCAACATCACCATGTTCTATGGAAAAAAGAACAACTTTCTGCCCCCTTTGCACTGTTGGAAGCTAAAGGGCGCCAGGCCCTTATAATGCAGAGAATTCTAGCATTTTTTCCTTCTCTGCATATTGGGCTCAGAGAAAACATGTATCTACTTGCTCTTGATTAAAAAAAGAAAATTTCAGACCAGGCACAGGGGTGCACACCTGTAATCCTAGCACTTTGGGAGACCAAGATGGGAGGATCACTTGAGGCCAGGAGTTCAAAACCAGCCTGAGCAACATAGGAAGACCCCATCTTTACAAAAAATTTAAAAATTAGCTGGACGTAGTGGCAGATGCCAGTGGTCCCAGCTGATCAGGAAGCCGAGGTGGGAGGACTGCTTGAGCTATGATCACGCCACTGCACTCCAGCCAGGGTAACAGCAAGACCAGGTCTCTAAAACACACAAAAATAAAACAAAACAAAAATTAAAATTAAAAGCTTTAAAAAATAAGGTTACAGGCCAGGCACGGTGGCTCACACCCGTAATCCCAGCACTTTGGGAGGCCGAGGCAGGCGGATCACCTGAGTTCAGGAGTTCAAGAACAGCCTGGCCAACACAGCGAAACCCCATCTCTACTAAAAATATAAAACTTAGCCGGGCACAGTGGCACATGCCTGTAATCCTAGCTACTCGGGAGGCAGAGGCAGGACAATCACTTGAACCCGGGAGGCAGAGGTTACGGTGAGCCAAGATCGCGCCATTGCACTCCAGCCTGGGCAACAAGAGCGAGACTCCGTCTCTAAATAAATAAGGTTACAGAAGGCCAGCAAAGGGTGGGTCTCAAATGTCTGGTGGGTTGAGTGGGCATTCTGATATCACAGCTCCTCCTCCGGCTGATTAATGGGGAGGTGCAACGGACATCCTTGCAGTCTAAGGTGACACTTTAAAAATAAAATCTCTTCTATCAGGTAAGAAAAATACATATATATGGTTCAACTGCTGAATCTACAAGATCCGATCTCAGATGGAAAGGACTATAAGAGACATCCCTTCGATTGAAGATACAAAGAGATTAAAAGGCCAGAAAAAGATATAGTATACAAAAATAAACCACAAAAAAACTGAAGTGGCTATACTGTCATCAGACAAAATAGACTTTAAAACAAAAACATTTATAGAGACAAAGAGGGACATTTCATAACGAGAGAAGGGTCAAAACAACCAGGCAGATGTAACAACTATAAACACACGCAAGATAACATAGCCTCAAAACACGAGGCAAAAACCAACAGAACTGAAAGTGAAAATGTAAAATTCGACAGTACTGTAGATCTCATACTCTACTCTCAATAACTAATAGAACTAGAAAGAAAATGAGAAAGAATAAGGAAGACTTAATACTATCAACCAATTCAATCTGACATATAGGGAACATTCCACCTAATAAATTCATAATGCACATTATTTTCAAGCACTGATGAAACATTCCCCAGGACAGAATATAATACGGGATTTTTTTTTAATCTAACAAATTAAACACACTGAAACTATACAAAGTATAATTCTGACCATACAGGAATTACATTAGAAATCAACAAAACAAATAAATCTGGGAAATACCTAAATATTTAGAAATTAAATGACACACTTCTAAAGTCACAAGGGAAAATAGAAAATATTCTGAACTGAATAAAAATGAAAATACAACATATCAACATTTATAGGAAGCAGTCTGTTTTTTCCTAGGACACAGGTAACAATAGAAATGTATGGTCTCGAAGTTCTGAATGAAGGTGTCAGTAGGCCTTGTGGTCTGTAATGGCTTTGGAGTGCCATCCCCTGCCTCAGCCAGGCTCTGGGGTCTGCTGGCCGTCCCTGACACTCCTTGGCTTATGGAAGCATCACCCCAGTCACGCGCCACTTCTCCCTGTGTGTCCACATGCTGTCTTCCTTCTGTGCATGTCTGTGTTCACAAGGCATCCTTTTTTTTTTATGAGGACACATAAGTCATACTGGATTAGAGGCCTACCCTACTCAACTATGATTTCATCTTAACTAATCTGCAATGACCCTATTTCCAAATAAGGTCAAATTCTGAAGTACGGGGTTTAGGACTTCAACATATTTTTTAGGGGAATGCAATTTATTCTATAACATAGCTAAAAGCATTAAGAAACTAGTAAAAAACTAGGCCGGGTGCAGTGGCTCATGCCTGCAATCCCAACACTTTGGGAGGCCAAGGCGGGTGGATCATTTGAAGTCAGGAGTTTGAGACCACCTCGGCCAACGTGGTGAGACACCATCTCTACTAAAAATACAAAAATTAGCCGGGCGTGGCGGCGGGTGCCTGTAATCTCAGCTACTTGGGAGGCTGAGGTGAGTAGATCACCTGAGGTCAGGAGCGCGAGACCGGCACGGCCAACATGGTGAAACTCCGTCTCCTAAAAATGCAAAAAATTAGCTGGGCATGGTGGCACACGCCTATATTCCCAACTATTCAGGAGGCAGAGGCAGGAGAATTGCTTGAACCCAGGAGGCGGAGCTTGCAGTGAGCTGAGATCGCGCCACTGCACTCCAGCCTGGGCAAAAGGGCGAGACTCCGTCTCAAAAAAAAAAAAAAAAGTTGCTTCTCTGAAAAATTCAACATAATTCACAAAACTTTAGCTAGAATGACCAAGAAAAAGAGAAAAATGACCCCACTTACCAAAATTTATTAGCGTCAAAGGGGAACACAAGCCCTGACAGAAATAAAAATGGTCACAGGGAACATACGAGCAACGGCATACCGGAAACTAGATAACCTGGATGCCATGAACAAATTCTCAGAAAGACCCACAACAACAAAGATAACTCAGGAATAAACAGAAAACCTACACACCTAGAACAAATAAGGAAATTAATAATTTTTAAAGCTTCCAACAAAGAAAAGCCAAGATCCAGATGGCTTCGCAGGTGAATTATACCAAACATTTAAAGGCGTGATAACCAGTGCTTCACAAACTCTTCCCAAAAACGGAAGAGGGAAATACACTTCCCAACTCATTCTACGAAGCCAGTATTACCTTTGCACCAAATACACAAAGATAACACACAGAAAACGACAGGCACTTGCCTGTAGTCCCAGCTACTCAGGAGGCTGAGGTAGGAGGATCACTTGAGCTCAGGAGTTCAAGACTGAAGTGAGCCATGATGGCACCATTGCACTCCAGCAGGGCCACAGAGCAAGACCACCTATCTAAAATAAAATTAAAAAAATTTTTTAGGCCAGGCGCAGTGGCTCACACCTGTAATCCCAGCATTTTGGGAGGCCAAGGCAGGCGGATCACCTGAGGTCAGGAGTTCAAGACCAGCCTGGCCAACATGGCAAAATCCCATCTCTACTAAAAATACAAAATTAGCCTGGCAGGGTGGAGCATGCCTGTAATCCCAGCTACTCGGGAGGCTGAGGCAGGAGATTCACTTGAACCCAGGAGGCGGAGGTTGTGGTGAGCCAAGATTGCACCACTGCACTCCAGCCTGGGCAACAAGAGTGAAACTCTGGGCTGGGCGCGGTGGCTCACGCCTGTAATCCCAGCACTTTGGGAGGTGGAGACGGGCAGATCACGAGGTCAGGAGATCGAGACCATCCTGACTAACACGGTGAAATCCCATCTCTACTAAAAATACAAAAAAATAGCCAGGCGTGGTAGCGGGTGCCTGTAGTCCCAGCCACTCGGGAGGCTGAGGCGGGAGAATGGCGTGAACCCAGGAGGCAGAGCTTGCAGTGAGCTGACATCGCGCCACTGCACTCCAGCCTGAGCGACAGAGCGAGACTCCGTCTCAAAAAAACAAAAACAAAAACAAAAACAGTGAAACTGTCTCAAAAAAAAAAAAATTTTTTTTTAAAAAGAGGTACCTACAGACCAACGTAATACCACTTATGAACAAAGATGCAACAATCCCCAACAAAATACTAGCAAATCAAACTCAACAAGATTTAAAAAGGATTAGATAACATACCCAAATGGATTTAGGGCAGAAACGCAGGGCTGGTTGAGCATATGAAAATCAATGTAAGACACCATATCAATAAAGGGAAAAAACTACATAATCATGTCAACAGATAGATACAAACATTTGACAAAATCCAAAACCCCTTTATAATGAAAACACTCAACAAGCTAGAAATAAAAGGGAATTCCTCAATCTAATAAAGGGCATCTATGGAAAAACTCATAGCTAATATCATACCTAATGGTGAAAAACTAAAAGCTTTCCCCTAAAAACAGGAATGAAGATGGGAATGCCAGCTTTCACCACTTCTATTCAACATTTTACTAGCCAGGGCAATTAGGGAAGGACAAAAAAGTGTCCAGATTTAAAAGGAAGAACTACAACTCTATTCCCAAATGACATAATCCTATATATAGAAAATCCCAAGGAATCCACACCAAAAAAAATTCAGCAAAGTTGCAGGATACAAGATCCAATATATAAAAATCAATTTTATGTCTATACAATTGCAATCTAAAAATGAAATGTGGCTGGGCATGGTGGCTCACGCCTATAATCCCAGCACTCTGGGAGCTGGAGGTGGGTGGATCCTGAGGTCAGGAGTTCAAGATCAGCCTGGCCAAAATGGTGAAACCCCATCTCTACTAAAAATACAAAAATTAGCCAGGCGTGGTGGCATGCACCTGTAATCCCAACTACTCAGGAGGCTGAGGCAGGAGAACTGCTTGAACCCAGGAGGCGGAGGTTGCAGTGAGCCGAGATCGTACCACTGCACTCTAGCCTGGGCGACAGAGCGAGACTCCCCATCTCAAAAAAAAAAATTTTTTTTAAATTCTATTTATAATAGCATCAAAAAGAATAAAATACTTCTAAGAAATAACTACAAAACTTATACATTAAAATATTGTTTTTTGTTTTGTTTTGTTTTTTGAGACAGTCTCGCTCTGTCGCCCAGGCTGGAGAGCAGTGGCACCATCTCAGCTCACTGCAAGCTCCGCCTCCCAGGTTCACGCCATTCTCCTGCCTCAGCCTCCCGAGTAGCTGGAACTACAGGCGCCCGCCACCACGTCCCGCTAATTTTTTGTATTTTTAGTAGAGACGGGGTTTCACCATGTTAGCCAGGATGGTCTCGATCTCCTGACCTCGTGATCCACCCGTCTCAGCCTCCCAAAGTGCTGGGATTACAGGCGTGAGCCACCGCGCCCAGCCCTGAAAATACTGTTAAAGAAAACTGAAGGCCGAGTGCAGTGGTTCATGCCTGTAATCCCAACACTTTGGGAGGCCGAGGAGGGCGAATCACGAGGTCAGAAGTTCAAGACCAGCCTGTCCAACATGGTGAAACTCCGTCTCTACCAAAAATACATTAAAAAAAAAAAATTAGCTGGGCGTGGAGGCGGGTGCCTGTAATCCTAGCTAGTCGAGAGGCTTAGGCAGGAGAATGGCTTGAATTCAGGAGGTGGAGGTTGCAGTGACCCGAGATCACGCCACTGCACTCCAGCCCAGGTGACAGCGCAAGACTCTGTCTCAAAATAAATAAATAAAATAAAATAAAATAGAAGACCTAAATAAATGGACAAGCATCCGGTGTTCCCCGACTGGAAGACTTGCTATTAAGATGGCGGTATCCTGAACTGATCTACATATTCAACACAATCCCTTTCAAGATCCTGAAAGGCTTTTTTGCAGATATTGACAACAAGATCCTAAAACTCATATGAAAATCCAAGTGACAGCCAGGCGCAGTGGCTCACACCTGTAATCCCAGCACTTTGGGAGGCCGAGGCCGGTGGATCACGAGGTCAGGAGATAGAGACCATCCTGGCTAATATGGTGAAACCCCATCTCTACTAAAAATACAAAAAAAAAAAAAAAAAAAAAATTAGCTGGGCATGGTGGGGGCGCCTGTAGTCCCAGCTACTCGGGAAGCTGAGGCAGGAGAAGGGCGTGAACCTGGAAGGCGGAGGTTGCAGTGAGCCGAGATAGCGCCACTGCAGCCTGGGCAACAGAGAGAGACTGTCAAAAAAAAGAAGAAAGAAAGAAAAGAAAGAAAAAGAAGGCAAGCAAGCAAGCAAGCAAGCAAGGGACCCAATCTTGAAAAAAAAGAAAAGAAAAGAAAAGAAATGAAAGAAAATGCAAGGGACCCAATCTTGAAAAAGACAAAGTTGAAGGACTCACATTTCCTCATTACAAAACTTATTACACTGCTGCAATAATGCTCACATTAGGACAGACATATACATCAATGGAATAGAACTGAGAACCCAGAAATTAACCATCACATTTATGTTCAACTGATTTTCAAAAACGATGGCCAGGCAATTCAATGGGGAAAGCACGGTCTTTTCAACAAACGCTGCTGAGCCAACTGTACATGAAAAGAATGAAGCCTGGATCCTACCTAACATCATATACAAAAATTAAGTCAAAACGGACCAAAGACTTAAATGTAAGAGCTAAAACTATGCAAATTTTCCAAGGAAATATAAACTCCCTGGTTTGGATTGGGCAATCAGACACAACAACAAAAGCAAAGAAACCAACTGGAAAACAAGAAGGTGGATTTCATCAAAAATTAAAAACATCTGTGCTTCAAAGGAAGGCATCAAGAAAATAACAATTAGGCCGGGCACAGTGGCTCATGCCTATAATCCCAGCACTTTGAGAGGCCGAGGCAGGTGGATCACTTGAAGTCAGGAGTTCAAGACCAGCCTGAACAACATGGTGAAACCCTGACTCTACTAAAAATACAAAAATAAGCCGGCGTGCTGGTGCACACCTGTAATCCCAGCTTCTCAGGAGGCTGAGGCAGGGGAATCGCTTGAACCCGGGAGGCGGAGGTTGCAGTGAGACTAGATTGCACTCCAGCCTAGGCGACAGAGCGAGACTCTGTCTCAAAAAAAAAAAAAATTAGAAAGTGAAAAGACAACCCACAGAATGAGAAAAAATATTTGCAAAAAAGTAGAGCAGGGTCGGGGGTCGGGGAGGGAGGATTAGGGAAGTCCTGCTAATGGGTATGAGGTTTCTTTTTGGGGTGACGGAATGATCTGGAAGTAGTGGTAATGACGGAATGATCTGGAAGTAGTGGTAATGGTTGGACCACTCCAGACATACCAAAGAACCCCACTGAGGTGCACATTTTAAAATGTGAATTTTATAGTAAATGAATTACATCTCAATAAAAATAAATCATCTGCTCCTGGACTGATACTGGAATATGGCAACAGCTATCGGTGTGAAGACATTTTCAAAGATGAAACAGAAAACTGTGTCACAGTAAGCACTTAACAGATGAACAGCTCCAGTAATTTTTATGATGGGGAACATTAACATTGAACCCCAATTAAGCAAAATGTTATCCCCCCAAAAATTCTGTTCTTCTAATCAGTAGATCTGTATTACAAAAAAAAAAAAAGTCAATTATATTTTGATCTTTGTCAACAAAAATTTGTGGAGTTATCCTTGATTTTGCTTCTTGGTGCATGAGTCTGAAATACTATCCAGCCTGCTCAGAAAGAGTTTGCCACCCCTGGAATAAACCACCCCAGAGCTGACCTGAGCATGCCTTCCCTGTCCGGGTGAATGGCACGGCCACCCACCCTTCCGTTCAAGCAGAGAACCCAGCATTTGGCTCCGGCCTAGTCCCACAAGTCATCCTTGTGCCCTCCTCATCTGCCACATAACCGGTGACCACCCACTCCCTGAGGACTGCGTTTGCTGCCTCCACTGCCATCCGTCTACAATCCGTTCTTCACACAGCAGCAGGAAGACCAGGAAGGAAGCCAGAGCCTAACACGCAAACCTGATGAGGTCACTCCCTGCCTTGAAACCCTCCTACTGCCCTTATTACAAGGACGAGAATCATTAGCATGGTCTCCACAGCTCCATCAGCCCACCTAGGTTAGCAACCTGCCCCGTGTGATGCTATACCCAGGAATATGATCAAAGGAACAGTCATTAAATGCTTGAAGATGTGGTCTAGGCCGGGAACAGTGGCTCACGCCTGTAATCCCTAAAAAGTGGTCTAGGCTGGGCACAGTGGCTCATGCCTGTAATCCCAGCACCGTAGGAGGCCAAGGCAGGCAGATGGCTTGAGTCCAAGAGCTCGAGACCAGCCTGGGTAACATGGTGAAACCCTGTCTCTACCAAAAATACAAAAATTACCTAGGTGTGGTGGCACGCACCTGTAATCCCAGCTACTCGGGAGGCTGAGGCGAGAGGACTGCTCGAGCCCAGGAGTTTAAGACCAACCTGGGCAACACAGTGAGACCCCATCTCAAAAACAAAAACAAAAAAAAGAGCACAACTCAGACTACGTCTTCATGCATTCGCCTCTGCATTTTCAAGGTGAACTGGGGCTGAAAGGTTGACTTACTCCCACCTGCACCTTTCAAGTGCCTTCTGTGATTCCTTCCCAACCCTCCCCCAACCCTGGAACGAACACCATTCTACTGCACCATCCTAGCCCAGGGCAGAGCCAGCTCTAACATATACCAGCTACATGGGAAAGTCATCGAACCCCTCGACAGGACAGTAACATCTACTGCATCTAAGTGACGCTGAATGAGGGGGATACATTCTGAGATACGCGTCATTAGGTGATTTCATCACTGTGCAAACGTCAAAGAGTGCACTTCTGCAAACCTATTACACATCTGGGCTGTGTGGTGTAGCCCATGGCTTCCAGGCTACAAACCTGCACAGCGCGTTACTGCAGGTAAGTGCAACACAATGACACGTGTGTCTGAACACAGAAAAGGCAGTGCACTACCCTACTACAAAGCAATGCCCACGATGTGGTTAGGCAGTAAGAATTTCTAGCCTCTATTATAATCTTTTTTTTCTTTTTTTGAGACAGGGTCTCGCTCTGCTGCCCAGACTGAAGTGCAGTGGCACCAACACGGTTCACTGCAGCCTTGACCTCCTGGTCAAACAACTCTCCCCACCTCAGCCTCCCGGAGTAGCTGGGTCTACAGGCACACACCACAATGCCCAACTAATTTTTCATTATTTTTTGTAGAGACAGGGTCTCATTATGTTGTCCAGGCTGATCTTGAACTCCTGGGCTCAAGTGATCCTCCTGCCTCAGCCTCTCAAAGTGCTGGGATTACAGGTGTGAGCCACCACGCCTGACCTTCATTCTAATCTTAGGGGACCACCTTCATGCATGTGGTCTGCCACGGACCAAAATGTCCTTAAGTGCCACATGACTGTATATTCATAAACATCATGAAATATGCACAGTAATTAAATACTGGTGACCTGCCAAGAGAAGAACTAGTGGCTAGGGAGGTACTTTTTCAATTTTATTTTATTTTTATTTTTATTTTTTTTCCAAGACAGAGGTTCACTCTTGTTGCCCAGGCTGGAGTCCAATGGCACGATCTCAGGTCACTGCAACCTCCACCTCCCGGGTTCAAGCGATTCTCCTGCCTCAGCCTCCCGAGTAGCTGGGATTACAGGCGCCCGCCATCATGCCCGGCTAATTTTTTTATATTTTTATTAGAGACAGGGTTCCACCAATGTTGGCCAGGCTGCTCTTGAACTTCTGACGTCAGGTGATCGATCCACCCGCCTCGGCCTCCCAAAATGGTGGGATTACAGGCATAAGCCACCGTACACGGCCATACTTTTTCAATTTTGAACCATGTAACTGTCCTATATGCTCAAAAAATTAAATCTAAACACCTATATCATGACGAACCCATGCCACTCAAGCCAAGCCTGCTCACTGGCCCCCTACTTCCGCTCTCCACACAGTAGCCAGGGTCATCTTTTTAAAGTATCATTCCATGCCTAAAATCTTCAAGGACTGTCTACAGTGGTTATGAAACTTCCCAACTTGTTACCATGGTAACAAGGCCCTGGATAACCCTGCCCTGCCTCTCCAGCTTCATCTCATGCCACTATCCCCTTCTGACCTTGTAATTCCACTGTGCACCAAAGGATACAGACCTCACCCAAATCACAGTCGAGGAAACTGGGACTTTTCTATGTCACACACCATGCAGCTACCAAAAACACTGAAGATACGAATGCACGTCAGACAATACGGGACAGAGGAAGTACAACGGCACATAGTCACTGATTACCACCAATTTTAAATAAAAACACATACACTCACGAGGATCAGGAAAAAAACAGATGACAAATATATGGCATCCTGAGGTTTCTAGGTTTGTTTTCTAAATTTGCTAAAATGCCTAATTTTTGTTAATGTACACTTTGTACACCTTCTCATGCCAATTCACGTCTCACATCCTTTAAAACCTAGACTATGTGTTGGACAAGAAGCTGTTAAAGGAAAAAAAAGACCTAGACTAACTCATCTTCCTCAAGGAACTTTTCCCCACACATGTGGCCGCAGCAATTGTGGCCATCCAGCAGCCTCTTCTTGTTTACTTTTAACTGACTCTCATTTCCTACTCAGTAATATTTGCTCTGTTCTATTATTAAATTTTGTAACATCAGGGATCAATCTCAAAACTTTGTATGTCCTCTTACAAATACCTAGAATTGCACTGCATAAACAGAAAGTGCTCAAAACAGCATCTTAAATATACTGTGATCAGAACCAGCCTATTACAACTAGAATACAGAAAGAAATCCACAAGCTTTTCCAGAATGAAACAGCAGCTCACAGTGATGTTCCTGGGAAAGTGGCCTCTTATCCAGGAGACTCCATTTCAAAGGAAATGCTACCTCTGAAGAGTTACAGCAGCCACTTTAGCTTTGTTTTTCAAAATCCAAAATCATCAGATTTTTTTTTAATACATGAAAATATTAAAAGTTAAAGAGAAGCAAAACAGTAAGAAAGGAGAACTCTCAGTCCTGGAAGTAATGCTTTCTATATCATACCTGCCATAGGCCAAATTAACTGGGCTCTAATAACTATTCTCAGCCGGGTGCGGTGGCTCATGCCTATAATCCCAGCACTTTGGGAGGCCGAGGTGGGCGGATCACCTGAGGTCAGGAGTTCGAGACCAGCCTGGCTAACATGGTGAAACCCCGTTTCTACTAAAAATACAAAAAACTGGACCAGGTGCGATGGCTCATGCCTGTAACCTCAGCACTTTGGGAGGCAGAGGCGGGCGGATCACGAGGTCAGGAGAGCAAGACCATCCTGGCTAACACAGTGAAACCCTGTCTCTACTAAAAATACAAAAAATTAGCCAGGCATGGTGGTGGGCGCCTGTAATCCCAGCTACTCGGGAGGCTGAGGCTGGAGAATCGCTTGAACCTGGGAGGTGGAGGTTCCAGTGAGCCGAGATTGCACCACTGCACTCCAGCCTGGGCAACGAGAGCGAAACTCCATCTCAAAAAAAAAAAAAAAAAAAAATACAAAAGCAAATAACTATTCCCTACCTGGTTTGCTGGGTGAGCAACTTAAAATCAAACTGCCCACTTACCTTAGGATAAAGGAATCCATCAACCATGCTTAATCCAATGAAATGATTGAAAAAAAATAATAAAGTTCCTAAAGAATCCAAAACATGA
Organism: Pan paniscus; assembly: GCF_029289425.2. Lineage (NCBI taxonomy): Eukaryota > Metazoa > Chordata > Mammalia > Primates > Hominidae > Pan > Pan paniscus. The sequence continues at coordinate 1,725,295 of NC_073260.2, forward strand.
TTCTTATAAGCCAAATTATTTTCAAAGAAAAACTCAATAAAATGTGGTCAAACCTACACAGCTCTTTCAGCACATGACAGGAAGCAGAAGAAGGAAACCAGGGCTCTAGCCCCACCTCTGGCTCTGGCCACGTGTGGGATCTCCAGCAACTAAGGTAGCCACAGATGCTCTTTTCGACATTAGAGCTGAGGCACAAACATCACCCTTGCTGGCCCTTACTATGACTCCAGAACCTTCCGACCACAACCAACAACTGACATAGTAAGATCCCAAGACAGGCAGCCCTTTTCATAGGACAGCTGTGCTTCTAGTTTACGGGAGAATCTGCTTCTCAAGATTTATGGAAAATGCTTCTCAGGCCAGCCACAGCAGTTCACGCCTGTGATCCTAACACTTTCAGAGGCCAAAGCGGGAGAATCGCCTGAGCCCAGTTGGAGATTGGCCTGGGCAACACAGTGAGACTCCATCTCTACAAAATGTTTTATAAATTATATTAAGTGTAATTAAAAATTAAATGTGTAAAATAAGTAATTTTAAAAAAGAAAAATTGATTCTGATCCTCTCTTCTCTTAGCAAAAATCAATCAAAGACAAGAAAAGCAGGAAAGAGACACATAAACCCCAAGACATGTGAAATCCCTAAATAGAACACAAATAGGAAGACAGAGAGGTAGAGGAGAGCTAACCTATCCCACAGAGTAGAGGAAGGAGAAACTTAAATAAAGGAGTTGCAGCTGAGCAGCTGGCAGACTGACACCAGAAAACACAGAAGGGTGGGGACAATGGGGGTGATGCCTGCAGCTACAAATGGGAATGCGGGCAAAACTCCACCTGAGAACAGCTGACCTCTCAGGTCTCCTCCCCAAGCAAGTACTGGTCTTCTGTAGCCACAAGACACCAGACGTTTAGCCCCATAAAAAGGTCCACCAAAAATGGCCGGGCATGGTGGCTCACACCTGTAATCCCATTATTTTGGGAGACCCAGGAGGGTGGATCACTTGAGGTCAGAAGTTCAAGACCAGCCTGGCCAACATGGCGAAACTCCCTCTCTACTAAAAATACAAAAAGTAGCCACACATGGTGGTGCACAACTGTAATCCCAGCTACTTGGGGGTTGGGGGGTAATGAGGCAGGAGAATTGCTTGAACCCGGGAGGCAGAGGTTGCAGTGAGCCGAGATCACACCACTGCACTCCAGCCTGGGCGACAAGACCAAGACTCTGTCTCAAAAAAAAAAAAAAAATCCGGCTTATACCAGCAAGGCAAGAAATTGAGGGATCCTTCAAGAAAACCAAACCAGCAGACAGAACCTCTGCAAAAGGGCCGGGCGCGGCGGCTCACGCCTGTCATCCCAGCATTTTGGGAGGCTGAGGTGGGCAAATCACGGGCGCGGCGGCTCACGCCTGTCATCCCAGCATTTTGGGAGGCTGAGGTGGGCAAATCACCTGAGATCGGGGGTTTGAGACCAGCCTGACCAACATGGTGAAACCCCCGTTTCTACTAAATATACAAAAAATTATCCCGGAGTGGTGGTGCGCACCTGTAATCCCAGCTACTTGGGAGGCTGAGGTAGGAGAATCGTTTGAACCCGGGAGGTGGAGGCTGCAGTGAGCCAAGATTACACCATTGCACTCCAGCGTGGGTGACAGAGAGAGATGCCATCTCAAAAAAAAAAAAAAAAAAAAAAAATGGCCAGGCATGGTGGTTCATGCCTACAATCCTAGCACTTTGGGAGGCAAGGGGGGTGGGTCACCTGAGGTCAGCAGTTTGAGACCAGCCTGGCCAACATGGTGAAACCCTGTCTCTACCAAAAATACAAAAATTAGCCAAGCGTGGTGGCGCACGCCTATAATCCCAGCTACTAGGGGGTGCGAAGGCAGGAGAATCGCTTGAACCTGGGAGATGGAGGTCACAGTGAGCTGAGATGGGGCCACTGCACTCCAGCCTAGGCAACAAAGCGAGACTCCATCTCAAAACAAAACAAAAACAAAAACAAAATTAAACAGGTGTGGTAGTGCACGCCTGTAATCCCAGCTACCTGTGGGACTGAGGCAGAATTGCTCGAACCTAGGATGCAGAGATTACAGTGAGCAGAGATCACGCCACTGCACTCCAGCCTGGGCAACAAGAGCAAAACTCTGTCTCAAAAAAAAAAAAAAAAAAAATTCTGCAAGAGAGCCAACAAAACAGCAGCAGCCAACCATCACCCTACAGTGAAGGCAACAAATAAACAAGCCCCCAGCACTCAGCTTTCCATGGTGAGTGCTTTATTCGCAACACGGCAAAATGGCCAGACAATGTGACACTAAAGGAAAGGTTACATCATAGAAGAAAGACTAAGAGATAAGACAGCAAAGGGGAACGAATGCAGGGAAAACACAAAAAATGAAGGAAACAACTTTTTTTTTTTTTTTTTTTTTTTTTTGGTTAGAGACAGTCTCTCTCACTCTGTCACCCAGGCTGGAGTGCAGTGGTGTGATCATGGCTCACTGCAGCCTCAACCTCCCGGACTCAAGCAATCCTCCTGCCTCAGCCTCCTGAGTAGCTGGGATTTCAGGCACGCACCAGCTGGTCATGGCGGTGCATGCTGGAAGTCCCAGATTTTAGGGTCTTGCTGTGTTGCACAGGCTGAGACATTTTTTAAATAGTTTTTTAATAACTTTAACTGTAATTTTAAAATTTTAATTGTAATTAAAATAAATAAGATACTATATATATAAAACAAGAACAGGAGATACTAAAAAGAATAGAAAACAGTAAAGAATATAAAAATATAACAACTGGGCCAGGCGTGGTGGCTCACGCCTGTAATCTCAGCACTTTGGGAGGCCAAGGCGGGTGGATCACCTGAGGTCAGGAGTTCGAGACCAGCCTGACCAACATGCAGAAACCCTATCTCTACTAAAAAAAAAAAAAAAAATACAAAATTAGCCAGGCTTGGTGGTGCATGCCTGTGATTCCAGCTACTCAAGAGGCTGAGGCAGGAGAATCACTTGAACCCGGGAGGCAGAGGTTGCAGTGAGCGGAGATCGCCCCACTGCACTCCAGCCTGGGCAACAAGAGCAAAACTTTGTCTCAAAAAAAAACGAAAACAAAACAAAACAAAACAAAAAATATATATATAAATAACAACTGAAGTTAAAAATTCGATTAAAAAAATTGAGAAGTGGTCAACAATGCTCCCCCAAAATAGAACAAGACCAAGACATGACAAGAAAATATACTTAAAATTAGAAAACTAAATACAGGAAGTCCAACATTCAACTAAAGGAAACGGAAAAGGAGAACACAGAGAAAACAGTAAAGAATAAACTGTCGGCCACACACGGTGGCTCACACAGGTAATCCCAGCACTTTGGGAGGCCGAGGCGGGCAGATCACTTGAGGTCAGGAATGTGAGACTAAACTGGTCAACATGACAAAACCCCATCTCTACTAAAAATACAAAAATTAGCCAGGCATGGTAGCGCGTGCCTGTAGTCCCAGCTACTTGGAAGCTGAAGCAAGAGGCTTGTTTGAGCCCAGGAGTTCAAGACCAGCCTGAGCAACATAGTGAGACTGTCTCTCTCCAACAACAACAACAACAACAACAAATCTCCTATAATGAAAGGGTGTCAATCTTCAGATTTCACAGCTACTTAGGCACCTGCATAATACATAACAAAAGGCTAGCACTAAACGCATGATAAATATTAGGAAAATCACGGATGCAACGATCCTAAAGGTTCGGCAGGGGAATAGTGCTTGCAAACGGTTAAGAATGAAATTGGGCCTTGCCAGCAAGGTGGCCCACGCCTGGAATCCAAGCACTTTGGGAGGCTGAGGCGGGTGGATCACCTGAGGTCAGGAATTTTAGACCAGCCCGGCCAATATGGCGAAACCCCATCTCTACCGAAAATACAAAAATTAGCGGGGCGGGGTGGCAGGAGCCTGTAATCCCAGCTACTTGGGAGGCTGAGACAAGAGAATCACTTGAACCCAGGAGGTGGAGGTTGCAGTGAACCCAATCGCGTCACTGCACTCCAGCCTGGGTGAAAAGAGCAAAACTCCATCTCAAAAAAAAAAAAAAAAAGAATGAAACTGGGCCAGGCTCGGTGGATCATGCCTTTAATCCCAGAACTTCAGGAGGCCGAGTTCAAGACCAGCCTGGGCAACATGGCAAGGCCCTGTCTCTACAAAAACAGAAAAAATCACTGCCGGGAACAGTGGCTCACGCCTGTAATCCCAAGACTTTGGGAGGCTGAGGCGGATGGATCATTTGAGGTCAGGAGCTCGAGACCAGCCTGGCCAACATGGTAAAACCCCATCCCAACTAAAAATACAAAAATCAGCTGGAGTCCAGGCATGGTGGCTCAAACCTGTAATCCCAGCACTTTGGGAGGCTGAGGAAGGTGGATCACTTACTTGAGGTCAGGAGTTCGAGACCTGCATGGCCAATATGGCGAAACCCTGTCTCTACTAAAATTACAAAAATTAGCCAGGCGTGGTGATGCACACCTGTAGTCCCAGCTACTCAGGAGGCTGAGACAGGAGAATCACTTGAACCCGGGAAGCGGAGGTTGCAGTGAGCTGAGATCGTGCCACTGTATTCCAGCTTGGGCAACACAGTGACACTCGTCTCAAAAAAAAAAAAAAAAATAGCTGGGCGTGATGGTACCTACCTGTAATCACAGCTACTCAGGAGGCTGAGGCAGGAGAATCGCTTGAACCGGGCAGGTTGCAGAGAGACAAGATCACACACCACTACATGCCAGCCTGGGCGACTGGGTGCCAGACTGGGTGAAACCGTGTCTCAAAAAAAAAAAAAAAAGAGGCCGGGCATAGTGCCTAATGCCTGGCCTGTAATCCCAGCACTTTGAAAGGCTGAGGTGGGCAGATCACAAGGTCAGGAGTTCAAGACCAGCCTAGCCAATATGGTGAAACCCCGTCTCTACTAAAAATACAAAAAAATTATCTGGGCGTGATGGTGCACACCTGTTAATCCCACCTACTCGGGAGGCTGAGCCAGGAGAACCACTTGAGCCCAGGAGACGGAGGTTGCAGTAAGCCGAGATGGCGCCACTGTACTCCAGCCTGGGCAACAGGGTAAGACTCCATCTCAAAAAAAAAAAAAAAGAAAGAAAGAAAAATCAACCGGGTATGGTGGCACACACCTGCCGTCCCAGGTACTACTCGGGGCACTGAGGCAGGAAGATTACTTCAGCCCGGGAGGTCAAGGCTGCAGAGAACTATCATTGAACCACTCCTCCAGATTGTCTCAAAAAGAAAAAAGACCAAACCAGACTTCTCAAGAGCAACAATGAAAACTGAAAGATATTGGAGCTATGACTTCAAAATGACTTTCCAACCTACCAGCCAAACTTACTAAGCGCACGGGCAGAATAAAGACATTTGCGGCCGGGTGCGGAGGCTCACTCCTGTAGTCCCAGCACTTTAGGAGGCCGAAGTGGGCAGGTCACCTGAGGTTGGGAGTTCAGGAGCAGCCTCGCCAAGAAGTTGAAACCCCGTCTCTACTAAAAATACAAAAATTAGCCAGGCACAGGCGTGGTAGCAAGCACCTGTAATTCCAGCTACTCAGGAGGCTGAGGCAGGAGAATCGCTTGAACCCAGGAGGCGGAGGCTGCAGTTAGCAGAGATAGTGCCACTGCACTCCAGCCTGGGCGACGGAGCGGAACTCCATCTCAAAAAAAAAAAAGAGTAAATACATTTTCAGACACGCAAACCCCAAAAGTTCACCGCTTACCATACCTTCCTGGCTAGCTAACGGAGAGTGTGTTCCATCACCAGGAGGGAATAAACAGCGAGCAGCATCAGACGCAGGGAAAGGTGAGGAGACTCCTTTGGATGATGCTGTGCACCAGGCAGAGGGAACATGCATTCTTTTTTTTCTTTTTTTTTTTTTTTGAGACGGAGTCTTGCTCTGTCGCCCAGGCTGGAGTGCAGTGGCATGATCTTGGCTCACTACAAGCCCCACCTCCCGGGTTCACGCCCTTCTCCTGCCTCAGCCTCCCGAGTAGCTGGGACTACAGGCGGCCGCCACCACACCCAGCTAATTTTCTTGTATTTTTAGCAGAGACAGGGTTTCACTGTGTGTTAGCCAGGATGGTCTCGATCTCCTGACCTCGTGATCCACCCGCCTCGGCCTCCCAAAGTGCTGGGATTACAGGTGTGAGCCACCGCGCCTGGCTGTATTTTTTTTTTTTTTTTTTTGGAGACAGGATTTTGCTCTGTCACCCAGGCTGCAGGGCAGTGGCACAATCACAGCTCACTGCAGCCTTGGCCTCCTGGGATCAAGTGATCCTCCCACCTCAGCCCCTCAAGTAGCTGGGACTATAGGCACATATCACCACCACACCCAGCTAACTTTTTTACTTCTAGTAGAGACAAGGTCTCACTCTGTTGCCCAGGCTAGTCTCAAACTCCTGGGCTCAGGGGATCCTCTCATCTCGGCCTCCCAGGCATGAGCTGCTGGCCCTGGCCAAGAACATACATTCTGATTGGGGCAGGATGAACATAAGAGAACAAAAATCTTCTCTAATCTAAATCTTACACTAATTCACCATTAATGGAAGTCCATAGTCGACCCCTAAAATTGGTGAATAAAGACATGACAATACAAACATATATTTAGAAACATGAAGTAAATGCTCAAGAGCTGCAAGTGGGCTGCTTCTTCTCTAGAAAGACAGAAGATGATCGGCCGGGGGCGGTGGCTCACGCCTGTAATCCTAGCACTTTAGGAGGCCAAGGCAGATAGATCACTTGAGGTCAGGAGTTCGAGACAAGCCTGGCCAACATGGTGAAACCCCCATCTCTACTGAAAACACAAAAATTAGCCAGGTGTGGTGGCAGGCGCCTGTAATCCCAGCTACCAGGAAAGCTGAGGCACAAGAATCACTTGAATCCGGGAGGTGGAGGCTGCAGTGAGCCAAGATCGGGCCACTGCACTCCAGCCTGGGCAATAGATCAAGACTCATTCTCAAAAAGAAAAAAAAGGGGGGAGGGGGGAGGGACAGCATTAGGAGATATACCTAATGCTAAATGACGAGTTAATGGGTGCAGTACACCAACATGGCACATGTATACATATGTAACAAACCTGCACGTTGTGCACATGTACCCTAAAACTTAAAGTATAATAATAATAAAAGAAAAAAATAAAAAGAAAAAAAAAAGAAAGACAGGAGATGAGAACAGCTTTTTTTTAAGTGTTTTAGCACTGATTTTTTAAATTATGTGCACGTGCCTGCATTATTTTAAAAAAGAAAAAATAAAGAAGCGATACATAGTAGCCACCCTGCTACTTGCCTGAGAAAGCCTTCCTGCTGGAAGATGACGTTTTGCTGAGACAAAAGCCTCGAGTCAAAGGAACCCTAGGATCTGATCCTCAGTGACCTTGGACATATTTAAACCCTAAGATGCCCCATTTACTAACTAATCCACAAATGGGAAATGGAGGATATATTCAACTACCTCAGTAGTTTTTTTTTCTTTTTTTTTCCTGAGACAGTCTCTCACTCTGTTGCCCAGGCTGCAATTACAGGCACACACCACTATGCCCAGATAATTTTTGTATTTTCAGTAGAGACAGGGTTTCAACCATGTTGGCCAGACTGGTCTCGAACTCCTGACCTCAAGTGATCCGCCCACCTCGGCTTCCTAAACTGCTAGGATTACAGGCATGAGCCACCACGGCTGGCCAGTTCTTTTTGGTAGGAAAATGTATTGACTATCTTTGTAAATCAAGGAAAAGAAATGAAGTTAGATAAGTTTCCAGTGTCAGCTTTATTACCTTAATCATTTGGCAATTAATGAACCCTGACCCAGGAATCATTTCCCAGGTTTAGTGACAACAGTGATCACATGCCTACCTACTGTCCAGAAGGCCAGAGTTGCTGCGCTACACACAGGGGCTCCCTCACCTTCTCATACACCTTGATGATAAACCCTTAGAATCATCAATCTAAAAACAGAGCTTTTATTAACCTAAAATGACCATCACAGATATAACACGTTTAGCAAGCATCAGCTCTATGGCCAAACCACCTGCAACTCCATCTTCTTGGCCACAAGCTCTTCAATCTTGGGCCTCACTGCGCCTGTCTTCTCATTTATACACAGGGAGGTAACAGTACCTACCTCTTAAGGTTGCTGCTAGACTCAAATTATTGAATTCATGCAAGGCACTGGCACTATGGCAGGGGTGGACACAAGTCAGGGCTCAGTCAACACAGGCTGTCATTCTCATCAGGTGTGTAAAGCCCTCTATTCAAGGCTGCCTATGGAACCAGAGACATCTGGAGCCATTTGCTCATCGGTCATGTATTAAACACCTACTACGTGCCCAACACTGTACTAGTGCTGGTCCTACAACCGACTGGCCAAGTTATCTAACCCTTCCTCCTCAGCTGAACAGGAAACAACAGGACGGGCACAATGGCTCATGTCTGTAATCCTAGCACTTAGGGAGGCCGAGGCAGGCAGATCGCTGGAGTCCAAAAGTTCAAGACCAGCCTGGGCAACATGGTGAAACCCCGGTCTCTACCAAAAAAATACAAAAAAATTGGCCAGGTGTGGCAGCACCCGAGGTGGGAGATTCCTTTGAGCCTGGGTGGTCGAAGCTGCAGTGAGCAGTGATCATGCCTCTGCATTCCAGCCTGAGTGACAAAGGGAGATCCTGTCTCAAAAAATAATAATAATAAATAATAATTTAAAAAAGGAAATAACAACACCTGCTGCACAGGGTGAAGAAAACCGAGGGAGGCGCCTAATCTAAAGGTCTTGCACAGTGTGTGGGATCCAGTGGGTACTTCATAAATGATAGAATTCATCACTACACATCTTCTCCCCTACAAGCCTAGAAGTGACTTGAAGTTTTCTAATTTCGCTTTTTGTTCTCAGTGACTAATATTAATTCCTTGAATGCTGCAGGTACTCAGCAAAAACTCCTTGCATTGAATTTAAGAATTCCCCTGCACCTTCCCAGTTTACTTATTTCAACACCCCCCAAAAATGCAGGAAAAAAATAAACAAAAAGGCCATACATTACCTGAGTTAAAATACAGTGTTAAGTCTATGCACCAGGATACTGTACGGCTTCTTACTACACCTTAACTTTCTAAGCTTTAGAAGTCTCAACTGTTACCAGACAGTTAATTTCAAAGAAATACTTCTACGCTGACAGTTTTCTCCAAACCGGTCCCTTATCTCAGCCCTAGGACCACACTATTTCTGCATCTCCACGGACACACCACCTCCTGCTTGCTTTTCCTTCAGAGGGACGCCAGTGGTCCACTCGCAAGACTTTAATCTCTACGCTGCTTCCTTTCCTAAGCAAGGAAACAAACTATCCTTGAGAATGAGCACGGGGAAGGCCGAGACCATTAACAAAAGAATGTGAACTTTTTACATGAGAGCCCTTTAAAGCTGCTGGTTTGGAAATAAACTTGAGTCCGCAAGCTTCCCACCGAGCGTGCTTTCCTGCTTCTGACAGCCAGCAGGGCTGGAGCAGCATTGTCTGGGGAGAAACACGCCGGGACTGGCCAACTTTTCGTTAAAGATGGTGCCATCCTACTCAGAACAAAGTGAAAGGTCAACGAAGCGAAGGAAGAGCTCCGAGAGGAGGGACAGCCTCGCCTCGGCCGGCGCTCCAAAGTTGGCCGGCCCCGCTACTTTTCCTTTTGTCCTCCGCACCTCCCCGGCACCCTGGCCGAGGCCCTCCCCGCAGATCCGGCTTGCGGGCGGCGGCGGCGGCACGGGGTCCGTGGGGGGCGCGGGCGCAGGTACGCGGTCGCCTCCCTCACCTGCGCCCCCGCCCGCGCCCCCAGCCGCCGCCCGGCCCGCGCCGCGCACAAAGCGCGCCCGGCGGGAGCGCGGGCCGGACGCCCGGCGGCCTCGGCCCGGCCTCGGCCTGAGGCGGCGGCAGCGGCGGCGGCGGCGGCGGGGGGACCCGGGGCCCCGCCCGCCCGCCGGCCGCCTGCCGCCGCCCCGCCCGGTTCTTCGCCCCCGCGCCGCCTCCGCCGCTGCCCGCCGCCCCCGCGCCGCCCCCCGCCGGCCCCGCTGCTCACCTCGGCATCGGCGGCGGCCATGGCCCGGGCCCGCAGCGTGGCCCCGCCCCTCCCGCGCGCCATCGCCCCGCCCGCGCCTCGCGGCCCAGAGTCGGGGCGGGGCCGATCGCCTACGACTGCGCCTGCGCCTGCGCCCGCGCCTGCGCGTTGGAGCCCGACCGGTGCGGCGCCTGCGCACTGGAACCAGGCGTGCGGCGCCCCAGGCGCCGGGCCTGCGGCGGCCGGAACCGGAACGCGCGCCCGCGGGGTAGGAGACCTGGAGCTGGAGAACCCGCCCGCCAGAGTCGTAGTAGTGGATGGGGAGTAGCCGTCCCATTTTCAACACGTGTCTCATTCTAAACTGACGTTCTGGTGGGCTGGCCGAAGAAGGAGAAAGACCCGCGGCTCCGACCTCTGACCTCTAACCCCGGACGCACTTTGATTTCGCCGGCTTGCGCGGAAGGCTGACTCCCTGGGCCGCGGCCTGGCGCGGGAGCCGCCTGTGGGGTGTCCCCGGCGCGGGAGGGTGCTCTGGTTCAGGCAGGTTCCCGTTGCGGCGGGGTTCCCTCGGTTGGGAGGAATGCCCCTGCCGAGGGTATGCTCCGGCTGGAGGGGGTGTCCCTAACGGCGGGAATACCTGGACTGGCTGGGGTGTCCCACTGGGGAGGGTTTCCCGGTGGGGAGGTGTCTGGCGGGGGAGCGGCTCCGGCTAAGCATGGGTGTTCTGCTAGGAGGATGTGTCTGCCTGGGGGCGGTGTCCCAATCGGGAGAGTTGCCCTGATGGGGGAGGTTCTGCAGTTGTGGAGATGCCAACTTGGGGGGCGCTCCGGTTGGGGGGTGTGCCCTCTCTGGTTACCCCGCTCTCGCTGCCACTCATAGGCCTGCTGCCCAGGTATGCACTAGTCAAGGCCTTTTCTGCAGACCAAGTAGCCTTCCCTGGAGAGCGCCCCCAGCACCACGGAAACTATCTATATGCCCCGCGGTGGTCAGCCCGCCTTATCCCAGCCCCGAGACCCAAAACAAGAAGCATGGACTGAATTTGAGGTTTCTGGATGGTCGTGTGAACCGAGGGGACGGGTACTGGACTGACAAGAAATGAGCCTTGAAGGTCAATCTGGGTGACACCCGAGTCTCCTGGTGAGTCGGACTCCGGAGAATTATCTCAAGTCCAGCATAGACAGCGCACATAGACAGAAAAGGAAACGGACAATCCCAAGTGCCAAGGGAACCTTCCCAGGTTTCTTTAGGGCAGCTAAACTGCTCTGTCAAAGCCTAAGTCCATTTATGACAGGCCGAGCACCCTGAGCCCTCGCAGGAGACACGAGCGCCTTCATGGCCCTCCTGCCCTGCACCCACCTCTCCGCCACCCCTGCTGTCTGTCCCTTCCCTGAAACCTTTATTTCGAGTGTCTTTGTGGCTTCCCTCTTTACCATCCTTGAGTTGAAATATCACCTCTTAAGGGAAGCCTTCCCTCTCCTCCCTAGTTAAAATGATACTGCCCCCCCATACCTGTCTTCGTTGACTTACTTGGCTCCATCACAGTGTGTGTCATGTGACTCTCCCACATCCTGATTTGGAATATTGTCTCCCTACTAGAATGTAAGTCCATGGTGCCTAGAACAATACCTGGTGTACAGGAGACAAAATATTTGTTGACTGGGCCGGGCGCGGTGGCTCACACCTGTAATCCCAGCACTTTGGGAGGCCGAGGTGGGCGGATCATGAGGTCAGGAGATCGAGACCAGCCTGGCTAACATGGTGAAACCCCATCTCTACTAAAAATACAAAAAATAAGCCGGGAGTGGTGCTGGGCGCCTGTAGTCCCAGCTACTCGGGAGGCTGAGGCAGGAGAATGGCATGAACCCGGGAGGCAGAGGTTGCAATGAGCTGAGATTGTGCCACTGCACTCCAGCCTGGGCGACAGAGCAAGACTCTGTCTCAACAACAACAACAAAAAATTGTTGACTGAATAAAGGGAGTTAGAATGTGAAGAAAAATCCTTCACCAAGCAAACATCCACCCTAAGTGAAGGTGTGGGAAGCAGCTGCAGGCAGCTTTTTCACTCCATTTGTCCATCAGCTGCTACCCTTGTGTGCCCCTCAGCACTTATGTCAAGATGCTGCTCTCAGCACGTGACATGCTAACACTGCAGACTTCAGGTCAGTCCTGAGAGGCAGGCACTGTTCTTACCCACATTTTATAAGGGACTGAACTGAAGCAAGGGAGTGGTGAGAGGCAGTGATGGGATTCAGCCCAGGAGGCCTTCCTTTCAACCACATACTGCACTGCTTCCAGGAGGCGCTTCACAGATGACCCCACCTGCGGTACACTTTCTGCTGTTCTCCAATATTCATGCTGCCTGTCCCACAATTAGTAAAATTTTAGCCAAGTACAGGACTGCCTGGCTAAAGACCACATTTCCAACAGGAAGGGGACAGGTCAGAGACAAAAAGTGACAATCCATTTCCCAGTCTGTCCCTCAAAAGTCCCACCATTAGGCTGGGCAGTGGTGAAAGCTGTCAACAGCCATCTGGGAGCCAGGGATGGGAACCACTATGTAGGAATGACAACTCTGCCACAAGGCCAGGATCTGCCCCCTCTGGACTGTTCAAGAAATAAACTGTCATGCTATGAGGGTGGGGGGCTGTACCCTACAGTCCCCTGAGTTTTTTGTGGGGTTTTGTTTTTTTATTTTTTGAGGCAGTCTTGCTCTGTCACCCAGGCCGGAGTACAGTGGCACAATCTCAGATCACTGTAACCTCTGCCACCTGGGTTCAAGCGATTCTCCTGCCTCAGCCTCCTGAGTAATTGGGTTTACAAGCATGTGCCATGATGCCCAGCTATTTTTTTTTTCTTTTTTTTTGTACAGATGGAGTTTCACTATGTTGCCCAGGCTGATCTGGAACTCCTGACCTCAAGCAATCCACCTGCCTCAGCCTCCCAAAGTACTGGGATTACAGGAGGGAGCCACCGTGCCCGGCCTGGTCCTGTGCATTTTATAGATAAGGTAACTGACAAACCTAGCCACAGTCACCCCTTCGCCCTAAAGGAGAACTGGAATTTGAACCCAGAGCCTTGTTCACCACCACCTCCGTTGTTTCTGGAAGCACCCTCCAGGCAGGCCAGCCAGCATCACGGGGCCTCCCCTGGGGCTGGAACGTCTGCAGGATGCCCCTTTGGGAAATGCTGTTCCACAGAACCCTGCCTTTCAGGCCTTGGAGACGTGGGCAGGGGAGAAGCAGCGTCCCTCAGAGCCAGGCCTGGCAGTGGTGCCAGCAGGGGCCGAGGCCCAGGGAGCAGGGTCTCCTGTCGGAGGGACGTGGGCAAGCCCCTCCACGTGCCAGCGGGTTTCTCAGCAGGGGAGGTCCACACCACACCGCCTGGAACCTGGGTGCCTAAACGCAACAGGAGCCAAGGCACAAATTTAACCAAACACCAAGGTTGCGTGAGGCCCCAATTCATGAGCCGGGCTCCAAGGACGTGTCCTTAGGCGGCTCTGGAAGGCCCAGCGCCAGCCCCCGTCCTCTGTTAAAGGGAGCCAGCCCCGCGGCTCCACCCAGGCATGGTAGCCTGAGCGCACCCCCAGGGTAGTAGGGGGCACCTGAAGAGCAGGGTCTGCCCTGGCATGAGCAGAGCCCAGTTTGGGGTCAGGGTCAGGCCCTGCCAGAGGCTGGAGGGTGCCCAAGGCGAGGCCGGTGAGGCCCAGCTCTACAAATAAAGTGTTTTATTTACAGGAGTCGTCTCTCCAGGTCCCAGCTCCCTGCCACCCCCACCCCAGCCCCAGGGAGAAGAGGGCGGATGCCAGAGGAGCTGGCAGAGGCTGGGCAGGTCCTGAGTGGGCCAGGCTAGGCCGAGAGAGAAGGCACGAGGCCCTGGGCGCCCCAGTCCCAGGGCAGAGGCCAGGCCTGCCTGGAGAAGGCAGCACGGGGTCAGCTCTCAGGGGTCAGGCTGGGGTCCACGCCGCCGCAGCTCTGCTCATAAGACGGTGGGGCCTCTGCGGGAAGAAAGCAGGGTCTGCATGGGGCTCCTGGCGTCCCCTCCCTGCCAAGCCCTGGCTGTCGACTCACCATAGGGGTAGCCCCAAGAACTGTACTCTGGAGGAAGAATCAAGGTGCTGGTAGTGGGCACTGGCCCCCCGGAGCCCTCTGCAAAGTAGGGGACAGTGGCACCTGTTGAAATGCACAAGGGAGGGTGCAGCGGGTGGGAGGCAGGGCTGCCATCCTGAGGACAGGGCTCGGGCGCACCAGGCACAGAACTCAAGGTAGCCAGCAGGTGCTGCTGCTGCGAATGGCTCTTGGTGGAGAGGAAGACGGGGTCCAAGAAGTGGGGGCCGCCAGCCGCAGCCTCAGCCTCAGCCTCCTCCTGGGGTGGTGCGGAAGGCACCACCAGGGGTGGGGCTCCAGGAGGCAGCCCCAGGCCTGGCCGGGGGCTCACTGGGGCATGGTTCACAGCAATATTGCCAATGAAGACCGGGAGGGTCACAGTAGCTTCCGGCGCCTTCAGAGAGACCTGGACAGGATTGAGGTGGGGCATGAGGGGCCAGGGCCGAGGCCACTAGGCCTCAGGCCACCCAGCCTCCAGCAGCACCAAACCTGTAAGTAGTAGTCGATGTGGATGAGGCTGCAGCCCGGCAGGGCCGACTGGGGCAAGGCAGGCACCAGGATCTGCTCGTGCCACTGTGCCCGCCGCCAGGCCTTGACGCCCGCACCCTCCACCTCCGCAATGGTCCGTACGTCGTGGATCCAGCGCTTGGCCTTATAGGACACTTTCTGGGGAAGGACCAGCCTGTGAGCCTGCGCAGGCTGCCAGCCCACCCCAGGAGGCCGGTCCAGGCAACTGGCGGGGGCTCTGACCTGCAGCAGACTGGCCACGACAGGGCTGGTGTCCTTGCCTGACTGGTTCTCAATGTCGGCATGCAGCTGCAGTGCCTGCCCCACCACATAGCCGCGGAGATCAGTGCTGGCTGTGAGGACCACGCTGCCCGTCTTCACCAGCTTGTAGGAGAACTTCTTGGTGGCAGAGGCCACGTTGGGTTGCTTGGGGGGAGGGCCAGGGAGGGGCTTAGCAGGTGTGGGCAGGCTGGATCCCTGTGGCATTGGGACAGGCCCCTCAGCCCTGCCACGCCCTGCCCCTGGACATCAGCAGTCAGCTCAGGGCAAAGAGGCCACTGCCTCCAGACCCTGGCCCCCCTCACCTCACCTGGGGACAGGACACTGGGATGAAGCAGTGCCTGCCCAGCTCTTCCCCAGCCTCCATGAGGGTGGGGACCCACCAAGGAGGTCACTGTGCCATTCTCACCTCAATGTCTGGGATGCTGTTCAGGTTCAAGGGGCTCAAGATATAGAACACGAGGCTGCACTTGTGATCCTTGGAAAACCGTGGCGTGTGGATGGCGGCCCTCACCTGGTGCACGATCTTCCCGAAAGGACCCTCAAAGGACGTGGGTGCGGTGGCTGGGGAGAGAGCAGGCACTGGTACCTGGCTGCCTTCCACCCTGCAGAGCCCACCTCCCAGGACCAGTTGGTCATCACCAGGCCTGTCCAGGCTGGGCTCTCACCAGGAAGCAGGAACTGGAAGGGGAAGCTGTGCTCTCCAGCGGGCAGGCTCCCTGCAGAGACAGGAGGGAGGTGGGGGGCGGTCCCCCCCTGAGGTGGCCTGAGGTGGCCACAGGGCCAGGATAAGAGTGGGCACCGCAGCTGACCAGCTCACACTGGGTCTCCCTGTCTCAGTCACCAGCGCCACAGCAGCACAGGGCTGTGGCTTGGGTGAAGGACTGAGGATAAGAGCTTGGCTTGAACAGGAGAGTGGTTTGGGAATGGGGCAAGGGTGAAACAGCTGTGCCAGGGGTCAGAGCCCACCCAAATCCAGCACAAGGGGGAGGTGGCCCCTTCAGCCACCCAGCGCCTATGAGAAAGCCATCAGGGCCCACAACCCTGGGACAAGATGGGCCAGTGCCAGATCCAAGAGGCAGATCTAGGAAAGGGGGAGGACAGAAGGACAGACAGGCCCCACTCCAAGGGCTGCCCCCAGGGGTCACCACTCGGGAACTGGCTCCCAAACTTACCCTTGTCTGCCAGCGACAGGGAACTGTTGAAGTAACCCTCCTCCACTACCCACGCTGTGTCATTAGCCTTGTTGGAGACCCCGCAGGAACCTGTGCAGGTCACCCGGATGGCTGCAAAGGGGATGGCTGCATGAGCCCCAGCCAGCCGACGGCCCAGGCCCCTGCTTGCTGCCAGCACAGGAATTCGACCTGGGGCCAAGCAGCACCACCTGGGCAGGGTCCTGGGAAGGCCAGTGAGCAAGCAGCCCATGCCACTTCAGAGGACATCTCCTGCCCATCTCCTGTCTTGGGGGGCTCCAAGGGAATCAGGCTGGCGAGGGGCCTGACCAGCACAAAATGACGTCTGCCCTGCAATCCAGAGCAGAAAGACCCCAACGCTCATCCAGATGATGGCTGGGTTACCCCCCAGATTGGTAACCTTGGCTCCCAGCCAGACCTGCGAAAGCTCAGCTGCCTACAGGAGACACTCGGAACACACCAAGGGGCGCATCTTCTTGCTGCCCTGTGGACAAGTCAGTCAGGCAGGGAAGGACCCGTCCACACTCCAGGAAGCTAACTGCCAACCATCATGCTGCAGGAATGTGGCCAGACCCGCCTAGGCAGACACAGTGTTCCACAGTCAGCACACCGTTGGGTGGGGCCCTACTTCCTGGGTGAGCACTGCCCAGCGGGGCTGACTTTCTGCATGAGGAGACGGCTCAGTCCTCTCCGGCCTCCCCGGGGGAGTGCCCAGACCAGGAACTGCTTGAGGCAGAGGTGGCACTGGTCTGTGGCCAGGAACACAAATTCCTTAGTCCAACAGATGTGTGTCCAGAAACCATGATGATCAGAAGATCATGGCTGGACAATCAGGTCCAGCAGAAGCTGGTCACAAGGGAGGACAGACGCAGAAGTACACACAGCACAAGACCCAGGTGGGCAGGGGTTGGGGGAGACAGTGGCAGGCCACCTGCACCTCCAGCCCCTCTTCTTCCTGCAGGGCTGAGTCAGGGCCAAAGATGGCCACCTCCCTGCCTGGTCCTGGTGGGGGTCACGTGAGGAAAAGGTGACTCAGACTCTGACACCTGCTGAGGGAGCAGCCAGGCAGGAGGAGTACCGGTGTGCCGAGCGCCCAGGGTCAGCCATACCTGCCTCACCTGTGGTCTCCCCAGCAGGCCCCACCTGTGGCCCAGGCCTTCTGCCTGCCACCCAGAGCAGCAGGATTCCTCTCACAATCCTTGGCTCAGCCGCAGCCCCACGTGGCTCTCCATATGCATCCTGCCCTACCCCTCGGCAGCTGCCAGGCCCAGTCCCCCATCCCTGAGGGTGGCCCTTGCTTCCTGCTGCACGCCCTCTACCCCCTGGGCGCTGCCAGGGCCTGGCCTCAGCCTCCATTCCAGCCCGGCCTTGCCACCCCAACCTCAGTCCATTTTTTGTTTTGTTGTTGTTGTTGTTGTTGTTTTTGAGACACGGTCTCACTCCCGCCGCCCAGGCTAGTGTGCAGTGGCACGATCTCGGCTCACTGCAGCCTTAACCTCCTGTGTTCAAGTGATCCACCCATCTCAGCCCCGCAAGTAGCTAGGACTACAGGCACGTGCCACCACACCTGGGTTTTTTTTGTTTTTCTTATAGAGACGGGGTTTTGCCATGCTGTCCAGGCTGGTCTCAAACTCCTGAGCTCAAGCAATCCACCTGCCTCAGCCTCCCAAAGTGTTGGGATTACAGGCATGAGCCACGGTACCCAGCTCTGCTCTGATTTTGAATCCATGCTGTGTTAGCCAGGCCCTCCTCGGGCCAGACCCCATACTGTCTTCATGCTGAAAATCCGGAACACCAGTAATCCTCCTGTGGACCAGCAGACAGCCCAACAGAAGCACATGGGCATGAGCAGGCACAGAGGAGGGTGGGCGTGGCTGAAGCAAGGAGAGGAGGCCTGGGGACTGGAAATGCTGCTGTGCTTTTAACACTCCTGACAGACTGCACATCCCCGCCTTGAATCCCGCAAATGCTGGGACCCAGCTGGGTGCAGTGGCTCACACCTGTAATCCCAGCACTGTGGGAGGCCAAGGCAGGTGGATCACTTGAGGTCAGGAGTTCAAGACCAGCCTGGCTGACATGGTGAAACCCCATCTCTACTAAAAATACAAAAAAGACCAGGCACGGTGGCTCATGCCTGTAATCCCAGCACTTCGGGAGGCCGAGGCAGGCAGATCACCTGAGGTCAGGAGTTCCAGACCAGCCTGACCGACATGGAGAAACCCCATCTCTACTAGAAATACGAAATTAGCTGGGCGTGGTGGCACATGCCTATAATCCCAGCTACCAGGGAGGCTGAGGCAGGAGAATCGCTTGAACCTGGGAGGCGGAGGTTGCAGTGAGCCGAGATCGTGCCACTGCACTTCAGCCTGAGCAACAAGAGTGAAACTCCATCTCAAAAAAAAAATACAAAAATTAGCCAGGCATGGTGGCGCACGCCTGTAATCCCAGCTACTTGGGAGGCTGAGGCATGAGGATCACTTAAACCCAGGAGGCAGAGGTTGCAGTGAGCTGAGATCGCACAAATGCACTTTAGCCTGGGTGACAGAGCGAGACTTCATCTCAAAAAGAAAAAAGAAAAATGCTGGAACCCACAGAGGATGCCGGAAAGGGGGCAGTGGTCCACAGACTAACCCGTATGCCAGCCAAGTACCCTCAAGTGATCCCAGCTGGTGGCACAGAACTGAAGATTAACCCTGCCCTCACTGTCCAGATTCCTAACCCACAACGCTGTGAGATATAATAAAATGGTTGTGTTAATTGTTTAAGAATGGTGTCTGACTTGAGGTGACCGCGACTTTTACGTAGCAGTAGGTAACTGGAACAGATGTCCAACCTCACTAGAAATTACAGAAAACCCGGCCGGGCGCAGCGGCTCAGGCTGTAATCCCAGCACTGTGGGAGGCCGAGGCGGGCGGATCACGGGGTCAGGAGATCGAGATCATCCTGGCTGACACGGTGAAACCCCCGTCTCTACTAAAAATACAAAAAATTAGCCGGGTGTGGTGGCGGGCGCCTGTAGTCCCAGCTACTCAGGAGGCTGAGGCAGGAGAATGGCGTGAACCCGGGAGGTGGAGCTTGCAGGGAAAACCCAAATGACCTACCATTTCAATCCATCAGATTGACAAATATTAAATGTCTTGACACAGCTGGGCGCAGTGGCTCACGCCTGTAATCCCAACACTTTGGGGGGCCAAGGCGAGCGGATTGCTTGAGGCCAGAAGTGTGACAGCAGCCTAGGTAACACGGTGAAACCCCGTCTCTACCAAAACTACCAAAGATTAGCTAGGTGTGGTGGCGCGTGCCCCTGGTCCCAGTCACTCAGGAGGCTGTGGTGGGAGCCCCGGAGGAAGGAGTTGCAGTGAGCCAAGATTGTACCACTGCACTCCAGTCTGGGTGACAAAGTGAGACCTCATCTCAAATAAAATCAATGTCTTGGGGCCAGGCACAGTGGCTCACGCCTGTAATCCCAGCACTTTAGGAGGCTGAGGCGGGCGGATCACCTGAGGTTGGGAGTTCGAGGCCCGCCTGACCAACACGGAGAAACCCCGTCTCTACTAAAAATACAAAATTAGCTGGGCCTGGTGGCGCGTGCCTGTAGTCCCAGCTACTCGGGAGTCTGAGGCAGAAGAATCACTTGAACCAGGGAGGCAGAGGTTGCGGTGAGCAGCTGAGATTGCACCACTGCACTCCAGCCTGGATAACAAGAGCAATGTAAATAAATAAATAAATAAACGTCTCAACACACGTTGGAGGGAGGTGGAACACAAACAGCCCTTATTCCAGTCAAACTGCATACAAGTACGAGGTTCTGGCAAAGAGTGGGACAGGTCTACTGTAATTTTACCTGTGCATACCAGGAGACCCAGAATTCCGCTTGAATCTCATGGTATTTAACCGACAGCCTCACACACCACTGCTCATACTAGCAAAGCATCGCGAAAACCGTCATGGGACATCTGACTCCACAAAAACAAACAGTATGCAACTGACCCTTGGGTCATCCTAAGAGTCCAGGTTCTGTGATCTTCCCAACGCCCATGCAGACGGCCCCGTTTTGCACATACACCAAGGCTCTTTGAGATGACTCTGCCAGAGTAAGCAGCCTCCAACCACTGTCCAAAGTGAAACATGTTCCGAGCTGCCCCACACACTCCTCAGTAAGAACACGGGAGGCAAGGGGCTCCCGCACAGCTGCCAGCTGCTTCCCTGCCAAAACACCTGGAGCTGCTCCTCTGCCTCTCAGCAACTGCTTCAGGTCAGGCTGGGTGAATTTCCCAGGGAGCCCGTTTTCACTGGCCAGGCCAATGGCAGCGGCCATGTTTCTGCCTTTTCAAATCATCGAATCAGGCAGGACCACAGGATGCAGTTCTGCCCACGGAGAAGCCAGAGCAATACATGGGGTCCATTGTGAGGGGTCTCCCTGCTGCTGGAGGCATACGACCCCGCTCCCTCTTCTTTCCAGCTTGCAGACTGCTTGTGATGGCAGAACAGGCTGAAGGGAACCGAGCCTTTCGCAACAGGAAAGCCACCAGGCAGGGCTTGGCTGCTGGACTGAGTGGCTCAGTGGCAGTCCCCTAGTCAGAGTGTGACTTCTTCCGCCTTCTGGACTTGAACGTTGCACCTCTTTGCAGGGGCCCTGCAAGCCCTGTCCCTCCTCCCCTATGCAGGTTTAAAAAATGGTTCCCAGCACTTTGGGAGGCCGAGGCGGGCGGATCACGAGGTCAGGAGATCCAGACCCTCCTGGCTAACACGGTGAAACCCCGCCTCTACTAAAAATACACAAATTAGCCGGGTGTGGTGGCGGGCGCCTGTAGTCCCAGCTCTTAAGGAGGCTGAGGCAGGAGAATGGCGTGAACCGGGGAGGCGGAGCTTGCAGTGAGCCGAGATCCCGCCGGCGCACTCCAGCCTGGGCGACAGAGGGAGACTCCGTCTCGAAAAAATAAATTAAAAAAATAAAAATAAAAAATGTTTCCTGTGTTCAGATGCACAAGCAAGGACAAGCTGCTGGAGGCTGCAGGCCTCTCTGACTCTAAGGAAGATCATGACTGGGCCGCGTTCTCAAGTGACCACTGGAACTTTCTTC
Source organism: Pan paniscus (assembly GCF_029289425.2). Classification (NCBI taxonomy): domain Eukaryota; kingdom Metazoa; phylum Chordata; class Mammalia; order Primates; family Hominidae; genus Pan; species Pan paniscus. The sequence continues at coordinate 1,746,504 of NC_073260.2, forward strand.
TCCAGCTGGGGCTCCCACCTGTTCAGCAGCCCCTCCCTTGCACCACCTGCACTTGGACCATGAAGACCCACCCACTCCTCATCCTCATCCCAAAGGACTCACGCCTGCCACAGAAGCTGTGACCTGTAAGCCACTCCCCCAGTCCTGTTTCCAAATCTGTATCATGAGAGTAACAACCGTGCCACTTGCCAGGGCGCTGAGGGTTACTGAGGCTGGCCCGTGGCACGTGGAGAGAATTGCATCGGGCCCACCATGAGTGCTCCGAGAACCACTGTCGGCCCTGGTCGCCCATCCCAGTAACAGCAGAACAAGAAGTGGTCCTGCCTGACCCCCAGCCCTGGACTGGGCCAGCCTGAGCTCCAGAAAACTGCTCCCTCCCAGGCCTCCCTCCGCGTCAGCCCTTGAGACAGCCGGTGTCCTCACGGCTGGGTGCTGATTGTCACCGACACTCATCGGCAGAGTAAGTGAGCAAGCCCTGGGGCCCAGGCAGGGCTGCTGTCCTCCTGGGGTCTGAGGGCCTCCCTACTGGCTCCTAGCAGGATTGACAAGCATCCTCTGAATGAGGAAAAGAAACCATGGTCCTTCCGTTCCCATCCCAGGCAGGGCTGGGGGGAACCCCCGGGGGCCCCGGTACACCCTCCCACCTCACTTGCAGCAGCCTGAATCATGTGCTCTCTGGCCCATCAGGGCCCATCTCCTACTCCTTAGCTCACGACGCTCCTTTTTCTCCCTCATTCAGACCAGCCTCTGTGAGGTAGGACCATCAGCCAGTGCTCCCTCGGCTCTTGGGCCAGCTGCCCAAAGTGCTGGGATTACAGGCGTGAGCATTCACCCACCCACCACGTCCACCCGGAGGCCAGGGGAGCCTGCACACCCAGGCCAGTCACGCACCGCGGGGCCGTCCCTTCCCTGTGGTCAGCAATGGCCTGCTCACCCCAGGCCACGCCAGGGGAAGGACGACAGGGTCCTGCACAGCCCTCAGCCAGGATCCAGCCGGCCTCACCACACACCACACCTGTACCCAAGAGATGTGTGTGCTATCTCTGCCCTGCCACGGCCACACCTGCCCCCACCCAGACCCCAAACTCAAGGTTGGGACAGAGGAAGGGAGGCTGTGGGGTCATCCCAGGAGGCCCAGTGGGGCCAGGAGCCTGAGAGAAGCATCTACCACCCGGCTTCTTCCGAGGCTCCACAGCCTCAGGCGGTGCAGGGTCAGGGCCACAGCACCATCACCTGTCCCAGGAGGCTGAGAGGACAGAACAGAGACTGTGGGTTCTCAGCAGGCACAAAAGCGGTGCTGTCACCCACGCGCGGGCCCAGCGGTCAAGGTCCAGCGGCAAGTCCAGGGGCTGTGGCACAGGCCAAGCAGCCCAGGTGGTTCCCACAGGAGGCCAAGGTAGAGAAGTCCCCGGCAGGGACGCGGCACTCACAGCCAAGGGCCGGGCAGAGGCAGCCTCACCTCGCGGGCCGGCCCTCACCTCCAGGGCGCCCTGCCAGCGGCCACTGCAGCAACCCGATACCCAGTCCCCGAGGCCCAGGCGTCCACCTCGGCGGGGGGCCGGCGAGGCCTGCTGGCGGGTGGCAGGGGGCGCAGGGAGCCGCAGCAGGTGTCTGCACCCCGCCGGGACCGCACGCCTGGGCCAGGAGCGGCTCTGCAGCGGGAGCGCCTGCGCCGGGAGCCAGGGTGCGGGAAGGAGCCCAGCAGGTGCGAGCGCGGACGGGGAGGGTCGCAGGCCTGCGTGCGCCCGCGCTCAGGGCGTCCTCCACAGTGGACCCGCTTCAGGCCCCGCCGGGACCCCGCCGCCCCTCGGCGAGAGGGCAGGAAGGGCAGATGCGGAAGGGCGGCGCCGCCCGGACCTCCCCGGCGCCGCCGAGCCCGCTCCCCAGCAGTCCCGGGCGGCGAAGACAGCGACTCCGCGGGCCCAACCCGGGGCCAGGCGACGGCAGCCGCTTCCGGGAGCCCTGGCCCCGCGCAGGTGCGGCCAAAGGCCCTCCCCGAGGACCCGCGCCCACCTCGGAACGGCAGCGGGGCCCCCAGGCGCACGCGCACGGTCCCAGCCAACGGCTCCCCGGGGCTGTAGACGACGCGGCCGTGGCTCAGGCTGATCTCGAAGAGCTGCACTCGCCCCATGCCGCGGCCTCACCGGCCAGCCGCGCAGTGACGCCCCCGCCTGCCGCCCGCGAGTCCCGGCTCCGAGGCCCGGCCCCGCCCCCTCCTATGCCCCGCCCCCATCCGTCCCAATCCCGGCCCCCACCCCCATCCGGCCCCTCCCAGGCCCTGCCCCGCCCCACGGCCCCGCCCAGCCCCCCGGCCGCCCGGTAGCCCGCGGACTGCCGCTCGGAGGCCCGGCCCAGCCCCTATTCCCCGCCCCATCCGTCCGTGTGGCCCCGCCCCCTCGTTATTCCCCGCCCCTCTGACAGCCCCCTCGCCCCGCCCCCGCCCTTCGCCCCTGCCTCGCCTTCCCAGCTCCGCCCCTGCCTCGGCCGCCCCACCCCTGCCCCGCCCCCCGGCCGCGCTCATCCATCCCCGGCCCTGGCCCTGTCCCGGCTGGGTAGGTGCTGCGCTGCGTCGGGCGCCGCTTAAGGGACTTGAGGCGCAAGCGTCCCCTGCGTCCCCCACGGAGGGAGTCACCGCCGCGTCTCCGTCGGGGGGCGGGGCTGGGGGCGGGGCCGAGGCGAGCTCTGAGACTGGGAAGGTCTCCCCGCCGCACTCTGCTGCGGGCAGAACCCACTCCTCCGCCCCCACCCTCCGCCCGTCCCGCCCAGGGGTCTCCCTCACCCCGAGTCGCGGAAAAACGTCACGGGGCCGCGCGGGCGTCCTGGGCGGGGATGCTCCGCCGCCTAGGACCTGCCCCGCCTCAACCCCCACCCCCAGCTCCTGCCCCGCACCCCCAACCTTCTCCGCACCTACCTCGCGTCCCAGCACCTGTCGCGCCCCTCCGGAACCTGCCCGCCCTCCCGCCTTCCCGGTACCTGCCTACCCCCGCAACTGTCCCGCCCCCCAACACCTGCATCGCCCAACCCCTTCCCCCCCCCGCCCCCTGCCTTCCCCGCACCTGCCCGGAGTCCCAGCACCTGCCCCGCCCCCCGCTATCCCCCTCCTTGCTGGCCTGATGAGGTGTGGGCCCAAGGGAGCCACACTTGGGCGGAGGCCCTTGGGCAGGGGTCCGCAGCAGAAGGGTCGGGGGCCAGGTGGGGCGAGGACTTGGATCACTTGAAACCAGGAGGAACACACTCCCATTTATCTTTTTTAAAGGGTCCCTTTGTAGAGAGTGAGCCGCGGGGGGTGGGACTCAAATACCCAGGGGACCTAAGGCGGGAGAGACCCGTTGGGTAGTCCTGGAGAGGGAAGGCGTCCCTCGACAAGGACCAGCTCACCACGGAGTGGGTGTGCGGGCCCCAGTGCTGCGAGTTTTTCTAGGACAGCCGGTGAAGAGGGTGGCCTTCTCTGATGGGGAGGACGGACCTAGATACACATGGTTTGGGGGTGGAAGGGTCATCACATGCAGAGTCTGAGGTGCCACTGATCCCCAATGGACCAGGTACTTCCGTGCATGAGCCTGGGAGTCAAGCACTAAAATGTTGCCATCCCTAGTTGGTAGAAGGTAACAGGTCAGGGAGGAGGAGTCTGGCACCCCAGCAAAGAGAAAGGGTCTCACAGGCTGGAGGGGCCCCCAGGCCAGGCTGGGAGAGGCCCTGAAGCCCCAGGCCCAGCTCACTCCCTTAGGATTCCGATGTTTCCGGAGGTGGGTCTAACTGGCCATGCTCCAGACACTTTCCTGCCAAGGCTATGCACAGGCAGAATTCCCGAACAAGAGAGAAGGGTGCCATGGGATGGCAAGGATTGTGGACAGCCCTCTCGAATGGCAGTCGGCCATGCCAGAAGTCAGAAAGAAGGTGTTTCACCAGGCGCGGTGGCTCGCACCTCTAATCCCAGCACTTTGGGAGGCCGAGGTGGACGGATCACGAGGTCAGGAGATCGAGACCATCCTGGCTAACATGGTGAAACCCCGTCTCTACTAAAAATACATTTAAAAAAAAAAAAAAATTAGCCGGGTGTGGTGACAGGCGCCATAGTCCCAGCTACTTGGGAGGCTAAGGCAGGAGAATGGCGTGAATCCAGGAGGCGGAGCTTGCAGTGAGCCAAGATCGCACCACTGCACTCCAGCCTGGGCAACAGAGTGAGACTCCATCTCAAAAAAAAAAAGAAAAAGAAAAAAAAGAAAGTGTTTCAAGCAAGGGACAGACAGACTGTATTGCAAGCTACTGAGATGGAAGACAATGGACACAGAACATAGGTGGCCTTTATCCCAGGTCAGCCACAATCTAAGCCCCACAGGACTCTGCACATCCTTGATTCTGACCCTATCTCCCACCCATCCTGTGTTCCAGAAACCACCACAAGCACCAACCGCCCTGTCATTAGACTCTTCTTCTCCAAGCATGCTTCTAGCTGCACTCTCATGAAAACCTGGCTTCCCCTGGAGCTTTCGGGTGTAGAGATGTCTTTTCGCAGGATCCCTCTACCTCTGGGTCTGTAGGTGGGGTTGGGGCCCTCCTGGCTCCTTCCTAACACTACCAGGCCATTCTCCACCCTGGGAGCTACCATGTGTAAGCTTCCTGGTCTCAGAATCACCAGCACCACCTTCGCTCTGGTCGGCATCTTCATTTCTTGGTGATTTTAGCTCCTAACTCACTGTCATTCCCTCCATCTCCAAGTGTGGAAACTCAGTGCTTCCGAATCCACACAGGCAATCCTTCCAGCCTCCTGCCCTATATCCTAAAAGTACCTGGGTTTTGTTTGAATCAGGTATAGTAAAGTGACAGACTAGAAGACAAGTGCCACAAAGGAAGGATTTAGTACTCGTGGTTCTCAGGAGGAGGGGCCCTGCCATGCCACGCAGGGCCAGAAGGGGAAGTACCAGGGTCAGGAGGAGCCAGGAGAGAGCATGACCCAGAGCCTTTTTTTGTGTTTTCCTCAGGGTGAAAATGGACAAAGCAGGGTAGGTAAGTGTGAGCAAGTTTAGGATTAGATAGCTTGAATCATGTCAGCAGACTCTAGGTCACAGCAGGGGGCTCTAGCCGTCTGGTATCTGTCCCTGGGGGATGCAGGGCAGGAGAAATGCTGGCTTGGGGTGTGAGAGTCAGATCAGGAAGAGACTGGGGATATGGGCTCTGGATTGGTGTTTATAAAGTTGTTTGCTAGCTCTGGGAATTAGCCAGCCCTGGGAGGGGCAGCATCTCCCTGACTAGTAAAGCCCCCAAGATGTCAAAGCATAATAACATACAGAAAATGAAAAGTGTGGGCCGGGCGCAACGGCTCTGCCTGTAATCCCAGTACATTGGGAGGCCGAGGTGGGCAGATCACCTGAGGTCAGGAGTTCAAGACCAGCCTGGTCAACATGGTGAAATCCCATCTCTACTAATAATACAAAAAAAATCAGCCGGGCATGGTGGTGGCACACGCCTGTAATCCCAGCTACTCGGGAGGCTGAGATAGGAGAATCGCTTGAACCCAAGAGGTGGAGGTTGCAGTGAGCCGAGATTGGGCCATTGCACTCCAGCCTGGGCGACAAGAGCGAAACTACATCTCAAAAAAAAAAAAAAAAAAAAAAGGAAGGGAGGGAGGGAAAAGAAAAGTGTGGTAAACATGTGTCAGTCTCGTGGTTCCTCCTCCAAAACCCTCCTCTACCTCAGCAGTCTCCCTCCTAGGGCATGGTGCTTCCTCCTCCAAGATTCCGCCCACCTTTGCATCCCTGCTGCTCTTCCCACCAGGGGGGCTGCCCCTGGAACCTAGGCTGGCCCACAGCTTGCGTTAACTGGAAGAATTGCAATGAAACAGGCTGGGCGCAGTGGTCCATGCCTGTAATCCCAGCACTTTGGGAGGCCGAGGCGGGCGGATCGCTTGAGATCAGGAGATCGAGACCAGCCTGGCCAACATGGTGAAACCCCATCTCTACTAAAAATACAAAAATTAGCCAGGCGTGGTGGCACATGCCTGTAATACCAGCTACTCAGGAGGCTGTGGCAGGAGAATCACTTGAGCTCGGTGGGGGAGGTTGCAGTGAGCTGAGATCACGCCACTGCACTCCAGCCTGGGTGACAGAGTGAGACTTCATCTCAAAATCAAACAAACAAAACAAAAACAGTCAAGACTGGGTGTAGTGGCTCACATCTGTAATCCCAGCACTTTGGGAGGCCGAGGCGGGTGGATCACAAGGTCAAGAGATCGAGACCATCCTAGCCAACATGGAGAAACCTCACCTCTATTAAAAATACAAAAATTAGGCCGGGTGCGGTGGCTCACGCCTGTAATCCCAGCACTTTGGGAGGCCGAGGCGGGTGGATCACAAGGTCAGGAGATCGAGACCATCCTGGCTGACATGGTAAAACCCCATCTCGACTGAAAATACAAAAAATTAGCCGGGCGTGGTGGCGGGTGCCTGTAGTCCCAGCTACTCGGGAGGCTGAGGCAGCAGAATGGTGTGAACCCGGGAGGCGGAGCTGGCAGTGAGCCGAGATCGCGCCACTGCACTCCAGCCTGGTGACAGAGCGAGACTCCATCTCAAAACAACACAAACAAAAAAAGAAAGTCATAGGAGCAACACACATTCACGTGGAGGGGAGAATTTGATGGTGACAATTGACACAACCTACCACCCTAGCCAACAACAGCAGAACCAACCAGCTAAGCCCATCCTAAACTACAGAATCATGAGAAAATACATAGTTGTTTAAAGCCACTAAGTTTTGGGGTGGTTTATTATTATTATTATTATTATTATTATTACTTTTGAGACAGTCTCACTCTGTCGCCCTGGCTGGAGTGAAGTGGTGCGATCTCGGCTCACTCCAATCTCCACCTCCTGGGTTCAAGCAATTCTCCTGCCTCAGCCTCTCCAGTAGCTGGGACTACAGGCACCCATGACCATGCCCAGCTAATTTTCATATTTTTAGTAGAGACGGGGTTTTGCCATGTTGGCCAGGCTGGTCTTGAACTCCTGACCTCAGGTGATCCGCCCACCTCAGCCTCCCAAAGTGCTGGGATTACAGGCGTGAGTCACCGCGCCTGGCCTGGGGTGGTTTGTTATGAAGCAATAGATATAATAATTGGAACAGAAATTGGTGCTCAGAAGTGAGATACTGCCATAATTTTTTTTTTTTTTTTTTTTTTTTAGATGGAGTCTCGCTCTGTCGCCTAGGCTGGAGTGCAGTGGCATGATCTCCGCTCACTGCAAGCTCCACCTCCCGGGTTCACGCCATTCTCCTGCCCCAGCCTCCCAAGTAGCTGGGACTACAGGCGCCTGCCACCACACCTGGCTAATTTTTTGTATTTTTAGTAGAGATGGGGTTTCACCATGTTAGCCAGGATGGTCTCGCTCTCCTGATCTTGTGATCTGCCCACCTCAGCCTCCCAAAGTGCTGGGATTACAGGTGTGAGCCACTGTGACCGGCCTTCTTTTTTTTTTTTATTTTTTTATTTTGAGACAGAGTCTCACTGTCTCACCCGGGCTGCAGTGCAGTAATGCACTCTCAGCTCACTGCAACCTCTGCCTCCCAGGTTCAAGAGATTCTCCCGCCTCAGCCTCCCGAGTAGCTGGGACTACAGGCACCCACGACCATGCCCAGCTAATTTTTGTACTTTTAGTAGAGACGGGATTTCACCATATTGGCCAGGCTGGTCTCAAACTCCTGACCTTGTGATCCACCCGCCCCAGCCTCCCAAAGTGCTGAGATTACAGGCATGAGCCACTGCGCCAGGCCAACACTGCAACCTTCGCCTCCCAGGTTCAAGCAATTCTCCTGCCTCAGCCTCCCGAGTAGCTGGGATTACAGGCATGCAACACCATGCCCGGCTTATTTATTTATTTATTTATTTATTTATTTATTTATTTATTCATTCATTGAGACATAGTCTTGCTCTTGTCACCCAGGCTGGAGAGCAGCGGCACAATCTCAGCTCACTGCAACCTCTACCTCCCGGGTTGAAGTAATTCTCCTGCCTCAGCCTCCTGAGTAGCTGGGACTGCAGGCATGTGCCACCAAGCCCAGCTAATTTTTTTTTTTATTTTTAGTTGAGATGGGGTTTTACCATGTCAGTCAGGATGGTCTCGATCTCTTGACCTTGTGATCCCCCCATCTCGGCCTCCCAAAGTGCTGGGATTACAGGTGTGAGCCACCATGCCCTGACAATTTTGTATTTTTTTTAGTAGAGATGGGGTTTCTCCATGTGGGTCAAGCTGGTCTCGAACACCTGACCTCAGGTGATCTGCCCATCTCAGCCTCCCAAAGTGCTGGGATAACAGGTGTGAAACACTGCGCCTGGCCCCAAAAATTTTTAAATATGGCATTGACTTTGGAACCATGCAGCAGGAGGGGTCATGAGAAAGTTGCTATTGTAGGCTGGAGAAAGTATAGACTATTTACCTTCTGGCAAGACCATTGCCTGTGGAACGTGGCGGACAGAAAGTGCATGCTGTGATCTGACTTTCCTGACATAGAGTTTAAAGGGCCAATTGACTTCGTTCAGTTATTTATGAGAAAGTGAAAGTAACAAAAGAAAGATGATCTGAATAAACTCTCTTGGCCCGACACAGTGTCATACGCCTCTAATCCCAATGCTTTAGGAGGCCAAGGCAGGAGAACTGCTTGACCCCAGGAGGTCTAGGCTGCAGTGAGCCGTATTTGCACCACCGCACTAAAGCCTGGGAGACAGAGGGGGACCCTTTCACCCCAGAAAAAAAAGAACTTCCCCAAACTCCCACCAACACACCTACTAGCCTTTCTAGAACCTTCACATTGGCTACTGCCAAGGTGCACCGCCCTGTCCGACACAGTTCGTCATCCCCTCTCCTCTGCAGCCAACGCCTCATCCCTTTCCACCGTCGTCCCCATGGATGAACATCAGTGCCATGTCCCCTGCACCACGAATGCGCTCCTGACCTCCCCCCTCTTCCAGCCTCAGCTCCCTTCACTGCTCCTTTTCAGCAAAATGCTGCAGAAGAGCCGTCCATCTCAGCCTGCAACTCCTGTCCCTCATTCCTTCCGACACCCTTGGACATCTTCCCTCACCCCTCCACTGGCGCTGTACTTCTCAAGGTAACGGGCGTCCCCTGTGTTGCTAAATCCATTGATTCATCCCCAGTCTTCACTTTACCAGACCCAGCAGCAGCTGGGGCTGCCTTGCGGGCCTTCCTCCTACTTCACATCTTTGTTTTCTACTGAGTCCTCTTCTTTCCAATCTCTTTCCCCCTTAGTATGATAGTATTAAGTATCCCTTCTCTTTTTTTAAATGATACTCAATCTAGCATTTTAAAGAAATGTAATGTGCATTTTTTGCTGTTATAGTCATAATACATAAACTTCAATAAATACCATAGAACTTTTAAAAACTAAAAATTAACTTCCCGGCTGGGCGCGGTGGCTCATGCCTGTAATCCCTGCACTTTGGGAGGCTGAGGTGGGCGGATCACGAGGTCAGGAGATTGAGACCATCCTGGCTAACATGGTGAAACCCCGACTCTACTAAAAATACAAAAAATTAGTGGCGGGCACCTGTAGTCCCAGCTACTCCGGAGGCTGAGGCAGGAGAATGGCGTGAACCTAGGAGGCGGAGCTTGCAGTGAGCAGAGAGCGTACCACTGCACTCCAGCCTAGGCAACAGCAAGACTCTGTCTCAAAAAAAAAAAAAAAATAATAATAATAATAACTTCCCATACTTTTCTGATAAAGATTACAACATACTTCAAGCACCACTGTTTTTACTTAAAAAGTGAGTTTTATCTTTTTCTTGTTTACTTCACATACTACACTGATGTAAATATCCTTTTAAAATTTTTATTTATTGAATGTAAACTTTTATTATTTTTTTGGATATAGTATCTTCCTCTGTCGCCCAGGCTGGAGTGCAGTGGCATGATCTTGGCCCACTGCAACTTCTGGGTTCAAGGGATTCTCATGCTGCAGCCTCCCAAGTAGCTGGGATTACAGGTACCTGCCAGCACACCTGGTTAATTTTTGTATTTTTAGTAGAGATGGGGTGTCTCCATGTTGGTCAAGCTGGTCTCGAACTCCTGACCTCAGGTGATCCGCCCTCCTCGGCCTCCCAAAGTGCTGGGATTACAGGTGTGAGTCACCGCGCCTGGCCCTCATTTTTGTATTTTTAGTAGAGGTTTACAAACAGGTTTCTGCCATGTTGGCCAGACTGGTCTTGAACTCCTGACCTCAGGTGATCCACCCACCTCGGCCTCCCAAAGTGCTGGGATTACAGGTGTGAGCCACCAAGCCCGGCCTAACTTTAAACTTTTACTTTAGGTTTGGGGATACGTGAGGTTTGTTACATAGGTAAACACCTGTCACCAGGTTTGTTGTACATATTATCTCATCATCCAGGCATTAAGCCCAGTATTGTTTTCTTCTTCGTGTTCATAAGCTCTCATCATTTAGCTCCCACATGTAAGTGAGAACATGTGGTATTTGGTTTTCTGTTCCTGTGTTAGTTTGCTAAGGATGATCGCCTCCAGCTCCATCCATGTTCCCACAAAAGACATGCTCTCATTTTTTTATAGCTGCATAGTATTCCATGGTGTATATGTACCACAGCTTTTTTTTTTTTTTTTTTTTTTGAGACTGAGTCTCGCTCTGTCGCCCAGGCTGGGGTGCAATGGCGCAATCTCGGCTCACTGCAACCTCCACCTCCTAGACTCAAGCGATTCTCCTGCCTCAGCCTCTCAAGTAGCTGGGATTACAGGCACACACCATCACGCCCAGCTAATTTTTGTATTTTTAGTAGAGATGGGGTTTCACCATGTTGGCCAGGCTGGTCTTGTACTCCTGACCCCAGGTGTTCCACCCGCCTCAGCCACCCAAAGTGCTGGGATTACAGGCGTAAGCCACTGTGCCCGGCTGTACCACATTTTCTTTATCCAATCTGTCACTGATGGGCATTTAGGTTTTTGTTTGTTTGAGATGGAGTCTCACTCTGTAGCCCAGACTAGACTGCAGTGGTGGCATGATCTTGGCTCACTGCAACCTCCACCTCCCGGATTCAAGTGATTCTCCTGTCTCAGCCTCCCAACTACCTGGGATTACAGGCAACTGCCAGTACACCTGGCTAATTGTATTTTTAGTAGAGATGGGATTTCACCATGTTGGCCAGGCTGGTCTCGAACTCCTGACCTCAGGTGATCTGCCTGCCTCGTCCTCCAAAAGTGCTGGGATTACAGGCCTGAGCCACCGGGCTGGCCAGCATTTAGGTTGATTCCATGTCTTTGCTCTTGTGAATAGTGCTGCACTCTCTACATCCACGTTTTCCCTCGTGGTAATCTCATCCAGTTTTATGAGTTTTGCCATGGTTTGAATGCTTGTGTCCCTCCAAAATTCAGGGTCTCACTCTGTCACCCAGGCTGGAGTGCAGTGGCCCCATCACAGCCCACTGCAGCCTCAACATCCCCAGGCTCAGGTGATCCTTCCACCCCAGCCTCCCAAGTAGCTGTGACTGCAGGCATGGGCCACTATGCCTGGCTAATTTTTGTTTTTTGTAGAGACAGCATCTTGCCATGTTGCCCAGCCTGGTCTCAAACTCCTGGGCTCAAGCGATCCACCAACCTCAGCCTCCCAAAGTGCAGGGATTACAGGTGTGAGCCACTGCACCTGTCTCTAAGAGAGCTTTAAATATAATAAATGTGCTAATGATGCCAAACTTTTTTTTTGTTTTTTTGAGACAGAGTCTCACTCTATTGTCCAGGCTGGAGCGCAATGGCATGATCTCGGCTCACTGCAACCTCTGCCTCCCAGGTTCAAGTCATTCTCCTGCCTCAGCCTCCCGAGTAGCTGGGAATACAGGTGCGCACCACCACATCCGGCTAATTTTTGTATTTTTAGTAGAGACAGGGTTTCACCATGTTGGCCAAGCTGGTCTCGAACTCCTGACCTCGTGATCTGCCCGCCTCGGTCTCCCAAAATGCTGGGAGTACAGGCGTGAGCCACCGCGCTCAGCCATGATGCCAAACTTATATTCCCAGGCTGGACATCTCTGTGAACTCTATACTCACATATTCTACTTATACATTCAACTGCCTTGTAACCTTAACATGTAGCATAAGTAACACATTTTTATTTGGCTAAGCCGCTGAGAACTTGGGGTTGTTACTGCAGCATACCCAGGCCCATCCTGACATACACACCCCTCCACCACAGGTCCAAACATCACCACTTACCAGGAGAGGTCGAGTGTCCCTTATCCAAAATGCTCGGGACTAGAAGTGTTTCAGATTTTGGATTTTGGACTATTTGTATTATACTTGCCTGATGGCGCTTTCCATATCCAAAATCCAAAATGCTCCAATGAGCACTTCCTTTGAGTGTCATGTCAGTGCTTACAAGGTTCAGATTTTGCAGCATCTCAGATTTCGGATCTGAATGCTCATCCTGTACTTGCCGCCCCTCCAGCCGCCCCATGTGCTGCTGCTTCTCAGTGGCCAGTGCATCGGCCACCTCTCCATTTTCTTTCGAGACGAAGTCTTGCTCTGTCGCCCAGGCTGTAGTGCAGTGGCGTGATCTAGGCTCACTGCAAGCTCCACCTCCCAGGTTCAGGCCATCCATTTTCTTTCTTGACAGAGTCTTGCTGTTGCCCAGGTTGGAGTGCAGTGGAGTGATCTCAGCTCACTGCAACCTCTGCCTCCTGGGTTCAAGCGATTCTCCTGCCTCAGCCTCCTGAGTAGCTGGGATTACAGGCATGTGCCACCACACCTGGCTAATTTTTGTATTTTTAGTAGAGACGGGGTTTTGCCCTGTTGGCCAGGTTGGTGTTGAACTCCTGGCCTCAAGTGATCCACCCACCCCGGCCTCCCCAAGTGAGCCACCACACCCAGCCCCACCTCTCCATTTTCAAACATGCCAGACATGTCCCAGCTTAGGGCCTTTGCACAGGCCGTTCCTTCTGCCAAGAATGTTCTGCCCTGTATAGCCACACAGCTCACTCCATCTCCTTCCACTGCATGTTCCAATGCTGTTTTCTCAGAGGACGGCTCTGCCCACCCCTGCAGCAGGGCCTCTGACTGCCTTATGGTGATGGACTTGTTCTCCCCATTGCATTTCTCACTGGCCAACGCGGTGTATGGTTCCTCATTACATGTATGTTCTGCCCCCCTCACTCAAGTATGAGCCGGGGCTTTCATTGATTTTGTTCATTGGTGTGGAGCAGTTTCAGCAGTGGGAGGGGTGAAAGCCCAGCTGGAGTGGGCTGTCAGGAGACTTGGGCGGTAGGCAGAATGCCCCCCAAAGGTGTCACGCCCTCATGCCTGCGCCTGTAATATTATGTTACATAACAAAAGGGACTTTGCAGATGTAAGTAGGTTGCCAATTAGTGACCTTAAAATAGGGAGATTATCCTGTTTATCTGGGTGGACCCAATCTAATCACAGGAACACTTAAAGGCATAAAGCTTTCTCCAGCTGAAGGTGGGAGAAATGGGACAGAAAGGATCAAAGACGTGAAGTAGTAGAAAGGCTGGCTTTGGCCGGGCGCAATGGCTCACACCTGTAATCCCAGCATTTTGGGAGGCCGAGGCGGGCGGATCACTTGAAGCCGGGAGTTCAAGACTAGCCTGGCTGGCATGGTGAAACCATGTCTACTAAAAATTTAAAAATTAGCTGGGCATGGTGGAGGGCACCTGTAGTCCCAGCTACTCGGGAAGCTGAGGCAGGAGAATCACTTGAACCCGGGAGGCAGAGGTGGCAGCGACCCGAGATTGTACCACTGAACTCCGGCCTGGATGACGAAGCCAGACTCTGTCTAAAAAGAAAGTCTTGCTGGTTTTGAAGATGTGAGTGACCTCTAGAAGCTGAGAACAACCCCGGGCCGGCAGCCAGCAAGTGGAGACCTCATACAACCATGTGATGAATGTCAACAACCTGAAGGAGCCTGTAGCCCGGGTCTCCCCTAGGGCACCTGCTAAGAGCTGAGGCAGCCAACACCCTGATTTCAGCCCTGAGACCTGCAGCAGAGAAGCCAGTCAAACCCAACTGCACTTCTAACGCACAGAACCGTGAGATAATGGGTGCTCTTTTGTGGTTGGTTGTTATAAAGTGATAGAAAACGAATTAACTAGGAGATAAGAGGAGACGCCAAGTACAGACAACCTGTTAAAAACTTTTGCTGGGATGGGAAGCAGGAAAATGAGGCAGTGGCTGGAAAGGGACGGGGGAGTCAAGGGCTCCTTTTTAAGGTGCCTGCCCCTGGGAGAGGGAAGCTGCAGTGAGAGGAAGCACCGCCCCAGCGTTACATAATTCCACCCTCGCAGGACACAGAGGCAGGGGTGCCTCATTCATACTTGGGTAGAATGTGTAGATAAAGCAGCCGGCTTGTGGTGGACCAGGTATGAGTTCCCAAGCCAGCTGGGCACTGCCCGCAGCACTGCGCTGTGTCAACACCTGCAGGTCTTTCTCGGCTTTGGAGCCAAGAAGTCACCTTGCCAGGAACAGCCTCCAACCAATGACTGCAAGGTGAGGGGTGAATGCTGGGTCCCCTTGCAGCAGGGTGAAGGGTGAATGCCTTGGCTCCCCTGGCCCTCGGGGAGGGACTCTGAGGATGGTTCCTACACAACCGCCTGCTACAGTAACTGGACTGGTAGCACCCCCTTCCCTGCCTCACGCCCCTACCCTCCTGCTGGTGTCTCCTGGGGTCTTCTCTCAAGCTAACAATTTGGACTTTTTTTTTTTTTTGACGGAGTTTCACTCTGTTGCCCAGACTGGAGTGTGGTGGCACAATCTTGGCTCACTGCAACCTCTGCCTCCTGGGTTCAAGTGATGCTCCTGCCTCAGCCTCCCAAGTAGCTGGGAATACAAGTGTGTGCCACCACATCCGCTAATTTTTGTATTTTTAGTAGAAACGGGGTTTCACCCTGTTGGCCAAGCTGGTCTTGAACTCCTGACCTCAGGTGATCCACTTGCCTCGGCCTCCCAAAGTGCTGGGATTACAGGTATGAGCCACCAGGCCCGGACAAAATTTGGACTCGAATCCATTTCAAGTCAACCTCTGGGGGAACCTGGACTATGACACCAGTGCTTTTCAACTACCCTAGGGAGCACCCACCAAGCTCCACTTCTTTTCACAAAGCAGTTGCTCATAATCTCATCACACCCTTGCAACTCCATGAGGTTGAGATTGGTAGGGCAGGTACTTTTTTTTTTTTTTTTTGAGACGGAGTCTCGCTCTGTCGCCCAACCTGGAGTGCAGTGGCACGATCTCGGCTCACTGCAAGCTCTGCCTCCCGGGTTCAAGCCATTCTCTTGCCTCAGCCTCCCAAGTAGCTGGGACTACAGGCACCCGCCACCACGCCCGGCTTTTTTTTTTTTTGTATTTTTAGTAGAGACGGGGTTTCACCGTGTTAGCCAGGATGGTCTCCAGCTCCTGACCTCGTGATCCGCCCGCCTCGGCCTCCCAAAGTGCTAGGATTACAGGCGTGAGCCACCGCGCGCGGTCGGACAGGCATGTTTTGAGCAAGGCCCAGCCTGAACCCCAATGTGCGTCTCAGGCAGGCCAGGACTCATCAGCCCCTTCAGTCCTCTAGGGTGTCTGGGGTACTGGCAAGTACCAGGGGACCCAGAGATGGAACGTCTGGGCTCACTCATGTACACCCTTTGCAGGCTGGGGCACGGTGGCTCATGCCTGTAATCCCAGCACTTTGGGAGGCCGAGGTGGGCCGATCACCTCAGGTTGGGAGTTCGAGACCATCCTGGCCAATATGGAAAAACCTCACTTCTACTAAAAATACAAAAATTAGCCGGACATGGTGGCGCGTGCCTGTAATCCCAGCTACTCGGGAGGCTGAGGCAGGAGAGTCGCTTGAACCCAAGAGGCAGAGGCTGCAGTGAGCCGAGATCGTGCCACTGCACTCTAGCCTGGGTGACAGAGCAAAACTCTGGCTCAAAAAAAAAAAAAAAAAAAAAAAGCAAGAAAAGAAAACGGAACCCAGCAAGCCAGAAAGGAGCCTGTGCAGCTCCTCAGGTACAAGAGTCGCCCTTGAGGCAGGGTGAGGCCTCCTCACGGGCGACTGGACACCGGCGGAGCAGGACGCAGGACCTAGCCCCGTTCGCTCCAGGCTGCAGGGGAGCCACGCTGCCCACCACGGCGTACCCAGTCCCTCCCTGAGCGGGTCTCGGCTTTCCCGCGGAGCCTAATGGGCCTCACTGGAGTTCCGTTTCCAGACGCCTTGGACCAGGCTGCTCTGGAGGTCAGCCGCCCCCGAGGCTGAAGAGCCGGCGGCTCGGAGAAGGCTGCGCGGGAGGCCGCGCCCTCCGGGTCGCGTGGGCCGGGCGTCCGCTGTCTCTCCAGAAACACCAGCGTCCCGCGGCAACGGCCTCTTCCTAGCCCGCCTCGCCCGCTCCCCGCCCGCCCAGAGGGCCCCGCACGAGCTCCATCCACCTCCTCCTTCCGCGCTCGGGGCCAGGACGGCGGCGGGAAACAGCTTACGGAGGCTACCGCAAGGGAGGCGCAAAGCGGCCGGCTCGCAGAGCTCCACGGACCCGGCGCGAGTCCCCAGCCACACTCCGCACTGCCCCTCTAGGCGCGGCGCCGCTGCCCGCACAAAGCTTCCCGCGAAACTGACGTCGGCGCGCGCAGGCACCGCCCCCGGCCTCGCCCCTCCCCCGCGCTCGCCCCGCTCCCCAGAGCGCCGGCGCACTCGCCCTCCTCCTATTGGTTGCTGCGGCGCGGCGCGCGCCGGTCGGCGCCGTGCGCGCCTAGTGATTGGCCGAGCGGCGGCGGGCCGGGGGGTGTGTCCCGGGCTGCGCCCCGCCCCTCCGCTCCGCTCGCTGTGGTGCGCGCGGTGGCGGTGGCGGCGGCGGCGGCGGCGCGTGGCAGGTCCGGCGGGCGCGAGGC
The DNA here is from genome assembly GCF_029289425.2 of Pan paniscus. NCBI lineage: Eukaryota > Metazoa > Chordata > Mammalia > Primates > Hominidae > Pan > Pan paniscus. Next base: position 1,763,385 of record NC_073260.2, read on the forward strand.
GGCGGCGGAGGCCCGAGCCCGGCCCAGCCTCGTCCCGCCCGGAGCCCGCCTGGCTGCTACCCCGACCCCGGCTCCGGTCCCGTCCTGTCCCGGCGCGCCGCGGCCTCGCCCCGGCCCCCGCCCGGCGCCTCCCGAGGGAGCGGCGCTGCCGGCCGAGAGCGCAGGCCCGGCCATGACCGACTTCAAATTGGGTATCGTGCGGCTCGGCCGGGTGGCCGGGAAGGTGAGCGGCGCGGAGCCCGCGACCCGGCCTGTCTCGCCCGTCCAGGCCTCCGCGCGGGGCCGGGGGCCGGGGCCGGGGGCGGTTGTGCGGGCGGCGGCCGGGGCGGGGGCGCGGAGCCTGGGATGGGCCCCAGCGGGGCGGGGGACGCTGCGCGGGCCCGGCTGCTGGCCCCGCGCGGGTGCAGCTTCCTCTCGCAGGCCGGCGGGCACGCACCCCTCGGCTCTGGGGTGCACCTGGCCACCCTCGGCCCTGCCCTGCCGGAGGTGGAGGCCACGGCCCAGTCCCGAGCCGGGTGCGGAGATGCGTGGCTCGAGCCCGAGCCGCGTTCTCCCGGAGCCCTCCCCGTGGTGTCGGCGATCCGGGGCCTAGCGCGGCGTCCGGGCTGCCGGTGCGGCCACACGGTTTAAACACAGCGCCCTTTGCGAGGCAGCGCCACTTCCACACCTCTCGCCGAGGCGGGTCTGGTGTGGGCTCTTCTGTGCCTCCCAGTTCTCAGCAGGGCTTCAGGCTCGTTTTAACGCTGCCAGGGGTTGGCCACGTTAGGCTGAGCCTCAGACTCGGAGCAGAGAGGAAGAAGCCTGGGCCCTGATGCTGCAGACTCAGGGCCTTCCTCGACTTCTCTTCTTACCTGGCCCCCGCGCTCCACGTTTGAGGCTGAGGATTCCATGGCACCTGTGGGCATTGAGGCTTGGCGGTTTCTCGGAGCCACCTGTGCAGCTGCACCAGCCAGGGTCCTTACCCGGATGGGAGCCCTGTTCCCGTCACCAGCGGCTGCGGCTTTTGGTGGGAGAGAGGAGCCGAGGCAGTGTCAGGCGGCGTCAGGTAAAACAGGTTCAGATCCCAGAAGAAAAACTGCCAAGAGGAAGACTGGCCCGTTCTGGGACCTGTTCCTGTTTCCTGCCCCTGCCGCAAGAGCATAGGCAGGGCCTGCTGGGGAGGAGGCTTTTTTCCACCGGGGAAGGGTGGGCTCTCCAGTCAGGTCGGAGACCAGAGACCCCTTCTAACTCCACCCATGATGGCATTGTCATCCCTTACAGCTTTTCTTTGGAACGTTTCAGATGGACAAAAAGCTAAAAAGGGTAATCAGTGAGTAGCTCAGCTTAATAAACACACCCTAATCAAAACCTTCTGGCTCTTCTGCCTCAGCCCCGGCCCCTCCCTCAGCTCAGTGAAACAGTCTTTGCCTAGGTTTATTGGTGCGTTAAATGTTCAGTGCCACTGTTGGGGTTAGGCCTGCGAGGATGAAGCCTGATACCAGCTCCTCTGGCGCAGACTAAAGTGGGCAGCTGGCTTTTAACCCGTCTGCCTGTGTTTTGGCGTAGACTGCACCACCCCAAACGGTGGAATGAGGCCACCATGTGCTGAGCTGTCTTGGTCTGAAGAGGCCTGTAGTTACTTTCCACTTCACAGGAAAATGCAACAGGCTCCTGCCTGTTCTGGTTATAAGGTTACTGCACCTCACGCAGATCCCAAATGTAATGATTTGAAACATGTGGTTAACTTCCAGACCAAATACACGCTGATCGATGAGCAGGACATCCCGCTGGTGGAGAGCTACTCCTTTGAGGTAGGTAAGCATGGCTGTTCCCTCCCCTGATGCTTGTGGTCAGTGCCCAGGAGGGTCACGAGGAACGAGCTCTCTCCCCTGTGCTGCAAGAGCATGCGGCCCCACAAGTGGACAACTGGTGCTGGCCTGTGAGCCCTGAGCCCTCAGCCCCACTTTGAGCTGTGGCCCTGCAGAACCTGGCTGTTGCTGCCACTGGAGCCCACTGTGGCCCACATGGCCTGGCGACAGTGGTCTTCCTCACTTTCACCCCAGCTGCCAGCTCCTCTTGAAAGCAAATGGAATGTTCTCATGTTTGTGATTGTGTCACGTGGACCATGTCTGTTAGCTCGAAGACCCTGCTCTTTAGAGCTAGCCACCTCTGCTGGGCCTGCCTTAGCAGTCCCTCCTGGCTGCCCAGCTGCCTCCCGTTCTCTGCTCTCATGGGGTCTTCCTGCCTCTTCCCAGCTTCCATTCCTGCCGCTGAGCTTGGCCTCTCTCACCATCCTTTATCTCTGTGCCCCGCACATTCACAGTAGTGACCTCTCCAGGGGGTTCTCTATCTCACTGCACCGTGGGCTTTTTTTAAGGGTAGGAAAATGTATTTGTCTATGTCCATTGTATTTTGCAGAGTTGTTTGTGAGTGTTTCTTGCTCGAATAGACAGAGTGGTGGTGGGCCACGCTGGCCCCTGGGAGCCATGTGCCTGTGGGAAGCTCTGCACTCCCCAGGGTCTCAGGGACAGGGCTGGCATTTGTCCCTCTGGCTTGCTTGTTTCACTTGGTTTTTCTAAGAGGGAATTGAAGTGTTGCTGAGAATTGGAGGTTTTTTAACGGCTCTTTCCCTTGTTCCTTCTCAGGCCCGAATGGAAGTGGATGCAGATGGAAATGGTGCTAAGATATTTGCCTATGCCTTTGACAAGAACCGAGGAAGGGGCTCTGGGAGACTCCTTCATGAGCTGCTGTGGTGGGTGTTTCCAAGCTGTCTCTGCCCCCCGCCACTGGGCTCCTGGGTGAGCTCCGATGGCACAGGGCGCCTGGAGCCCCCTGCCCCGCTGAAGCCCTGCCTTGCCTTCCCTGAATCTCGCAGTTATTTTTGTGTCCTTCACCACTAACCCAAAGGAACGAATGATTTGTATGTTACACTTCAAACACCAAGTGGACTTTCTGCTGGGAGCTTGCCCAGGACTGGCAGCCTCTGGAGGGACGGTGGTTGCTCCCCTTGCTGGGTTTTGCCGAGCCCCCCGGTGTGCATGGTAGGGACCACTCAGATGGGGAGCTGTCTCGAGGCCATCTGCTCAGGTGGTTTTGCGTTCCAGCTTTGGCTGTCTGTGCTCTGAAGTCCAGGGGCCGGGTCCTCCCTGTGTCCCTGTCCTGTTTGGGCCACAGATCAGGTGCTTGGGTTTCTCTCAGCAGCTTCTGCCTGAGGTACCCTCATCCAAAGGACCAGGGGCCCGATCAGATCACATGGCTGACATTTCTTCCTGGAAGGACTTTGGTACCTGACCAGAAATGTCTGTGAGGGTGGGAGGCAGCGATGCAGGGTTAGATGCAGGGTTTGCTGTCTGTTTCTAGGGAGCGGCACCGGGGGGGCGTGGCCCCGGGCTTCCAGGTGGTGCACCTCAACGCTGTGACCGTGGACAATCGCCTGGACAACCTGCAGCTGGTGCCGTGGGGCTGGCGGCCCAAGGCTGAAGAGACCTCCAGCAAGCAGAGGTGGGTTTTCACAGGGCCTGGCGATGCCAGCAGAGGCGCCTTTTGAGGAGGGCCACCGCCAAAGCTCTTGTTTCCAAGAGGGTCTCCTGTTCCTCCTCTGCGCCCTGATGCTTCTGTGTATTTTGGGACTTGCATTGTTTTTCCCCAAAGCGTGGAATCCTCCTTTTCTTCATGGGAGCGGGAAGGATCTTGATGGTGTGTGTTTTTGCATTGCTCCTCTCATAATTGGCTCTGGGAACCTCCCTTTAGCTGGCATGACAGTGGGGAGAAGGGCTGCCTGCTCCAGGGCAGGGCCAGCGTCGGGACTCGGTGTGAGCAGGGCTTCTGCCCCACACCCCGGGAGGCATCAGCCTTCTGTCCTCACGTCAGGATTCCTTCCTTCTCTCCTCACCTCAGGATTCCTTCCTTCTCTCACCTCAGGATTCCTTCCTTCTCTGCTCACCTCAGGATTCTTTCCTTCTCTGCTCACCTCAGGATTCCTTCCTTCTCTGCTCACCTCAGGATTCCTTCCTTCTCTGCTCACCTCAGGATTCCTTCCTTCTCTCACCTCAGGATTCCTTCCTTCTCTTACCTCAGGATTCCTTCCTTCTCTCACCTCGGGATTCCTTCCTTCTCTCACCTCGGGATTCCTTCCTTCTCTCCTCACCTCAGGATTCCTTCCTTCTCTCACCTCAGGATTCCTTCCTTCTCTCCTCACCTCGGGATTCCTTCCTTCTCTGCTCACCTCAGGATTCCTTCCTTCTCTGCTCACCTCAGGATTCCTTCCTTCTCTCCTCACCTCAGGATTCCTTCCTTCTCTCACCTTGGGATTCCTTCCTTCTCTCCTCACCTCGGGATTCCTTCCTTCTCTCCTCACCTCAGGATTCCTTCCTTCTCTCACCTCAGGATTCCTTCCTTCTCTCCTCACCTCAGGATTCCTTCCTTCTCTCACCTCAGGATTCCTTCCTTCTCTGCTCACCTCAGGATTCCTTCCTTCTCTCACCTCAGGATTCCTTCCTTCTCTCACCTCAGGATTCCTTCCTTCTCTCACCTCGGGATTCCTTCCTTCTCTCCTCACCTCAGGATTCCTTCCTTCTCTCACCTTGGGATTCCTTCCTTCTCTCCTCACCTCAGGATTCCTTCCTTCTCTCACCTCAGGATTCCTTCCTTCTCTGCTCACCTCAGGATTCCTTCCTTCTCTGCTCACCTCAGGATTCCTTCCTTCTCTGCTCACCTCAGGATTCCTTCCTTCTCTCACCTCAGGATTCCTTCCTTCTCTCACCTCAGGATTCCTTCCTTCTCTCCTCACCTCAGGATTCCTTCCTTCTCTCACCTCGGGATTCCTTCCTTCTCTCACCTCGGGATTCCTTCCTTCTCTCACCTCAGGATTCCTTCCTTCTCTCACCTCAGGATTCCTTCCTTCTCTCCTCACCTCAGGATTCCTTCCTTCTCTGCTCACCTCAGGATTCCTTCCTTCTCTGCTCACCTCAGGATTCCTTCCTTCTCTCACCTCAGGATTCCTTCCTTCTCTCACCTCAGGATTCCTTCCTTCTCTCACCTCGGGATTCCTTCCTTCTCTCACCTCGGGATTCCTTCCTTCTCTCCTCACCTCAGGATTCCTTCCTTCTCTCACCTCAGGATTCCTTCCTTCTCTCCTCACCTCAGGATTCCTTCCTTCTCTGCTCACCTCAGGATTCCTTCCTTCTCTCACCTCAGGATTCCTTCCTTCTCTCCTCACCTCAGGATTCCTTCCTTCTCTGCTCACCTCAGGATTCCTTCCTTCTCTCCTCACCTCAGGATTCCTTCCTTCTCTCACCTCAGGATTCCTTCCTTCTCTCACCTCGGGATTCCTTCCTTCTCTCACCTCGGGATTCCTTCCTTCTCTGCTCACCTCAGGATTCCTTCCTTCTCTCACCTCAGGATTCCTTCCTTCTCTCACCTCAGGATTCCTTCCTTCTCTCACCTCGGGATTCCTTCCTTCTCTCCTCACCTCAGGATTCCTTCCTTCTCTCACCTTGGGATTCCTTCCTTCTCTCCTCACCTCAGGATTCCTTCCTTCTCTCACCTCAGGATTCCTTCCTTCTCTGCTCACCTCAGGATTCCTTCCTTCTCTGCTCACCTCAGGATTCCTTCCTTCTCTGCTCACCTCAGGATTCCTTCCTTCTCTCACCTCAGGATTCCTTCCTTCTCTCACCTCAGGATTCCTTCCTTCTCTCCTCACCTCAGGATTCCTTCCTTCTCTCACCTCGGGATTCCTTCCTTCTCTCACCTCGGGATTCCTTCCTTCTCTCACCTCAGGATTCCTTCCTTCTCTCACCTCAGGATTCCTTCCTTCTCTCCTCACCTCAGGATTCCTTCCTTCTCTGCTCACCTCAGGATTCCTTCCTTCTCTGCTCACCTCAGGATTCCTTCCTTCTCTCACCTCAGGATTCCTTCCTTCTCTCACCTCAGGATTCCTTCCTTCTCTCACCTCGGGATTCCTTCCTTCTCTCACCTCGGGATTCCTTCCTTCTCTCCTCACCTCAGGATTCCTTCCTTCTCTCACCTCAGGATTCCTTCCTTCTCTCCTCACCTCAGGATTCCTTCCTTCTCTGCTCACCTCAGGATTCCTTCCTTCTCTCACCTCAGGATTCCTTCCTTCTCTCCTCACCTCAGGATTCCTTCCTTCTCTGCTCACCTCAGGATTCCTTCCTTCTCTCCTCACCTCAGGATTCCTTCCTTCTCTCACCTCAGGATTCCTTCCTTCTCTCACCTCGGGATTCCTTCCTTCTCTCACCTCGGGATTCCTTCCTTCTCTGCTCACCTCAGGATTCCTTCCTTCTCTGCTCACCTCAGGATTCCTTCCTTCTCTCCTCACCTCAGGATTCCTTCCTTCTCTCACCTTGGGATTCCTTCCTTCTCTCCTCACCTCGGGATTCCTTCCTTCTCTCCTCACCTCAGGATTCCTTCCTTCTCTGCTCACCTCAGGATTCCTTCCTTCTCTGCTCACCTCAGGATTCCTTCCTTCTCTCACCTCAGGATTCCTTCCTTCTCTCCTCACCTCAGGATTCCTTCCTTCTCTCCTCACCTCAGGATTCCTTCCTTCTCTCACCTCGGGATTCCTTCCTTCTCTCACCTCAGGATTCCTTCCTTCTCTGCTCACCTCAGGATTCCTTCCTTCTCTGCTCACCTCAGGATTCCTTCCTTCTCTCACCTCAGGATTCCTTCCTTCTCTCACCTCAGGATTCCTTCCTTCTCTCCTCACCTCAGGATTCCTTCCTTCTCTCACCTCAGGATTCCTTCCTTCTCTGCTCACCTCAGGATTCCTTCCTTCTCTGCTCACCTCAGGATTCCTTCCTTCTCTCACCTCAGGATTCCTTCCTTCTCTCACCTCAGGATTCCTTCCTTCTCTCACCTCAGGATTCCTTCCTTCTCTCCTCACCTCAGGATTCCTTCCTTCTCTCACCTCAGGATTCCTTCCTTCTCTGCTCACCTCAGGATTCCTTCCTTCTCTGCTCACCTCAGGATTCCTTCCTTCTCTCACCTCAGGATTCCTTCCTTCTCTCCTCACCTCAGGATTCCTTCCTTCTCTCACCTTGGGATTCCTTCCTTCTCTCCTCACCTCAGGATTCCTTCCTTCTCTGCTCACCTCAGGATTCCTTCCTTCTCTCACCTCAGGATTCCTTCCTTCTCTGCTCACGTCAGGATTCCTTCCTTCTCTCCTCACCTCAGGATTCCTTCCTTCTCTCACCTTGGGATTCCTTCCTTCTCTCCTCACCTCGGGATTCCTTCCTTCTCTGCTCACCTCAGGATTCCTTCCTTCTCTGCTCACGTCAGGATTCCTTCCTTCTCTCCTCACCTCGGGATTCCTTCCTTCTCTCCTCACCTCGGGATTCCTTCCTTCTCTGCTCACCTCAGGATTCCTTCCTTCTCTGCTCACCTCAGGATTCCTTCCTTCTCTCACCTCAGGATTCCTTCCTTCTCTGCTCACGTCAGGATTCCTTCCTTCTCTCCTCACCTCGGGATTCCTTCCTTCTCTGCTCACCTCGGGATTCCTTCCTTCTCTCCTCACCTCGGGATTCCTTCCTTCTCTCCTCACCTCGGGATTCCTTCCTTCTCTCCTCACCTCGGGATTCCTTCCTTCTCTGCTCACCTCAGGATTCCTTCCTTCTCTCACCTCAGGATTCCTTCCTTCTCTGCTCACCTCGGGATTCCTTCCTTCTCTCCTCACCTCAGGATTCCTTCCTTCTCTGCTCACCTCAGGATTCCTTCCTTCTCTCACCTCAGGATTCCTTCCTTCTCTGCTCACGTCAGGATTCCTTCCTTCTCTCCTCACCTCAGGATTCCTTCCTTCTCTCACCTTGGGATTCCTTCCTTCTCTCCTCACCTCAGGATTCCTTCCTTCTCTGCTCACCTCAGGATTCCTTCCTTCTCTCACCTCAGGATTCCTTCCTTCTCTCACCTCAGGATTCCTTCCTTCTCTCCTCACCTCAGGATTCCTTCCTTCTCTCACCTCGGGATTCCTTCCTTCTCTCACCTCAGGATTCCTTCCTTCTCTGCTCACCTCAGGATTCCTTCCTTCTCTGCTCACCTCAGGATTCCTTCCTTCTCTCACCTCAGGATTCCTTCCTTCTCTCACCTCAGGATTCCTTCCTTCTCTCCTCACCTCAGGATTCCTTCCTTCTCTCACCTCAGGATTCCTTCCTTCTCTGCTCACCTCAGGATTCCTTCCTTCTCTGCTCACCTCAGGATTCCTTCCTTCTCTCACCTCAGGATTCCTTCCTTCTCTCCTCACCTCAGGATTCCTTCCTTCTCTCACCTTGGGATTCCTTCCTTCTCTCCTCACCTCAGGATTCCTTCCTTCTCTGCTCACCTCAGGATTCCTTCCTTCTCTCACCTCAGGATTCCTTCCTTCTCTGCTCACGTCAGGATTCCTTCCTTCTCTCCTCACCTCAGGATTCCTTCCTTCTCTCACCTTGGGATTCCTTCCTTCTCTCCTCACCTCAGGATTCCTTCCTTCTCTGCTCACCTCAGGATTCCTTCCTTCTCTGCTCACGTCAGGATTCCTTCCTTCTCTCCTCACCTCGGGATTCCTTCCTTCTCTCCTCACCTCAGGATTCCTTCCTTCTCTGCTCACCTCAGGATTCCTTCCTTCTCTGCTCACCTCAGGATTCCTTCCTTCTCTCACCTCAGGATTCCTTCCTTCTCTCACCTCAGGATTCCTTCCTTCTCTCCTCACCTCGGGATTCCTTCCTTCTCTGCTCACCTCGGGATTCCTTCCTTCTCTGCTCACCTCGGGATTCCTTCCTTCTCTCCTCACCTCGGGATTCCTTCCTTCTCTCCTCACCTCGGGATTCCTTCCTTCTCTCCTCACCTCAGGATTCCTTCCTTCTCTGCTCACCTCAGGATTCCTTCCTTCTCTCACCTCAGGATTCCTTCCTTCTCTGCTCACCTCGGGATTCCTTCCTTCTCTCCTCACCTCAGGATTCCTTCCTTCTCTGCTCACCTCAGGATTCCTTCCTTCTCTCACCTCAGGATTCCTTCCTTCTCTGCTCACGTCAGGATTCCTTCCTTCTCTCCTCACCTCAGGATTCCTTCCTTCTCTCACCTTGGGATTCCTTCCTTCTCTCCTCACCTCAGGATTCCTTCCTTCTCTGCTCACCTCAGGATTCCTTCCTTCTCTCACCTCAGGATTCCTTCCTTCTCTGCTCACGTCAGGATTCCTTCCTTCTCTCCTCACCTCAGGATTCCTTCCTTCTCTCACCTTGGGATTCCTTCCTTCTCTCCTCACCTCAGGATTCCTTCCTTCTCTCACCTCGGGATTCCTTCCTTCTCTCACCTCAGGATTCCTTCCTTCTCTCACCTTGGGATTCCTTCCTTCTCTCCTCACCTCAGGATTCCTTCCTTCTCTCACCTCGGGATTCCTTCCTTCTCTCCTCACCTCAGGATTCCTTCCTTCTCTGCTCACCTCAGGATTCCTTCCTTCTCTCACCTCAGGATTCCTTCCTTCTCTGCTCACGTCAGGATTCCTTCCTTCTCTCCTCACCTCGGGATTCCTTCCTTCTCTCCTCACCTCGGGATTCCTTCCTTCTCTCCTCACCTCGGGATTCCTTCCTTCTCTCCTCACCTCGGGATTCCTTCCTTCTCTGCTCACCTCAGGATTCCTTCCTTCTCTGCTCACCTCAGGATTCCTTCCTTCTCTCACCTCAGGATTCCTTCCTTCTCTGCTCACGTCAGGATTCCTTCCTTCTCTCCTCACCTCGGGATTCCTTCCTTCTCTCCTCACCTCGGGATTCCTTCCTTCTCTGCTCACCTCAGGATTCCTTCCTTCTCTCACCTCAGGATTCCTTCCTTCTCTCACCTCGGGATTCCTTCCTTCTCTGCTCACCTCGGGATTCCTTCCTTCTCTCCTCACCTCGGGATTCCTTCCTTCTCTCCTCACCTCAGGATTCCTTCCTTCTCTCACCTCGGGATTCCTTCCTTCTCTCACCTCGGGATTCCTTCCTTCTCTCCTCACCTCGGGATTCCTTCCTTCTCTCACCTCGGGATTCCTTCCTTCTCTCACCTCGGGATTCCTTCCTTCTCTCCTCACCTCAGGATTCCTTCCTTCTCTCCTCACCTCGGGATTCCTTCCTTCTCTCCTCACCTCAGGATTCCTTCCTTCTCTCCTCACCTCAGGATTCCTTCCTTCTCTCACCTCAGGATTCCTTCCTTCTCTCCTCACCTCAGGATTCCTTCCTTCTCTCACCTCGGGATTCCTTCCTTCTCTCCTCACCTCGGGATTCCTTCCTTCTCTCACCTCGGTATTCCTTCCTTCTCTCACCTCGGGATTCCTTCCTTCTCTCCTCACCTCAGGATTCCTTCCTTCTCTCCTCACCTCAGGATTCCTTCCTTCTCTCACCTCGGGATTCCTTCCTTCTCTCCTCACCTCAGGATTCCTTCCTTCTCTCCTCACCTCAGGATTCCTTTCTGTGCACACAGATGGGTCTTTTTGTCGTGTTCTTTTGCTAAACAGTTTTCCTTAAGCAAAGGTTTAAAGCGGAGAATGGTTCAGGGCTCAGCCCTCGGCCCCCGACCTGCCTGTGATCCTGAAAGCAGTGCTTTGCATGGGCTTCCCACCTGCGAGGGCTGTTCCTGCTGGCCCTAGAACCAGCCAGTCTGTGAACTTCATGGAGCCCTTGGGAAGAGCCAAGGGACCAGCAGGATAGGGGTTGGGAGCCCAGTTGAGCCAGGGAGTCCCCAGCCACACACGCTTCACTGACATGTTCCTCTGGCGCCCTGGGGCTTCTGGGCACGTCCTCAAGCCTCTGGGCAGCCTTTCCTGGTGCAGGCAGTGCGAACTGCCCTAGCAGATGGTTGTCAGCAACGCTGGTAAGGTTTAGTGTTTCGGGCTTGGTGATGGTTGGTGGCTGTGGGTAGAATCTTTGCAGTTGTCACCTCAGAGTCATGCCAGAGCCCTGGGCAGCCGAGGTGGAAACAGTGGGAGCACCTGACACACTGGTTGGTGATGTGGGGACAGTCCCCAGGCCTCCAAAATGCCACTCCCAAACTGCTGTTCCTGCCACCCTGGAGGGAGTCCTGCAAATCCCCCCCCATCCCTTCCTCACTGGGCCTCTCAGGACGAAGGCAGAGCCTGAAGTGTCTTTCGTTCTTGTTGGGCTGGTGTTTTTTTTTCCCTGCTCTGTTTATTTCATTAAATTAATTAATTTTACAGATGGGTCTCACTATGTTGCCCAGGCTGTTCTTGAATTCCTGGCTTCAGGGAATCCTCCTGCCTCAGCATTTTTTTTTTTTTTTTTTTTTTTGAGATGGAGTCTGGCTCTGTTGCCTAGGCTGGAGTAGCGTGACCTTGGCTCGCTGTAGCTTCTGCCTGCCCAGTTCAAGCAGTTCTGCCTCAGTCTTCCTAGTAGCTGGGGTTACAGGTGCCCACCACCACGCCTGGCTAATTTTTGTATTTTTAGTAGAGGTGGGATTTTGCCATGTTGGCCAGGCTGGTCTTGAACTCCTGACCTCAGGTGATCCGCCTGCCTCAGCCTCCCAAAGTGCTGGGATTACAGGCGTGAGCCACCACGCCTGGCCCCGCTTCAGCCTCTTGAGTAGCTGGGATTACGGGTGTGCACCACCACGCCCGGTCCCTGCTCTAATATTAGAGTTTTGACCCTCCTCATACTGCTTGTGAGTGAAGCCAGGCCTCTTATGATTGTTGAATGGGGTTTTTATTCTTTCGGGGATTATGTTAGTTGGAACTTTGGGTTGCAAGAAACAGAAACAAAGGTCAATTTGGCTGAAACAAAAATAGGGTACATTTTGGTATCCTGACTGAAATGTGGAGAGCCAGGGATGCTGCTGCCTCCAGCTCAGCACCCCCACTCCCGGCTCCTCTCTGGGAGGCGGCATGGGCACTACCTAGCACTTGTGGACTGAAGCAGGCACCCTGTTCTAGTGGTGTCTGGGGAAGCCCTGGGATGAACTGTAGTTAGCTTGCTTTGAATCACTTTTCTACATGAAAAGGGAAGGGGAAGGGGAAGGCGTGCGTGGCAGGCAGAGCAGCATCTGTAGCATCTCCTCCTGCATTGTCCCACATTGATACATGCTCAGTGTTGATGCTGGGATGGGCCCTTCCCAACTCCACAAGTTTCGCCCGCTGCTCACCACTCCACCTGGCAATGCCTTCTGTCCCTGCCATGGTGCGGGTCATTTCAGCCGGTTCTCAACAAGACTCAGGGTCCGGCCAGCCTGTGACTGAATGTTACCTTGAATCCTCTCAGCACCCTTTATAATCAGGAGAGGAGATAACTGCCGTTAAGAACAGCCGTTTGGAAAGGGGGTGTTGGGCTGATGCTCCTGGTCAGCCCATTCTCTGTGGGCACGGCAGGACGAGTTGCGCTGGGGCTGCTGCCTTACACAACCCCCTGCTGCAGGAGGTGGGCCTGGGGTGGCTCAGGACTGATCAGGCTCAGCCATCTTTGGTTTGCCAACATGGGGTTTTAGAACCCAGCAGGTGTTGGGCCTCTTGTGCTGGGTCAGCACCCCAGGCCCCGAGCAGAAGTCAGCTGGTCAGTGTGGGCCTGACATCCTGTCTGGCCGGGTGCTGTGTGTCCGTCTGGATCCCGGTCTGTGGCCTCCTGTGATCCGGCTCTTTGTGGTGGGGTCACCCTGTCTTTGTTGACTGGCTGGGTGCTGTGCGTCCGTCTGGATCCCAGTCTGTGGCCTCCCTGTGGTCCGGCTCTTTGTGGTGGGGTCACCCTGTCTTTGTCAGGCCTGGGCTATTGCTTTGCTTTCCTGGCACTGTGTCAGCTCAGCCCCCACAAAAGGGGCCTCTTGGCAAAGGGGTGTTTTCCTCTTCTGTCTTCAGAAGCCAGCAGTGTCTGAAACTTGCCTCTGTCTGGTGGGACCTCACCAACATCTTCCCATGTCCTGATCCTTCCCCGTTTTAACCAAGTCTCCTCAGGGTCTGGCTTCGGAGAACGGGGTTGGTGGGGTGGTTTATGCAGCTTCTTTACTCCGTGATGCAGCAGGGCTGGGGCTGCCCACGCTTGCCTCTGAGCAGCCAGTGCTCGCTCCAGGGCCTGTTCTGTACAGCACATGCCTTTGAGGCTCCGTTCTTGGTAGAACTCTCCTGTTGTAGGCATCTGGCCTACTCAAGCAGGAGGAGTTTTTAGACGGACGTAGGGCAGCTCCCGGTATGGAAGGGGAAGTGGACCGACGGGGCAGTAATGGGCACCTCTGCAGGTCAAGGGCAAGGAGAGGGGCCGCCTCGCTTTGCACAGGGGCCTGACCTGGGCCCTGTCTCCTGCCTACTGTGTGCCTGTCAGTCCCAGGTGCTGGGGAGAGGGTGATAGATGAGGCCGTGCTTATGGGTTAGTGGGAAGACGAGACACAATATTTACTGTCAGGTGGTGAAAAGCACATGCAGCAGGGATGGGCCAAAGGAGACTCAAACTCGGGCTGGGTGTCCTGGGCAGGATGGCACTCTATGGAGTCATTGCATCGTCTGCCGTGTGCTGGCCCCGTTTGGCCAGAGTGCACTGAAGTGTCTGCTTCTTTCTTTAAGGGAGCAAAGCTTGTATTGGCTTGCAATTCAGCAGCTGCCTACAGACCCTATAGAAGAACAGTTTCCTGTCCTAAATGTGACCCGGTATTATAATGCCAACGGGGATGTAGTGGAAGAGGAGGAGAACTCTTGCACCTACTACGAGTGCCACTACCCTCCCTGCACAGTGATTGAGAAGCAGGTGGGTGTGCTGCAGTGCGGCCGCGTCCCTGGCACCTCTGCCCTGTAGCCCAGCCTTGGTTTGGGATCTTGCCCTCCACCACGGGGTCCCATTCCCCAGAGACCGCTTAGCACCTCTTGGGCTTTTCCACCAGAGTGGTCTCCCTTTGCCCTTGTGCTGGCCTGACCAGGGCCCAGGCCCTCCAGCCTTGGTACGTGGTGTTTTGCTGGGTCCGTCAGATTGTCCGTAAGACGCAGTCTTTGCCCCACACTGCGTCCCAGGCATGATGGTGAAGCCACAGGTGTTCTGTATTTCAGCTCCGGGAGTTCAACATCTGTGGGCGCTGCCAGGTGGCCCGGTACTGCGGCTCCCAGTGCCAGCAGAAGGACTGGCCAGCCCACAAGAAGCACTGTCGGGAGAGGAAGCGTCCCTTCCAGCATGAGCTTGAGCCAGAGCGATGACGGGCAGGGGAGCCGCACATACTCACAGCCCCCGGGCTCTACCCTGGGCACAGCAGAGACAGACTGGTGGTTGAACCTGGAGGTGCCAAAAAAGCCAGCTGCGGGCCCAGGACAGCTGCCGTGAGACTCCCGATGTCACAGGCAGTCTGTGTGGTTACAGCGCCCCTCAGTGTTCATCTCCAGCAGAGACAACGGAGGAGGCTCCCACCAGGACGGTTCTCATTATTTATATGTTAATATGTTTGTAAACTCATGTACAGTTTTTTTTGGGGGGGAGGCAATGGGAAGGGTAGAAATTACAAATAGAATCATTTGCTGTAATCCTCAAATGGCAAACGGTCAGGCCACGTGACTAAAAACTGTCCTGTTGCCAAAGCTTCTCCCCTGGGCCGCCGGGAGCCCCATGGAGCGCGGCCTGCACGGGAGTTGTGTCCACAAAGGCAAAGTAAAGGGGTGGAATCATCCGGCCTCTCGGACATTCTCTGCTCCGCCTCCCTCTTGTGCTGCTTAGGGTGAGGTCATTTTGAGTGGAGCCGAGTCCTTGTGGGTGAGGGCAGGAGGACCCTTGTTCCTGGTGGGCCCTTCTGAGGAGCGGGTGAGCTCAGACCTTCCTGAGTCCAGCAGGGAGTATGAGTGAGACTCTGTCCTTGTCTTGCGGCAGGAGTGGTGGGGTTGCTAAGTCAGCTGCCCACTGTTTTATGGGGAGTAGGATGCTCTCGCCCCTGACATTGGTTAGTTCTTGCCTGATTTATGCATGAAGTGGCTGGGAGCTCAGCAGTGACAGCTTCTGCCCAGAAGAATCCACAGGGCATGTTCAGCAGGCCTGCTGCAGATGGTGGAGGGGGCTGGCTAGCCAGGGTGAGGTGAGGGTCTCACTTCTCCGTCCGTCTGCAGGGCTGTGGTTTCCAGGATAGCCCTCCCTCTCCTTGGGGAGCCCCAGGTGTCTGGGGCTGGTCAGCATCTTGTACCCATAGAGCTGCCCCAGGGAAACATGCCAGGCTGCGTGGCTGGGATCCTGCCTGTCTCCAGGTGCGCCCAGCCAGAGGCCTTGCTTCTTGGGAGCTGGAAGCCTGGCCAGTCCGACTCTGACCTGTCTGGTCTGGTCCGGTCCGACCCTGTGTTGGTCCCGCAGGTTGCTGCTACACTTTCCCTTCTTGAAGCTCCACTGCCATGTTCCAGGACACCCTGTGTGTTCTCATTGCTGCCCCTGGCTGGGCTGGCTTTTGTCTGTAAGCAAAACTTCCAGTAGCTTTTCTGGCAGTACCCTGGGGGCTCCTGAAGAACAGGACTGCTGAAAATGGGTGATAGCAACAAACTCCGCAGGATTTCCTGGAGCTTAGAGAACTGCATGTGCCCACATCAGGCCCTGAGAAGCCCCCTTAGCTGCTGCAAAGGTCAGGGACATTTTTTGCTGAGTAGGTGAAAGCTGCCAGGGAGGGGGACATATGTGTCCCTAGAGATGGCGGGTCAGCAGGTTGGGGTTTGGGGCAGTCTTCAGGCCTGGAGCCCCAAGTGCCCTCAGGCAGCCTGCTTTCAGATAGAGTCTGCGGATGAGCACGGAGTGCAGGGGTCCCCTTTGCCTGCATCCAGGGGTGTGGCCATGTTACCCCTGACCAGCAGGGCTGCCTTGTTTGGCAGTCATTCATCAGAAAAGTGCACTGAAAGAAGCGCCCAGGGCCTCCCACCTGTGAGAGACCACGCTGGGGAAGGGGGCGGTGCAGGTTCTAGGTTTGCATGTGGCAGCTCCTCCAGGCCTCACCCCAGCAGGTGGCACCGTGAGGGTGGGATGGGCCCCACCACTGCTTCCCTCTCACCTGATACCCAATCCTCTGGTCATCTTTCCCGTTCCGTGGCCCCGACTTCCTGGTCTTCGTAGCCAGGTATCTAAGACATTCTATGAGGACATCCAGATGGCTGCAATGTGGGGCTGCTTCTAAAGCTGGTTTGGAGTGTGGGGCGTTGGGATGGGCACCTGGTCACTCTCCCTCCCCCGTAGAGGTGTGTGGTCAAGGCCCTTTTGGAATGCCCTGCTGCCTTCCTGGCCAGCCTTTTCTGCGCCTCTGTCTCTGCGGTGGTCTGAGCTGTTGGCTCTCTGCCATGTCTTTAGCCACAGCCCTGCTTGAAGCCCTGAGGCTGAATACCCAGGCACCCGTATATTTCAGTCAAGTCCGCCTTAGCTTCCTGGAGCTGCCGCAACAAAGCAGCGCGAGCTGTGCAGCCTGAAGCAGCAGGAATTCACAGTCTAGGCTCTGGAGGCCGGAGTCTCAGATGAAGGCGCAGGCAAGGGCCCTCAGGTGCGGACGCCTCCTCCCTGCCAGGGGCCTTGCCTGCCTCCCTGTGGTCTGCACAGCAATGGCCCTGCAAGTCTTCTGCATCAGCTTTCCCTTCTGCGGACTCCTGCTCCTCTGGGTCAGGGCCCACGCCTGCTGCTTCTGAGAGCCGCTGTTTGTTAAGGATGCTCTCTGAGGTGCCGGGGTCTTCAGTCCATTGTTTTTTGGGGGGCACAGTTCAACCTGTAACGGCCCGAGGGGTTCTTCCTGCCCGCTGCACACATTCAGACCGTGGATTGCAATAAAGAAAAGAAGTTTAGGGCCGGATGCCGTGGCTCACACCTGTAATCCCAGCACTTTGGGAGGCCGAGGCGGGTGGATCACGAGGTCAGAAGATCGAGACCATCCTGGCTAACACGGTGAAACCCCGTCTCTACTAAAAATACAAAAAATTAGCTGGGCGTGGTGATGCGCGCCTGTAGTCCCAGCTACTCAGGAGGCTGAGGCAGGAGAACGGCTTAAACCCGGGAGGCGGAGCTTGCAGTGAACTGAGATCGCGCCACTGCACTCCAGCCTGGGTGACAGAGCAAGACTCCGTCTCAAAAAAAAAAAAAAAAAATTAATAGACACGGGCCGGCCAGGCCACATGTGAGATGGAGTTCGTCCTCAGATCATCTTGTCCAAAGCTCCTAGGTTAGGGGTTTTTTTTCAAAGGCAGTTTTGGGGGAGGGGGGCGGCGGCCAGGCGACTGGTGCTGATAATCATAGGGGTCGGAGCCGTCCACCTGCTGAGCCGCTTCTGGGGGGTCCTGATGCAGCCACGGGTGTCAGACAAGCAAAGACCCTGGAAGGCGGTCTCTGAGGGGCAGCTCTGCCATGGCGGGTTCACAGGAGGCAGGCAGAGCGCGCCTGCGGCCTCGGGGTGCTGGGCTTAGTGGGGCGCGGGCTCCTCATCAGCTTTACGAAGGCGTTGATTCCGGGGCAAGGCCTGTCATGGAAACTGCAGCCTAAATGTTAAGTCAGCGCGGCCCGATGGCCCAGGAGTAACCGGGAGGGCGCCACGGGGTGCGCTAGCGCAGCTCGCTGTTGGGGTTTTTCTCAGTGATAGAAATTTTGCAAAGGCGGCTTCAAACCTACGGCTCTGTCACTAACTTGCCGTCTCCAAACCTGCTTTGTGGAGGAGCGGATTTCCTGAAGCCTTCGGTCTCTACGGCCCCGCAGGGAGCAGCGCGTCTGGCGCCTGAAGCCCGCCGCGGTCAGCCGGCCGGCAGGGGGCGTGGGAGCCTGGCTTCCCAGGGGCGTCCACGGAGGCCAAGGCCCGGCCGGATGTCCCGCCCCGGCACCCCGGAAGGAGTCGCGAGAGAGGCGGCCCGCGCTGACAGTGTCCCTGGGGCTCCGCGCTCGTCCGGCCGGCCCCGGCCTCGCCGCCCCGCGCAGTACCCAGCCCGGCCCCGCCGACCCGCCTCTACTGCCGGCTCCGCGCCCTTCCCCGAGGGCTGGACGATGGGCTGTTTCGCCCTGCAAACGGTGGACACCGAGCTGACGGCGGACTCGGTGGAGTGGTGCCCGCTGCAAGGCTGCAGGCACCTGCTGGCGTGCGGGACCTACCAGCTGCGGCGGCCGGAGGACCGGCCTGCCGGCCCCCAGAACAAGGTGCGCGCGCCGCGGCTTCGGGAGGGGAGGGCGGGGCCGGCCACGAGGTTGAGGCCGAAAGGCGCACCGAATCGCCCAGCAGATGAAGAGGGGATATTGGCCCTTTGGCCAGGAGGTAGGCTGGAAACAGTTTAGAATCTTTTTTTAAAAATTGTTCTCGGCCGGGCGCAGTGGCTCACGCCTGTAATCCCAGCACTTTGGGAGGCCGAGGCGGGCGGATCACGAGGTCAGGAGATCGAGACCATCCTGGCTAACATGGTGAAACCCCGTCTCTACTAAAAAAATACAAAACAATTAGCCGGGCGTGGTGGCGGCGCCTGTAGTCCCAGCCACTCGGGAGGCTGAGGCAGGAGAATGGCGTGAACCCGCGAGGCAGAGCTTGCAGTGAGCCGAGATCGCGCCACTGCACTCCAGCCTGGGCGATACAGCAAGACTACATCTCAAAAAAAAAGAAATTACTTTTTTCTGAGACAAGGTCTTGCACTGTCACCCAGGCTGGAGTGCAGCCTCGGACTCCAGGGCTCAGGGCATCCTCCCGCCTCAACCCCCTGAGTAGCTGGCACCACAGGCACGCGCCACTGCCCCCGGCCAACTTTAAAATCTTGAGAGCAGAACGTCTTCTATATACAGGTGTGGCCCAAGCTAATGGGTGGAATCTACAGTGAAGAGAAAGTGGGAATTATATCTTAACTTCTGGTGGGTACATATTAGGATCCAAATTGGGCACTGGAACAACAGGCGTAAGTCAGGACTGTCCCAGGCATACTGGGTTCTGTGGTTACCCTAGCCATAGCTGCTCCCTGTTGGCCGGTTTAGAAGGAGCCTTCTCTACTGGGTCCAGGAGTGTTCACCTACTCATTAATAGACGTTTCTCCAGCTCAGAAAACCAGAGGTTCTCCTTCCAGGCAGAATTCCACTCCTTTAGTCATGGCAAACCTTTGAGTTCCTTGGATCCCTTTTCCCATCCTTTGGGTTCCTTCGTGTCTTGGGATAATCAGAGACTACCTCTGCATTTTTTGTAGGGTGGAATGGAAGTTAAGGAGCCTCAGGTCCGTTTAGGCCGTCTCTTCCTGTACAGTTTCAATGACAACAACTCTATTCACCCTCTGGTCGAGGTCCAAAGAAAAGATACTTCTGCGATCCTGGACATGAAATGGTATAACTGTGATAATCCCACTGGGTGTAGAATTTGTCATGAGTAGCAATCAGGGAAGCCTGATGCCTGATGCCTTCAACAAGACAGGCATTGCATCTCAACTTTGGATTTGTTTCTTTGCTGTCCCACCTATCTTCCACCTGGGGAGTGCTTTACCTGGGGCTTATTTCCTTTGTCATGTTCCAGCCGGGGAAGTGATGGGAGTTTTCTGACTTCATAACCTGGGGCGTCTTTTGTTTGAGAACACAGTTGTAGGCTCTAGCCCACTTTTGGAGCTGAGATTTAAATGCAGTGGTGTGTGGCATAATTATGTTTTGGTCAACAATGCAGCACGTATACCATGGTGGTGCCTTAACGTAATGGAGATGCCCTATACAGGTGTACCACTTTTTATCCTTTTTAATTTTTTTTTTTTTTTTTTTTTTTTGAGGCAGGGTCTTGTTCCGTTGCCCAGGCTGGAATGCAGTCACGTGATCATAGCTCACTGCAGCCTTGAACTCCTGGGCTCAAGCAATTCTCCGTCTCAGCCTCTCGAGTAGCTGAGACTTCAGACTTCAGGTAGATGCCACCATGCCTCTTTTTTTTTTTTTTTTGAGACGGAGTCTCGCTCTGTCGCCCGGGCTGGAGTGCAGTGGCGCGGTCTCGGCTCACTGCAAGCTCCACCTCCTGAGTTCACGCCATTCTGCTGCGTCAGCCTCCCTAAGAGCTGGGTCTACAGGCGCCCGCCACCACACCCGGCTAATTTTTTTTGTATTTTTAGTAGAGACGTGGTTTCACCATGTTAGCCAGGATGGTCTTGATCTCCTGACCTCGTGATCCACCCGCCTCAGCCTCCCAAAGTGCTGGGATTACAGGCGTGAGCCACGACGCCTGGCCTTACCACACCTCATTTTTGTTTGTTTGTTAGTTTGTAGAAACAGGGTCTTGCTATGTTGCTCAGGCTGGTTTCGAACTCCTTACCTCAAGTCATCCTCCTACCTCAGCTTCCCAAAGTGTTGGGGTTACAAGTGTGAGCCACCATGCCCGGCCACCTGTTTTTTATCCTTTATATTGTATTCTTACTGTATCTTTTCTATGTTTACATATACAACCACTTCCTGTTGTGTCACACTTGCCTGCAGTAACATGCTGTAAGGTTTGTGGCATAGGAGCAGTGGGCCATACCATATAGTCAAGGTGTGTAGTAGGATGTCCCGGCTGGGTTTGCGTGGACTGCAGCCCCGTTGTTAAGGGAAGCGTGACTGTGGTTACCGGGACGCACAGTGCACGCCTGTGCTCCGGGCACATTGGTGTGCTTATGGTGGGCCCTCTCCTCAGGTGTCACATCCCGGTGGCTGGACATGCCCTCTTGGGCTTGGCAGATGCCAGTGGATCCATACAACTGCTCCGCCTGGTGGAATCTGAGGTCAGTGACTTGCACTTGTTCTGTGGGGCAGAAGGGACCTGAATAGAGAGGGTTGGGGAGGAGGCTGTGCTGATACAGACATTTTTCTAAAACGATCTCTCTTCAATGGTGAGCTATATATAAACGTTCTAAGATAATGTGGAGTCTATTTTTAAGTTGTATTGCATTCTACATCCAACTCCAAGAGGAAGTCACCTCATGTGTCACCAGCAGAAGGGCTGAAGTGACAGGATGTTCATTGACCTCTCAGTGGATCTGAAAGTTCTCTAAGGAGAGCCTGGGCAAGCATTCTTAGGTTGATGCTGGGGCCCAGAGTAGCAGTGAGCGTCCTGTGTGAAGATGGCATTTCTCACTGATTATTGGAAAAGCACATGAGTCCTGTGTGAATTTTTCCAAGTTTCTCACAGTGCTCCGGAGCCATGCATTAACAAAGTGACTTCATCTGATAGCTGTTGGGGAGGAGAACGGGGATGTCCCGTAGTGGGGTGATGTAAACAGCCTGAAACCATGCCCTCACTCGGATGCAGATGCTGCAGGCGGGGCTGGGCCAACCAAGGGCCTGTGTAGGAAAGGGCCTTGCTTAAGGCAGCTTAGAGCAGTTGCCCTGTCTTAGAAAGGAGGGAAAGAGCAGCCACAGGAAAGCTGTGGGCCCAAGGGAGGAGTGCATGAACCCAGGAAAGGGCTTTGGTACAGCAGCCTGCTGGGAGCCAGGGATGGAGTTAAGCACTGGCCAGGCTGTTTAGGAAATGAAATTTATATAGATCTGCATAAAGAGCCACCACGTTCTCATGGCTGCTCGCGGCTTCTGAAGTGGAAACCAGAGGAGTTTCCCCATCGTCTGTGTCTCGGGAGGCGAGTGTTCCAGCGGCCCTGGAGGCCTGGGGTGGGAAACTGCGTGTGCCACCGTGGTCTGGAGCCTGCACAGGCGTCTTGACAGCATCTAGGAGCGCAAGGATGGCAAGGGGGTGTGAAAGGGAAGGAGACCGTGCCCCAGGATCAAGCCTGTGGGAAAGTTGTCCTGCAAGTGTGAGGAGTGTGAGCCCCAGTGTCCCCAGGTCTTCTCGGGGCCCCTAGCAGGGGTTTCCGTGTTAGGTGGAGGTGTGACTCAGTGACTGATGTACTACATTCGCACAGGTTGTAAATGAGGGAACGATGACTTCCCTGCAGGAGAGGAAAAGTCTTTTGGGGGTTCTGGGGCGGCTACTTCCCTTTGATGGAGTTTCTTCTTCTCCAGTAGAAGAGCCACATGCTGGAGCCATTGTCCAGCCTTGCCCTGGAGGAGCAGTGTCTGGCTTTGTCCCTCGATTGGTCCACTGGGAAAACTGGAAGGTAAGGGCCAGGCTTGGTCAGGGGTCCTGAGTCTTTCTCTGAGGACCACTTCCACTTTTCAGGCTAGAGAGCTCCAGCCACCTTCAGCGAGCCGCGACTGTGCTCCTCAGCCCTGACATCATCACTGCCAGTCCTATTATGAAAAAAAGGTCCCCCATTTTAGATACATAGCGATAGCGTTTTTACCTAGAGAAGTCGACACTGGTGTCTTTGACAAGCTTAGCAGTGGTTGTGATCTTAGCCAGCCAGTCTCTTAAGGGGCATATCCGCATCCCAGGGCTGTGGAGACCGTCTCTCAGGACTTGTTTGGGAACCAGAAGAGGCTGACGAATAACATTCTGCCGGGCTTCTTCATGGGTTCCCTGTGTCTAGGGCGGGGGACCAGCCCTTGAAGATCATCAGCAGTGACTCCACAGGGCAGCTCCACCTCCTGATGGTGAATGAGACGAGGCCCAGGCTGCAGAAAGTGGCCTCATGGCAGGCACATCAATTCGAGGCCTGGATTGCTGCTTTCAATTACTGGCATACAGAAATTGTGTATTCAGGTCAGTATTCCTCCACCGGTCACCTCTGATGGAAGGCTTGCTGAGGAAGGGGCGGAGGGAGAGGGGGAGGCCTGTGCCGCAGCTGTGATTCCAGTTATGTTGGGATCTTGAAGACCTCTTATGGAAAGTGTACTTTTTTTTTTTGAAACTGAGTCTTGCTCTTTTGCCAGGCTAGAGTGCAGTGGCACGATGTTGGCTTACTGCAACCTCCACCTCCCAGGTTCAAGCGATTCTACTGCCTCAGCCTCCCAAGTAGCTGGGATTACAGGCGCCTGCCACCACACCCAGCTAATTTTTGTGTTTTTAGTAGAGACAGGGTTTCACCATGTTGTTCAGGCTGGTCTCTATCTCCTGACCTCATGATGCGCCCACCTCAGCCTCCCAAAGTGTTGGGATTACAGGTGTGAGCCACTGCGCCTGGCCACTATTTTTTTTCTTTTTTGGAGAATGTACTTTCTGGGTCAAAGGCTATAGTTGGCCCTCATCACTTAGCTATTCTTTTTTTTTTTTTTGAGACAGAGTCTCACTCTGTCGCCCAGGCTGGAGTGCAGTGATGCAATCTCAGCTCACTGCAAGCTCTGCCTCCTGGGTTCACGCCATTCTCCTGCTTCAGCCTCCTGAGTAGCTGGGACTACAGGCACCCGCCACCATGTCCAGCTAATTTTTTGTAGTTTTTTTTTTAGAGAGATGGGGTTTCACCATGTTAGCCAGGATGGTCTCGATCTCCTGACCTCGTGATCCTCCCGCCTCGGCCTCCCAAAGTGTTGGGATTACAGGTGTGAGCCACTGCACCCGGCCCACTTAGCTATTCTTTTTTTTTTTTTTTTTTGAGATGGAGTCTTGCTCTGTCGCCCAGGCTGGATTGCAGTGGCGCGATCTCGGCTCACTGCAAGCTCCGCCTCCCAGGTTCACGCCATCCTCCTGCCTCAGCCTCCCGAGTAACTGGGACTACAGGTGCCTGCCACCACGCCCGGCTAATTTTTTGTATTTTTAGTAGAGACGGGGTTTCACTGTGTTGGCCAGGGTGGTCTTGATCTCCTGACCTCGTGATCCACTCGCCTCGGCCTCCCAAAGTGCTGGGATTACAGGTGTGAGCCACCTTGCCCCGCCCACTTATTCTTTAGAGAGCAAAGTATAGCTTGCCTCAGGCAGTGCAGGGTCTTGGGTGGTGTTGGCCAGGGTGTTGGAGGAGCAGGCACCTGTGGGCAGAGCCATCCTGCCTCCCTGATATGCTCGGTGTCAGATCCTTTATGCTTTTACTGGAAGTCCAGTTTCTGTGCTTTTTGCCTGATACCTGTGGATACAATAGTGACTTCGCCATGTTGGATTTCAAGTTTGTCTGCACCCTTTTTGGATATAGTTTATCTTCCAGAAATAAAGGAAGCATGAGAGAAATAAGATTCCTTTCCAGGTCTTGTGAATGGTTTGCATCTGGGGCATGCTGATGTGGGAGTGAGAAATTAACAACTGGTGTTTCCAGGAAGGAGGTAGCTTTGGCTAGCATCTCTTTCCCAGGTAGAGATAACTCATGGCAGGTGAGAGGGGCGGGTCTCTGAGAAAAGACAGAAGAGGAGCTGCTGAATTTGCAAATAGCCGAAGAAAAGATCTGACCCTTCCCTGCTGCTACACATCCGGGCCACTGTCTTATCTAGTTTGTTACAGCAGAGCAGCAAGTGATGGCCCTGCCTTCATTCCTGACTGTTCCAGTCTCCACACAGTAGCCAAGCAAGTGTTTTAAAAACACACACACTTTATCGCATCTCACTCATTGTTAGAACCCCTCACAGTTCCTGTTTCATTGAGGATAAAATCCAAAATAGTGATGCGATTACCCAAGGCCTGTGGAATCTGGTCCACGCCTGCTTCTCCGGCCTTGTTTTGGCTCCTCTGCTCTCAGTCACCTTTTCCTGAAATAGTCCACATTCCCTCAGTCTCAGGGTTTCGTCACGGGATGTTTCCTTCATGGGTGAATTCTGCTTTTTTGACATGCTCAGCTTAAAATCTTGTCCTTAGAAGACTGACGCAGAGCAGCTGTCCTTCCACCCCAGGCAGGCCTCACCTCCGCCGTGGCTCACGCTGCCTCTGCTTGTCCGAGTGACGAGCATGTGTGTAAGGCGGCGTTCTTATTTGTGTTGCTCGTTGTCACAGCCTTGAACCGTCTGAGAGCCATAAAGATCTCATTTCTTGAGGTCTCTCCTTGGATTGGTTCTTCTACCTTGAGCTAATTCAGAGCAAAGGTACCGTAGGGCAATTATTGAATAATTCTGGACTGATTCATTCTTTCAACAAATGCTATGTGCTGAGCCCTAGTCTAGGTGATTAGAATACTTTAGCAAACTAAACAGACAAAAGTCCTGCTTTCTTTTTTAAGTTTTATTATTTTTATTTATTTATTTATTTTGAGATGGAGTTTCGCTCTTATTGCCCAGGCTGGAGTGCAGTGGTGCAATCTTGGCTCATTGCAACCTCCACCTCCTGGGTTCAAGTGATTCTCCTGCCTCAGCCTCCTGAGTAGTTGGGATTATAGGCACCTGCCGCCATGCCTGGCTAATTTTTGTATTTTTAGTAGAGATGGGGTTTTACCATGTTGCCCAGGCTGGTCTCGAATGCCTAGGCTCAAGCGATCTACCTGCCTCAGCCTCCCAGTGTTGGGATTATAGGCGTCAGCCACTGCACTCAGCCTTCTTTAAAAAATTATTTATATAGGCCAGGCGCAGTGGCTCACATCTGTAATCCCAGCACTTTAGGAGGCCAAGGTGGGCAGAGCACGAGGTCAGCAGATCAAGACCATCCTGACCAACATGGTGAAACCCCATCTCTACTAAAATACAAAAAATTAGCCGGGCATGGTGGCAGGTGCCTGTAGTCCCAACTACTCGGGAGGCTGAGACAGTGGAATTGCTTGAACCCGGGAGGCAGAGGTTGCAGTGAGCCGAGATCGCACCACTGCACTCCAGCCTGGCGAGAGAGCAAGGCTCTGTCTCAAAAAAAAAAAAATTTATTTATATAAATACATTTTGAGGATGGGGTGGGTGGTTCACGTCTTGCTGTGTCACCCAAGCTGGAGTGCAATGGCGTGATCACAGGTCACGGCAGCCTTAACCTCCCAGGGTCAAGCGATCCTCCTGCCTCAGCCTTCTGAGTAGCTGGGACTACAGGTGTGAGTTACCACACCTGGCTGATTTTCACATAAAAGTCCCTGCTTTCACCCAGCTTACATTCTGTGGCGGGGAGACAGACAGTAAACACAAGGCATAATATGTAATAGGGAAGGAGACTGCATGGCCTGTCAGGGGCAACGAGTGCTTTGGAAAGAAGGTAGAAGGAGGTGAGGGGACCAAGGGTGCTGGGAGCAGGTGCAGATTATACTGTTGGAGAGCATGGTGGGCAGTGGTCCTAAGGCAGGAGTGGCCCTGCTATGGCAGAAGAGTAGCCAGTAGCCAGCATGGTTAGGATGACCTGAGGCAGTAGCGGAATAGAAGAGGGTGAAATCAGAGGTAATGGGCCAGGGCACAGGGCCGTGCAGGCTCCAGAAAGGACTTTGTTTCCTACTCAGAATGAAATGGGAGCTGTTGCAGGATGTTGAGCAGAGGAATGACAGATTCTGACTTGCATTTTAAAATTTGCGATGACCTCTTTGGTGAATGTGAGTCTAGACCACAAGAGGGAGGGACACAGCCTGGAGACTTGACATTGGGCAGGTGATGAGACAGCCCAGAGCAGGTTTGGAATAGTGGAGGTGAGGACCAGTGGTTGGGTTCTGGATAGAAGTGAAGGTATATCCAGTCAGATTTCCTGATGGAGTGGATGTGTGGGGCATGAGAGAGTGGAGAGACTCACGTATAAAGAAGCCTTTGCCTACTCTGTACAAATTTGCCACAGAATGGCAGCTCATACTTGAGGCTCATCTGCAGGCTTCATGCCTAGGTCAGCTGATTCCGCTGGTTCATTTAACTGTAGGTCATGTTCACCGTGTATCCATAGTGTCTATTATGAGGGTCCATAGTGTGTGTTCAGCAAGTACCTATTTGATGGGTGGTGGGTGGGTGCGTGGATGGTGGGTGGGAGGGCGTGTGGGTGGATGGATGGATGGATGGTGGGTGGATGAGTGAGTGGGTGGATTTGTGGTGGATGGATGGTGGATTTTTGGATGGTGGGTGGTGGTGGGGTGGATAGATGGTGGGTGACTGGATGGATGGATGGTGGGTGGGTGGATGGATGGATTTTTGGATGGTGGGTGGTGGAGTTTGGATAGATAGTGGGTGAGTGGATGGATGGTGGGTGGGAGGGCGTGTGGATGGATGGATGGATGGTGGGTGGATGAGTTCGTGGGTGTGTGGTGGATGGATGGTGGATTTTTGGGTGGTGGTGGTGGTGGCGTGGATAGATGGTGAGTGACTGGATAGATGGATGGTGGATTGTTGGATGGATGGATGGATGGATGGATCATGGGTGGATGGATGGATTTTTGGATGGTGGGTGGTGGGTCGTGGGTGGTGGATGGTGGATGGATGGATTGTTGGATGGATGGATGGTGGGTGAGTGGCTGGCTGGCTGGCTTGATAGATGGGGTGGATGGATGGATTTTTGGGTGGTGGGTGGTGGGTGGATGGATGGTAGATTGTTGGATGGAAGGAGGGAGGGCGGGTGGGTCGATAGATGGTGGATTGTTGGATGGATGGATGGATGGTGGGTGAGTGACTGGCTGGCTGGATGGATGGATGGTGGGTGGATGGATGGATTTTTGGATGGTGGGTGGTGGTGGTGGGTGGTGGATGGATGGTGGATTGTTGGATGGATGGTGGGTGGATGGATGGAAGGTGGGTGGGTAGTGGGAGCTGGATGATGCAGGGGTGGGTGATGTGGTTAGGCCTAGACGTTTTCCTTCTGCTCTTCTTCACTCTCCCTGTGGGCCCTGCTCTTGAGCTTCCCTTCCTTCAGGTGCCACCATTCACCCCATGTCTGCATTGCTTTTCTTGGAAGATTGGTTGTGGTTCAGTGCACCAACTCCTCTCTTCTCCCATCCTTTTCGTTCCCCTAAACAAGTGCTTTAAGATGACAGAGGGCACCTTCCTTTCAGGTGCATGGTGTGGAGTCCTTGTGCTTGCTGCCTCTTGTGTGCAGTTTCTGTTCAGGGCTCTGATCTGGCAACTCTTCTTCTTAGAAGCTAGGGCTTTATTCACTGGAGCCCTTAGCAAAGGCAGTTTAGGCTCTAGGACCTAGTAACAGCCCCTGTGAACAATGGTTGCCTGCACCTGATGGCCTTCAGGGCCCCTTCAGTTTCCATTTCCTCCCTTCTGTTCCTGCAGGCTTCTTTCTGTTCCGTCCGTCTTTCCCCTCCTGCTTCCAGTCTCTAGAGAGTCAAGGCACAGCGATGACTTTCCTGGGGGTTGTTTCTGGGACCTCCAGTTGAGGTGGCAACCTAAGACTCCCCCAGCAAAATCACCAGGGAAGCTTCCTCACAGACAGAGTCACCCAGGGGAGCTTCCTCACAGACACAGTCACCCAGGGGAGCTTCCTCACAGACAGAGTCACCCAGGGCACCTTCCTCACAGACAGAGTCACCCAGGGGAGCTTCCTCACAGACAGTCACCCAGGGGACCTTCCTCACAGACAGAGTCACCCAGGGGACCTTCCTCACAGACAGAGTCACCCAGGGGAACTTCCTCACAGACAGTCACCCAGGGGAGCTTCCTCACAGACACAGTCACCCAGGGGAGCTTCCTCACAGACAGTCACCCAGGGGACCTTCCTCACAGACAGTCACCCAGGGGACCTTCCTCACAGACAGAGTCACCCAGGGGAGCTTCCTCACAGACAGAGTCACCCAGGGGAGCTTCCTCACAGACACAGTCACCCAGGGGAGCTTCCTCACAGACACAGTCACCCAGGGGAGCTTCCTCACAGACAGTCACCCAGGGGACCTTCCTCACAGACAGAGTCACCCAGGGGAGCTTCCTCACAGACACAGTCACCCAGGGGACCTTCCTCACAGACACAGTCACCCAGAGGAGCTTCCTCACAGACACAGTCACCCAGGGGAGCTTCCTCACAGACAGTCACCCAGGGGACCTTCCTCACAGACAGAGTCACCCAGGGGAGCTTCCTCACAGACAGAGTCACCCAGGGCACCTTCCTCACAGACAGAGTCACCCAGGGGAGCTTCCTCACAGACAGAGTCACCCGGGGGACCTTCCTCACAGACAGAGTCACCCGGGGGAGCTTCCTCACAGACAGTCACCCGGGGGACCTTCCTCACAGACAGAGTCACCCAGGGGAGCTTCCTCACAGACAGAGTCACCCAGGGGACCTTCCTCACAGACAGAGTCACCCAGGGGAGCTTCTTCACAGACAGAGTCACCCAGGGGACCTTCCTCACAGACAGAGTCACCCGGGGGACCTTCCTCACAGACAGAGTCACCCAGGGGAGCTTCCTCACAGACAGAGTCACCCAGGGGACCTTCCTCACAGACAGAGTCACCCAGGGGAGCTTCCTCACAGACACAGTCACCCAGGGGAGCTTCCTCACAGACAGAGTCACCCAGGGGAGCTTCCTCACAGACAGTCACCCAGGGCACCTTCCTCACAGACAGAGTCACCCAGGGGAGCTTCCTCACAGACAGTCACCCAGGGGAGCTTCCTCACAGACAGTCACCCAGGGCACCTTCCTCACAGACAGAGTCACCCAGGGGACCTTCCTCACAGACAGAGTCACCCAGGGGAGCTTCCTCACAGACAGAGTCACCCAGGGGAGCTTCCTCACAGACAGTCACCCAGGGCACCTTCCTCACAGACAGAGTCACCCAGGGGAGCTTCCTCACAGACAGTCACCCAGGGGAGCTTCCTCACAGACAGTCACCCAGGGCACCTTCCTCACAGACAGAGTCACCCAGGGGAGCTTCCTCACAGACAGAGTCACCCAGGGGAGCTTCCTCACAGACAGAGTCACCCAGGGGAGCTTCCTCACAGACAGAGTCACCCACGGGAGCTTCCTCACAGACAGAGTCACCCAGGGGACCTTCCTCACAGACACAGTCACCCAGGGCACCTTCCTCACAGACAGAGTCACCCAGGGGAGCTTCCTCACAGACAGTCACCCAGGGGACCTTCCTCACAGACAGAGTCACCCAGGGGACCTTCCTCACAGACAGAGTCACCCAGGGGAGCTTCTTCACAGACAGAGTCACCCAGGGCACCTTCCTCACAGAAAGTCACCCAGGGGAGCTTCTTCACAGACAGAGTCACCCAGGGGAGCTTCCTCACAGACAGTCACCCAGGGGAGCTTCTTCACAGACAGTCACCCAGGGGAGCTTCTTCACAGACAGAGTCATCCAGGGGAGCTTCTTCACAGACAGTCACCCAGGGGAGCTTCCTCACAGACACAGTCACCCAGGGGAGCTTCCTCACAGACAGTCACCCAGGGGAGCTTCCTCACAGACAGAGTCACCCAGGGCACCTTCCTCACAGACAGTCACCCAGGGGAGCTTCCTCACAGACAGTCACCCAGGGGAGCTTCCTCACAGTCACAGTCACCCAGGGGAGCTTCCTCACAGACACAGTCACCCAGGGGACCTTCCTCACAGACAGTCACCCGGGGGAGCTTCCTCACAGACACAGTCACCCGGGGGAGCTTCCTCACAGACACAGTCACCCAGGGGAGCTTCCTCACAGACACAGTCACCCAGGGGAGCTTCCTCACAGACAGAGTCACCCAGGGGACCTTCCCCACAGACAGAGTCACCCGGGGGAGCTTCCTCACAGACAGTCACCCAGGGGAGCTTCCTCACAGACAGAGTCACCCAGGGGACCTTCCTCACAGACAGAGTCACCCAGGGGAGCTTCCTCACAGACACAGTCACCCAGGGGAGCTTCCTCACAGACAGTCACCCAGGGGACCTTCCTCACAGACAGAGTCACCCAGGGCACCTTCCTCACAGACAGAGTCACCCGGGGGACCTTCCTCACAGACAGAGTCACCCGGGGGAGCTTCCTCACAGACACAGTCACCCGGGGCACCTTCCTCACAGACACAGTCACCCAGGGGAGCTTCCTCACAGACACAGTCACCCAGGGGACCTTCCTCACAGACAGTCACCCAGGGCACCTTCCTCACAGACAGAGTCACCCGGGGGACCTTCCTCACAGACAGAGTCACCCGGGGGACCTTCCTCACAGACAGAGTCACCCGGGGGACCTTCCTCACAGACAGAGTCACCCGGGGGACCTTCCTCACAGACAGAGTCACCCGGGGGACCTTCCTCACAGACAGAGTCACCCGGGGGACCTTCCTCACAGACAGTCACCCGGGGGAGCTTCCTCACAGACACAGTCACCCGGGGGAGCTTCCTCACAGACACAGTCACCCAGGGGAGCTTCCTCACAGACACAGTCACCCAGGGGAGCTTCCTCACAGACACGGTCACCCAGGGGAGCTTCCTCACAGACACGGTCACCCAGGGGACCTTCCTCACAGACAGAGTCACCCACGGGAGCTTCCTCACAGACAGAGTCACCCAGGGGACCTTCCTCACAGACAGAGTCACCCAGGGGAGCTTCCTCACAGACAGAGTCACCCAGGGCACCTTCCTCACAGACAGAGTCACCCAGGGGAGCTTCCTCACAGACAGAGTCACCCAGGGGAGCTTCCTCACAGACAGAGTCACCCAGGGGACCTTCCTCACAGACAGAGTCACCCAGGGGACCTTCCTCACAGACAGAGTCACCCAGGGGAGCTTCTTCACAGACAGAGTCACCCAGGGCACCTTCCTCACAGAAAGTCACCCAGGGGAGCTTCTTCACAGACAGAGTCACCCAGGGGAGCTTCCTCACAGACAGTCACCCAGGGGAGCTTCTTCACAGACAGTCACCCAGGGGAGCTTCTTCACAGACAGAGTCACCCAGGGGAGCTTCCTCACAGACAGTCACCCAGGGGAGCTTCTTCACAGACAGTCACCCAGGGGAGCTTCTTCACAGACAGAGTCATCCAGGGGAGCTTCTTCACAGACAGTCACCCAGGGGAGCTTCCTCAGAGTCACAGTCACCCAGGGGAGCTTCCTCACAGACACAGTCACCCAGGGGAGCTTCCTCACAGACACAGTCACCCGGGGGAGCTTCCTCACAGACAGTCACCCAGGGGAGCTTCCTCACAGACAGAGTCACCCACGGGAGCTTCCTCACAGACAGAGTCACCCAGGGGAGCTTCCTCACAGACAGAGTCACCCACGGGAGCTTCCTCACAGACAGAGTCACCCAGGGGAGCTTCCTCACAGACAGAGTCACCCACGGGAGCTTCCTCACAGACAGAGTCACCCAGGGGAGCTTCCTCACAGACACAGTCACCCAGGGGAGCTTCCTCACAGACAGTCACCCAGGGGACCTTCCTCACAGACAGAGTCACCCAGGGCACCTTCCTCACAGACAGAGTCACCCGGGGGACCTTCCTCACAGACAGAGTCACCCGGGGGAGCTTCCTCACAGACAGTCACCCAGGGGACCTTCCTCACAGACAGAGTCACCCGGGGCACCTTCCTCACAGACAGAGTCACCCGGGGCACCTTCCTCACAGACACAGTCACCCAGGGGAGCTTCCTCACAGACAGTCACCCAGGGGACCTTCCTCACAGACAGAGTCACCCAGGGCACCTTCCTCACAGACAGAGTCACCCGGGGCACCTTCCTCACAGACACAGTCACCCAGGGGAGCTTCCTCACAGACACAGTCACCCAGGGGACCTTCCTCACAGACAGTCACCCAGGGCACCTTCCTCACAGACAGAGTCACCCAGGGGACCTTCCTCACAGACAGAGTCACCCGGGGGACCTTCCTCACAGACAGAGTCACCCGGGGGACCTTCCTCACAGACAGAGTCACCCGGGGACCTTCCTCACAGACAGAGTCACCCGGGGGACCTTCCTCACAGACAGAGTCACCCGGGGGACCTTCCTCACAGACAGAGTCACCCGGGGGAGCTTCCTCACAGACAGTCACCCGGGGGAGCTTCCTCACAGACAGTCACCCGGGGGAGCTTCCTCACAGACACAGTCACCCGGGGGAGCTTCCTCACAGACACAGTCACCCGGGGGAGCTTCCTCACAGACACAGTCACCCGGGGGAGCTTCCTCACAGACACAGTCACCCGGGGCACCTTCCTCACAGACAGAGTCACCCAGGGGACCTTCCTCACAGACAGAGTCACCCAGGGGACCTTCCTCACAGACAGAGTCACCCACGGGAGCTTCCTCACAGACAGAGTCACCCACGGGAGCTTCCTCACAGACAGAGTCACCCAGGGGAGCTTCCTCACAGCAGAGTCACCCAGGGGAGCTTCCTCACAGACAGAGTCACCCAGGGCACCTTCCTCACAGACAGAGTCACCCAGGGCACCTTCCTCACAGACAGAGTCACCCAGGGCACCTTCCTCACAGACAGAGTCACCCAGGGCACCTTCCTCACAGACAGAGTCACCCAGGGGAGCTTCCTCACAGAGTCACCCAGGGGACCTTCCTCACAGACAGAGTCACCCAGGGGACCTTCTTCACAGACAGTCACCCAGGGGAGTTTCCTCACAGACAGAGTCACCCAGGGGTGCTTCCTCACAGACAGTCACCCAGGGGAGCTTCCTCACAGACAGTCACCCAGGGGACCTACCTCACAGACAGTCACCCAGGGGAGCTTCCTCACAGACAGAGTCACCCAGGGCACCTTCCTCACAGACAGAGTCACCCAGGGGAGCTTCTTCACAGACAGAGTCACCCAGGGGAGCTTCCTCACAGACAGTCACCCAGGGGAGCTTCTTCACAGACAGTCACCCAGGGGAGCTTCTTCACAGACAGAGTCATCCAGGGGAGCTTCCTCACAGACACAGTCACCCAGGGGAGCTTCTTCACAGACAGTCACCCAGGGGAGCTTCCTCACAGTCACAGTCACCCAGGGGAGCTTCCTCACAGACACAGTCACCCAGGGGAGCTTCCTCACAGACAGTCACCCAGGGGAGCTTCCTCACAGACAGAGTCACCCAGGGCACCTTCCTCACAGACAGAGTCACCCAGGGGAGCTTCCTCACAGACAGTCACCCAGGGGAGCTTCCTCACAGTCACAGTCACCCAGGGGAGCTTCCTCACAGACACAGTCACCCAGGGGAGCTTCCTCACAGACAGTCACCCAGGGGAGCTTCCTCACAGACAGAGTCACCCAGGGGACCTTCCCCACAGACAGAGTCACCCGGGGGAGCTTCCTCACAGACAGTCACCCAGGGGACCTTCCTCACAGACAGAGTCACCCAGGGGACCTTCCTCACAGACAGAGTCACCCAGGGGAGCTTCCTCACAGACACAGTCACCCAGGGGAGCTTCCTCACAGACAGAGTCACCCAGGGCACCTTCCTCACAGACAGAGTCACCCAGGGGAGCTTCCTCACAGACACAGTCACCCAGGGGAGCTTCCTCACAGACAGAGTCACCCGGGGGACCTTCCTCACAGACAGAGTCACCCGGGGGACCTTCCTCACAGACAGAGTCACCCGGGGGAGCTTCCTCACAGACAGAGTCACCCGGGGGACCTTCCTCACAGACAGAGTCACCCGGGGCACCTTCCTCACAGACAGAATCACCCAGGGCACCTTCCTCACAGACAGAGTCACCCAGGGGACCTTCCTCACAGACAGAGTCACCCGGGGGACCTTCCTCACAGACAGAGTCACCCGGGGGACCTTCCTCACAGACACAGTCACCCGGGGCACCTTCCTCACAGACAGTCACCCAGGGGAGCTTCCTCAAAGACACAGTCACCCGGGGCACCTTCCTCACAGACAGTCACCCAGGGGAGCTTCCTCAAAGACACAGTCACCCAGGGGACCTTCCTCACAGACAGAGTCACCCAGGGCACCTTCCTCACAGACAGAGTCACCCAGGGCACCTTCCTCACAGACAGAGTCACCCAGGGGACCTTCCTCACAGACAGAGTCACCCAGGGCACCTTCCTCACAGACAGAGTCACCCACGGGAGCTTCTTCACAGACAGAGTCACCCAGGGGAGCTTCCTCACAGACAGAGTCACCCACGGGAGCTTCTTCACAGACAGAGTCACCCAGGGGAGCTTCCTCACAGACAGAGTCACCCAGGGCACCTTCCTCACAGACAGAGTCACCCAGGGGAGCTTCCTCACAGACAGTCACCCAGGGGAGCTTCCTGACAGACACAGTCACCCAGGGGAGCTTCCTCACAGACACAGTCACCCAGGGGAGCTTCGTCACAGACAGTCACCCAGGGGAGCTTCCTCACAGACAGTCACCCAGGGGACCTTCCTCACAGACAGAGTCACCCAGGGGACCTTCCTCACAGACAGAGTCACCCAGGGGACCTTCCTCACAGACAGAGTCACCCAGGGGAGCTTCCTCACAGACACAGTCACCCAGGGGAGCTTCCTCACAGACACAGTCACCCAGGGGAGCTTCCTCACAGACACAGTCACCCAGGGGAGCTTCCTCACAGACAGTCACCCAGGGGACCTTCCTCACAGACAGAGTCACCCAGGGGACCTTCCTCACAGACAGAGTCACCCAGGGGACCTTCCTCACAGACAGAGTCACCCGGGGGAGCTTCCTCACAGACACAGTCACCCGGGGGAGCTTCCTCACAGACACAGTCACCCGGGGGAGCTTCCTCACAGACAGAGTCACCCAGGGGAGCTTCCTCACAGACAGAGTCACCCAGGGGAGCTTCCTCACAGACAGAGTCACCCAGGGCACCTTCCTCACAGACAGAGTCACCCAGGGCACCTTCCTCACAGACAGAGTCACCCAGGGCACCTTCCTCACAGACAGAGTCACCCAGGGGAGCTTCCTCACAGACAGAGTCACCCAGGGGAGCTTCCTCACAGACAGAGTCACCCAGGGGTGCTTCCTCACAGACAGTCACCCAGGGGACCTTCCTCACAGACAGAGTCACCCGGGGGAGCTTCCTCACAGACAGTCACCCGGGGGAGCTTCCTCACAGACAGTCACCCAGGGGAGCTTCCTCACAGACAGAGTCACCCAGGGGAGCTTCCTCACAGACAGAGTCACCCAGGGGAGCTTCCTCACAGACAGAGTCACCCAGGGGTGCTTCCTCACAGACAGAGTCACCCAGGGGTGCTTCCTCACAGACAGTCACCCAGGGGAGCTTCCTCACAGACAGTCACCCAGGGGACCTTCCTCACAGACAGTCACCCAGGGGAGCTTCCTCACAGACAGAGTCACCCAGGGGAGCTTCTTCACAGACAGAGTCACCCAGGGGAGCTTCCTCACAGACAGAGTCACCCACGGGAGCTTCCTCACAGACAGAGTCACCCACGGGAGCTTCTTCACAGACAGAGTCACCCACGGGAGCTTCTTCACAGACAGAGTCACCCACGGGAGCTTCCTCACAGACAGAGTCACCCAGGGCACCTTCCTCACAGACAGAGTCGCCCAGGGCACCTTCCTCACAGACAGAGTCACCCAGGGGAGCTTCTTCACAGACAGATTCACCCAGGGGAGCTTCCTCACAGACAGAGTCACCCACGGGAGCTTCTTCACAGACAGAGTCACCCAGGGGAGCTTCCTCACAGACAGAGTCACCCAGGGCACCTTCCTCACAGACAGAGTCACCCAGGGGAGCTTCCTCACAGACAGTCACCCAGGGGAGCTTCTTCACAGACAGAGTCACCCAGGGGAGCTTCCTCACAGTCACAGTCACCCAGGGGAGCTTCCTCACAGACACAGTCACCCAGGGGAGCTTCCTGACAGACACAGTCACCCAGGGGAGCTTCCTCACAGACACAGTCACCCAGGGGAGCTTCGTCACAGACAGTCACCCAGGGGAGCTTCCTCACAGACAGTCACCCAGGGGAGCTTCCTCACAGACAGAGTCACCCAGGGGACCTTCCTCACAGACAGAGTCACCCAGGGGAGCTTCCTCACAGACAGAGTCACCCAGGGGAGCTTCCTCACAGACACAGTCACCCAGGGGAGCTTCCTCACAGACAGAGTCACCCGGGGCACCTTCCTCACAGACAGAGTCACCCGGGGGACCTTCCTCACAGACAGAGTCACCCGGGGGACCTTCCTCACAGACAGAGTCACCCGGGGGACCTTCCTCACAGACAGAGTCACCCGGGGGACCTTCCTCACAGACAGAGTCACCCGGGGGACCTTCCTCACAGACAGAGTCACCCGGGGGACCTTCCTCACAGACAGAGTCACCCGGGGGACCTTCCTCACAGACAGAGTCACCCGGGGGACCTTCCTCACAGACAGAGTCACCCGGGGCACCTTCCTCACAGACAGAGTCACCCGGGGGACCTTCCTCACAGACAGAGTCACCCGGGGGACCTTCCTCACAGACAGTCACCCGGGGGACCTTCCTCACAGACAGAGTCACCCGGGGGACCTTCCTCACAGATAGAGTCACCCGGGGAACCTTCCTCACAGACAGAGTCACCCGGGGCACCTTCCTCACAGACAGAGTCACCCGGGGCACCTTCCTCACAGACAGAGTCACCCGGGGCACCTTCCTCACAGACACAGTCGAGTCACCCAGGGCACCTTCCTCACAGACACAGTCACCCAGGGCACCTTCCTCGCAGACACAGTCACCCAGGGCACCTTCCTCACAGACACAGTCACCCAGGGGACCTTCCTCACAGACAGTCACCCAGGGGACCTTCCTCACAGACAGTCACCCAGGGGACCTTCCTCACAGACAGAGTCACCCGGGGGAGCTTCCTCACAGACACAGTCACCCGGGGCACCTTCCTCACAGACAGTCACCCAGGGGACCTTCCTCACAGACAGAGTCACCCGGGGGACCTTCCTCACAGAGTCACCCGGGGACCTTCCTCACAGACAGAGTCACCCGGGGGAGCTTCCTCACAGACAGTCACCCAGGGGACCTTCCTCACAGACAGAGTCACCCAGGGGACCTTCCTCACAGACAGAGTCACCCGGGGGAGCTTCCTCACAGACAGAGTCACCCGGGGGAGCTTCCTCACAGACACAGTCACCCGGGGCACCTTCCTCACAGACAGTCACCCAGGGGACCTTCCTCACAGACAGAGTCACCCGGGGGACCTTCCTCACAGAGTCACCCGGGGACCTTCCTCACAGACAGAGTCACCCGGGGGAGCTTCCTCACAGACAGTCACCCAGGGGACCTTCCTCACAGACAGAGTCACCCAGGGGACCTTCCTCACAGACAGAGTCACCCGGGGGAGCTTCCTCACAGACACAGTCACCCAGGGGAGCTTCCTCACAGACAGAGTCACCCGGGGGACCTTCCTCACAGACAGAGTCACCCGGGGGACCTTCCTCACAGACAGAGTCACCCGGGGGACCTTCCTCACAGACACAGTCACCCGGGGCACCTTCCTCACAGACAGTCACCCAGGGGAGCTTCCTCAAAGACACAGTCACCCGGGGCACCTTCCTCACAGACAGTCACCCAGGGGAGCTTCCTCAAAGACACAGTCACCCAGGGGACCTTCCTCACAGACAGAGTCACCCAGGGCACCTTCCTCACAGACAGAGTCACCCAGGGCACCTTCCTCACAGACAGAGTCACCCAGGGGACCTTCCTCACAGACAGTCACCCAGGGGACCTTCCTCACAGACAGAGTCACCCGGGGGACCTTCCTCACAGACAGAGTCACCCGGGGGACCTTCCTCACAGACAGAGTCACCCGGGGGACCTTCCTCACAGACAGAGTCACCCGGGGGACCTTCCTCACAGACAGTCACCCGGGGGACCTTCCTCACAGACAGAGTCACCCGGGGGAGCTTCCTCACAGACAGTCACCCGGGGGAGCTTCCTCACAGACAGTCACCCGGGGGAGCTTCCTCACAGACACAGTCACCCGGGGGAGCTTCCTCACAGACACAGTCACCCGGGGCACCTTCCTCACAGACAGAGTCACCCAGGGGACCTTCCTCACAGACAGAGTCACCCAGGGGACCTTCCTCACAGACAGAGTCACCCACGGGAGCTTCCTCACAGACAGAGTCACCCACGGGAGCTTCCTCACAGACAGAGTCACCCAGGGGAGCTTCCTCACAGAGTCACCCAGGGGACCTTCCTCACAGACAGAGCCACCCACGGGAGCTTCCTCACAGACAGAGTCACCCAGGGGACCTTCCTCACAGACAGAGTCACCCAGGGGACCTTCCTCACAGACAGTCACCCAGGGGAGCTTCCTCACAGACACAGTCACCCGGGGGAGCTTCCTCACAGACAGAGTCACCCGGGGCACCTTCCTCACAGACAGAGTCACCCGGGGCACCTTCCTCACAGACAGAGTCACCCAGGGGACCTTCCTCACAGACAGAGTCACCCAGGGGAGCTTCCTCACAGACAGAGTCACCCACGGGAGCTTCCTCACAGACAGAGTCACCCAGGGGAGCTTCCTCACAGACAGAGTCACCCAGGGGAGCTTCCTCACAGACAGAGTCACCCACGGGAGCTTCCTCACAGACAGAGTCACCCGGGGGAGCTTCCTCACAGACAGAGTCACCCGGGGGAGCTTCCTCACAGACACAGTCACCCGGGGGAGCTTCCTCACAGACACAGTCACCCGGGGGAGCTTCCTCACAGACACAGTCACCCGGGGGAGCTTCCTCACAGACAGTCACCCAGGGGAGCTTCCTCACAGACACAGTCACCCGGGGGAGCTTCCTCACAGACACAGTCACCCAGGGGAGCTTCCTCACAGACAGTCACCCAGGGGAGCTTCCTCACAGACAGAGTCACCCAGGGGAGCTTCCTCACAGACAGAGTCACCCAGGGGAGCTTCCTCACAGACAGAGTCACCCAGGGCACCTTCCTCACAGACAGAGTCACCCAGGGCACCTTCCTCACAGACAGAGTCACCCAGGGCACCTTCCTCACAGACAGAGTCACCCAGGGGAGCTTCCTCACAGACAGAGTCACCCAGGGGAGCTTCCTCACAGACAGAGTCACCCAGGGGTGCTTCCTCACAGACAGTCACCCAGGGGACCTTCCTCACAGACAGAGTCACCCGGGGGAGCTTCCTCACAGACAGTCACCCGGGGGAGCTTCCTCACAGACAGTCACCCGGGGGAGCTTCCTCACAGACAGAGTCACCCAGGGGAGCTTCCTCACAGACAGAGTCACCCAGGGGAGCTTCCTCACAGACAGAGTCACCCAGGGGAGCTTCCTCACAGACAGAGTCACCCAGGGGTGCTTCCTCACAGACAGTCACCCAGGGGAGCTTCCTCACAGACAGTCACCCAGGGGACCTTCCTCACAGACAGTCACCCAGGGGAGCTTCCTCACAGACAGAGTCACCCAGGGCACCTTCCTCACAGACAGAGTCACCCAGGGGAGCTTCTTCACAGACAGAGTCACCCAGGGGAGCTTCCTCACAGACAGGGTCACCCACGGGAGCTTCCTCACAGACAGAGTCACCCACGGGAGCTTCTTCACAGACAGAGTCACCCAGGGGAGCTTCCTCACAGACAGAGTCACCCAGGGCACCTTCCTCACAGACAGAGTCACCCAAGGGAGCTTCCTCACAGACAGAGTCACCCACGGGAGCTTCTTCACAGACAGAGTCACCCAGGGGAGCTTCCTCACAGACAGAGTCACCCACGGGAGCTTCTTCACAGACAGAGTCACCCAGGGGAGCTTCCTCACAGACAGAGTCACCCAGGGCACCTTCCTCACAGACAGAGTCACCCAGGGGAGCTTCCTCACAGACAGTCACCCAGGGGAGCTTCTTCACAGACAGAGTCACCCAGGGGAGCTTCCTCACAGACAGTCACCCAGGGGAGCTTCCTCACAGTCACAGTCACCCAGGGGAGCTTCCTCACAGACACAGTCACCCAGGGGAGCTTCCTGACAGACACAGTCACCCAGGGGAGCTTCCTCACAGACACAGTCACCCAGGGGAGCTTCGTCACAGACAGTCAACCAGGGGAGCTTCCTCACAGACAGTCACCCAGGGGACCTTCCTCACAGACAGAGTCACCCAGGGGACCTTCCTCACAGACAGAGTCACCCAGGGGAGCTTCCTCACAGACAGAGTCACCCAGGGGAGCTTCCTCACAGACACAGTCACCCAGGGGAGCTTCCTCACAGACAGAGTCACCCAGGGGAGCTTCCTCACAGACAGAGTCACCCAGGGGAGCTTCCTCACAGACAGAGTCACCCACGGGAGCTTCCTCACAGACAGAGTCACCCAGGGGACCTTCCTCACAGACAGAGTCACCCAGGGGAGCTTCCTCACAGACAGAGTCACCCAGGGGAGCTTCCTCACAGACAGAGTCACCCAGGGGAGCTTCCTCACAGACACAGTCACCCAGGGGAGCTTCCTCACAGACAGAGTCACCCAGGGGAGCTTCCTCACAGACAGAGTCACCCAGGGGAGCTTCCTCACAGACAGAGTCACCCGGGGGAGCTTCCTCACAGACAGAGTCACCCGGGGGAGCTTCCTCACAGACACAGTCACCCGGGGGAGCTTCCTCACAGACACAGTCACCCGGGGGAGCTTCCTCACAGACAGAGTCACCCGGGGGAGCTTCCTCACAGACAGAGTCACCCGGGGGAGCTTCCTCACAGACAGTCACCCAGGGGAGCTTCCTCACAGACAGAGTCACCCAGGGGAGCTTCCTCACAGACAGAGTCACCCAGGGGAGCTTCCTCACAGACAGAGTCACCCAGGGGAGCTTCCTCACAGACAGAGTCACCCAGGGCACCTTCCTCACAGACAGAGTCACCCAGGGCACCTTCCTCACAGACAGAGTCACCCAGGGGAGCTTCCTCACAGACAGAGTCACCCAGGGGAGCTTCCTCACAGACAGAGTCACCCAGGGGTGCTTCCTCACAGACAGTCACCCAGGGGACCTTCCTCACAGACAGAGTCACCCGGGGGAGCTTCCTCACAGACAGTCACCCGGGGGAGCTTCCTCACAGACAGAGTCACCCGGGGGAGCTTCCTCACAGACAGAGTCACCCAGGGGAGCTTCCTCACAGACAGAGTCACCCAGGGGAGCTTCCTCACAGACAGAGTCACCCAGGGGTGCTTCCTCACAGACAGTCACCCAGGGGAGCTTCCTCACAGACAGTCACCCAGGGGACCTTCCTCACAGACAGTCACCCAGGGGAGCTTCCTCACAGACAGAGTCACCCAGGGGAGCTTCTTCACAGACAGAGTCACCCAGGGGAGCTTCCTCACAGACAGAGTCACCCACGGGAGCTTCCTCACAGACAGAGTCACCCACGGGAGCTTCTTCACAGACAGAGTCACCCACGGGAGCTTCCTCACAGACAGAGTCACCCAGGGCACCTTCCTCACAGACAGAGTCACCCAGGGCACCTTCCTCACAGACAGAGTCACCCACGGGAGCTTCTTCACAGACAGAGTCACCCAGGGGAGCTTCCTCACAGACAGAGTCACCCACGGGAGCTTCTTCACAGACAGAGTCACCCAGGGGAGCTTCCTCACAGACAGAGTCACCCAGGGCACCTTCCTCACAGACAGAGTCACCCAGGGGAG
Source organism: Pan paniscus (assembly GCF_029289425.2). Lineage (NCBI taxonomy): Eukaryota > Metazoa > Chordata > Mammalia > Primates > Hominidae > Pan > Pan paniscus. The sequence continues at coordinate 1,805,380 of NC_073260.2, forward strand.
CTTCCTCACAGACAGTCACCCAGGGGAGCTTCTTCACAGACAGAGTCACCCAGGGGAGCTTCCTCACAGACAGTCACCCAGGGGAGCTTCCTCACAGTCACAGTCACCCAGGGGAGCTTCCTCACAGACACAGTCACCCAGGGGAGCTTCCTGACAGACACAGTCACCCAGGGGAGCTTCCTCACAGACACAGTCACCCAGGGGAGCTTCGTCACAGACAGTCACCCAGGGGAGCTTCCTCAGAGACAGTCACCCAGGGGAGCTTCTTCACAGACAGAGTCACCCAGGGGACCTTCCTCACAGACAGAGTCACCCGGGGGACCTTCCTCACAGACAGAGTCACCCAGGGGACCTTCCTCACAGACAGAGTCACCCAGGGGAGCTTCCTCACAGACACAGTCACCCAGGGGAGCTTCGTCACAGACAGTCACCCAGGGGAGCTTCCTCAGAGACAGTCACCCAGGGGAGCTTCTTCACAGACAGAGTCACCCAGGGGACCTTCCTCACAGACAGAGTCACCCGGGGGACCTTCCTCACAGACAGAGTCACCCAGGGGACCTTCCTCACAGACAGAGTCACCCAGGGGAGCTTCTTCACAGACAGAGTCACCCAGGGGACCTTCCTCACAGACAGAGTCACCCGGGGGACCTTCCTCACAGACAGAGTCACCCAGGGGACCTTCCTCACAGACAGAGTCACCCAGGGGAGCTTCCTCACAGACACAGTCACCCAGGGGAGCTTCCTCACAGACAGAGTCACCCAGGGGAGCTTCCTCACAGACAGTCACCCAGGGCACCTTCCTCACAGACAGAGTCACCCAGGGGAGCTTCCTCACAGACAGTCACCCAGGGGAGCTTCCTCACAGACAGAGTCACCCAGGGGACCTTCCTCACAGACAGAGTCACCCAGGGGACCTTCCTCACAGACAGAGTCACCCAGGGGACCTTCCTCACAGACACAGTCACCCAGGGGAGCTTCCTCACAGACAGAGTCACCCAGGGGACCTTCCTCACAGACACAGTCACCCAGGGGAGCTTCCTCACAGACAGAGTCACCCAGGGGACCTTCCTCACAGACACAGTCACCCGGGGCACCTTCCTCACAGACAGAGTCACCCGGGGCACCTTCCTCACAGACAGAGTCACCCGGGGGACCTTCCTCACAGACAGAGTCACCCGGGGGACCTTCCTCACAGACAGAGTCACCCGGGGGACCTTCCTCACAGACAGAGTCACCCGGGGGACCTTCCTCACAGACAGAGTCACCCGGGGGACCTTCCTCACAGACAGAGTCACCCGGGGGACCTTCCTCACAGACAGAGTCACCCGGGGGACCTTCCTCACAGACACAGTCACCCAGGGGAGCTTCCTCACAGACAGAGTCACCCAGGGGACCTTCCTCACAGACACAGTCACCCGGGGCACCTTCCTCACAGACAGAGTCACCCGGGGCACCTTCCTCACAGACAGAGTCACCCGGGGGACCTTCCTCACAGACAGAGTCACCCGGGGGACCTTCCTCACAGACAGAGTCACCCGGGGGACCTTCCTCACAGACAGAGTCACCCGGGGGACCTTCCTCACAGACAGAGTCACCCGGGGGACCTTCCTCACAGACAGAGTCACCCGGGGGACCTTCCTCACAGACAGAGTCACCCGGGGGACCTTCCTCACAGACAGAGTCACCCGGGGGACCTTCCTCACAGACAGAGTCACCCGGGGCACCTTCCTCACAGACAGAGTCACCCGGGGCACCTTCCTCACAGACAGAGTCACCCGGGGGACCTTCCTCACAGACAGTCACCCGGGGGACCTTCCTCACAGACAGAGTCACCCGGGGGACCTTCCTCACAGACAGAGTCACCCGGGGAACCTTCCTCACAGACAGAGTCACCCGGGGCACCTTCCTCACAGACAGAGTCACCCGGGGCACCTTCCTCACAGACACAGTCGAGTCACCCGGGGCACCTTCCTCACACACACAGTCACCCGGGGCACCTTCCTCGCAGACACAGTCACCCAGGGCACCTTCCTCACAGACACAGTCACCCAGGGGACCTTCCTCACAGACAGTCACCCAGGGGACCTTCCTCACAGACAGTCACCCAGGGGACCTTCCTCACAGACAGTCACCCAGGGGACCTTCCTCACAGACAGTCACCCGGGGGAGCTTCCTCACAGACAGAGTCACCCGGGGGAGCTTCCTCACAGACACAGTCACCCGGGGCACCTTCCTCACAGACAGTCACCCAGGGGACCTTCCTCACAGACAGAGTCACCCGGGGGACCTTCCTCACACAGTCACCCGGGGACCTTCCTCACAGACAGAGTCACCCGGGGGAGCTTCCTCACAGACAGTCACCCGGGGGACCTTCCTCACAGACAGAGTCACCCGGGGGACCTTCCTCACAGAGTCACCCGGGGACCTTCCTCACAGACAGAGTCACCCGGGGGAGCTTCCTCACAGACACAGTCACCCGGGGGAGCTTCCTCACAGACACAGTCACCCAGGGGAGCTTCCTCACAGACACGGTCACCCAGGGGAGCTTCCTCACAGACACGGTCACCCAGGGGAGCTTCCTCACAGACACGGTCACCCAGGGCACCTTCCTCACAGACAGAGTCACCCAGGGGACCTTCCTCACAGACAGAGTCACCCACGGGAGCTTCCTCACAGACAGAGTCACCCAGGGGAGCTTCCTCACAGACAGAGTCACCCAGGGGAGCTTCCTCACAGACAGAGTCACCCAGGGGAGCTTCCTCACAGACAGAGTCACCCAGGGCACCTTCCTCACAGACAGAGTCACCCAGGGGAGCTTCCTCACAGACAGAGTCACCCAGGGGACCTTCCTCACAGACAGAGTCACCCAGGGGACCTTCCTCACAGACAGAGTCACCCAGGGGAGCTTCTTCACAGACAGAGTCACCCAGGGCACCTTCCTCACAGAAAGTCACCCAGGGGAGCTTCTTCACAGACAGAGTCACCCAGGGGAGCTTCCTCACAGACAGTCACCCAGGGGAGCTTCTTCACAGACAGTCACCCAGGGGAGCTTCTTCACAGACAGAGTCACCCAGGGGAGCTTCCTCACAGACAGTCACCCAGGGGAGCTTCCTCACAGTCACAGTCACCCAGGGGAGCCTCCTCACAGACACAGTCACCCAGGGGAGCTTCCTCACAGACAGTCACCCAGGGGAGCTTCCTCACAGACAGAGTCACCCAGGGCACCTTCCTCACAGACAGAGTCACCCAGGGGAGCTTCCTCACAGACAGTCACCCAGGGGAGCTTCCTCACAGTCACAGTCACCCAGGGGAGCTTCCTCACAGACAGTCACCCAGGGGAGCTTCCTCACAGACAGAGTCACCCAGGGCACCTTCCTCACAGACAGAGTCACCCAGGGGAGCTTCCTCACAGACACAGTCACCCAGGGGAGCTTCCTCACAGACAGTCACCCAGGGGAGCTTCCTCACAGACAGAGTCACCCGGGGGAGCTTCCTCACAGACAGAGTCACCCAGGGGACCTTCCTCACAGACACAGTCACCCGGGGGAGCTTCCTCACAGACACAGTCACCCGGGGCACCTTCCTCACAGACAGTCACCCAGGGGACCTTCCTCACAGACAGTCACCCAGGGGACCTTCCTCACAGACAGTCACCCAGGGGACCTTCCTCACAGACAGAGTCACCCGGGGGAGCTTCCTCACAGACAGAGTCACCCGGGGGAGCTTCCTCACAGACACAGTCACCCGGGGCACCTTCCTCACAGACAGTCACCCGGGGACCTTCCTCACAGACAGTCACCCGGGGGAGCTTCCTCACAGACAGAGTCACCCGGGGGAGCTTCCTCACAGACACAGTCACCCAGGGGAGCTTCCTCACAGACACAGTCACCCAGGGGAGCTTCCTCACAGACACAGTCACCCAGGGCACCTTCCTCACAGACAGAGTCACCCAGGGGAGCTTCCTCACAGACAGAGTCACCCAGGGGAGCTTCCTCACAGACAGAGTCACCCAGGGCACCTTCCTCACAGACAGAGTCACCCAGGGGAGCTTCCTCACAGACAGAGTCACCCAGGGGAGCTTCCTCACAGACAGAGTCACCCAGGGGAGCTTCCTCACAGACAGAGTCACCCAGGGGAGCTTCCTCACAGACAGAGTCACCCGGGGACCTTCCTCACAGACAGAGTCACCCAGGGGAGCTTCCTCACAGACAGAGTCACCCAGGGGAGCTTCCTCACAGACAGAGTCACCCAGGGGACCTTCCTCACAGACAGTCACCCGGGGGAGCTTCCTCACAGACAGTCACCCGGGGGACCTTCCTCACAGACAGAGTCACCCGGGGGAGCTTCCTCACAGACACAGTCACCCGGGGGAGCTTCCTCACAGACACAGTCACCCGGGGGACCTTCCTCACAGACACAGTCACCCGGGGCACCTTCCTCAGAGACAGTCACCCGGGGGAGCTTCCTCACAGACAGTCACCCGGGGGACCTTCCTCACAGACAGAGTCACCCGGGGGACCTTCCTCACAGACAGAGTCACCCGTGGGAGCTTCCTCACAGACAGAGTCACCCGGGGGAGCTTCCTCACAGACACAGTCACCCGGGGGAGCTTCCTCACAGACACAGTCACCCGGGGGACCTTCCTCACAGACACAGTCACCCGGGGGACCTTCCTCACAGACAGTCACCCGGGGGAGCTTCCTCACAGACAGTCACCCAGGGGGACCTTCCTCAAAGACACAGTCACCCGGGGGACCTTCCTCACAGACAGAGTCACCCGGGGGACCTTCCTCACAGACAGTCACCCGGGGGACCTTCCTCACAGACAGAGTCACCCGGGGGACCTTCCTCACAGACAGAGTCACCCGGGGGACCTTCCTCACAGACAGAGTCACCCGGGGGACCTTCCTCACAGACAGAGTCACCCGGGGGACCTTCCTCACAGACAGAGTCACCCGGGGGACCTTCCTCACAGACAGAGTCACCCGGGGGACCTTCCTCACAGACACAGTCACCCGGGGGACCTTCCTCACAGACACAGTCACCCGGGGGACCTTCCTCACAGACACAGTCACCCGGGGGACCTTCCTCACAGACACAGTCACCCGGGGGACCTTCCTCACAGACACAGTCACCCGGGGGACCTTCCTCACAGACACAGTCACCCGGGGGACCTTCCTCACAGACACAGTCACCCGGGGGACCTTCCTCACAGACACAGTCACCCGGGGGACCTTCCTCACAGACACAGTCACCCGGGGGACCTTCCTCACAGACACAGTCACCCGGGGGACCTTCCTCACAGACACAGTCACCCGGGGGACCTTCCTCACAGACACAGTCACCCGGGGGACCTTCCTCACAGACACAGTCACCCGGGGGACCTTCCTCACAGACACAGTCACCCGGGGGACCTTCCTCACAGACACAGTCACCCGGGGGACCTTCCTCACAGACACAGTCACCCGGGGGACCTTCCTCACAGACACAGTCACCCGGGGGACCTTCCTCACAGACACAGTCACCCGGGGGACCTTCCTCACAGACACAGTCACCCGGGGGACCTTCCTCACAGACACAGTCACCCGGGGGACCTTCCTCACAGACACAGTCACCCGGGGGACCTTCCTCACAGACAGAGTCACCCGGGGGACCTTCCTCACAGACAGAGTCACCCGGGGGACCTTCCTCACAGACAGAGTCACCCGGGGGACCTTCCTCACAGACAGAGTCACCCGGGGGACCTTCCTCACAGACAGAGTCACCCGGGGGACCTTCCTCACAGACAGAGTCACCCGGGGGAGCTTCCTCACAGACAGAGTCACCCGGGGGAGCTTCCTCACAGACAGAGTCACCCGGGGGAGCTTCCTCACAGACAGAGTCACCCGGGGGAGCTTCCTCACAGACAGAGTCACCCGGGGGAGCTTCCTCACAGACAGAGTCACCCGGGGGAGCTTCCTCACAGACAGAGTCACCCGGGGGACCTTCCTCACAGACAGAGTCACCCGGGGGACCTTCCTCACTGACAGAGTCACCCGGGGGAGCTTCCTCACAGACAGAGTCACCCGGGGGAGCTTCCTCACAGACAGAGTCACCCGGGGGACCTTCCTCACAGACAGAGTCACCCGGGGGACCTTCCTCACAGACAGAGTCACCCGGGGGACCTTCCTCACAGACACAGTCACCCGGGGGACCTTCCTCACAGACACAGTCACCCGGGGGACCTTCCTCACAGACACAGTCACCCGGGGGACCTTCCTCACAGACACAGTCACCCGGGGGACCTTCCTCACAGACACAGTCACCCGGGGGACCTTCCTCACAGACACAGTCACCCGGGGGACCTTCCTCACAGACACAGTCACCCGGGGGACCTTCCTCACAGACACAGTCACCCGGGGGACCTTCCTCACAGACACAGTCACCCGGGGGACCTTCCTCACAGACACAGTCACCCGGGGGACCTTCCTCACAGACACAGTCACCCGGGGGACCTTCCTCACAGACAGAGTCACCCGGGGGACCTTCCTCACAGACACAGTCACCCGGGGGACCTTCCTCACAGACACAGTCACCCGGGGGACCTTCCTCACAGACAGAGTCACCCGGGGGACCTTCCTCACAGACACAGTCACCCGGGGGACCTTCCTCACAGACAGAGTCACCCGGGGGACCTTCCTCACAGACAGAGTCACCCGGGGGTCCTTCCTCACAGACAGAGTCACCCGGGGGACCTTCCTCACAGACAGAGTCACCCGGGGGACCTTCCTCACAGACAGAGTCACCCGGGGGACCTTCCTCACAGACAGAGTCACCCGGGGGACCTTCCTCACAGACAGAGTCACCCGGGGGACCTTCCTCACAGACAGAGTCACCCGGGGGAGCTTCCTCACAGACAGAGTCACCCGGGGGACCTTCCTCACAGACAGAGTCACCCGGGGGACCTTCCTCACAGACAGAGTCACCCGGGGCACCTTCCTCACAGACAGAGTCACCCGGGGCACCTTCCTCACAGACAGAGTCACCCGGGGCACCTTCCTCACAGACAGAGTCACCCGCGTCACCTTCCTGACAGACAGAGTCACCCGGGGGAGCTTCCTCACAGACAGAGTCACCCGGGGGAGCTTCCTCACAGACAGAGTCACCCGGGGGAGCTTCCTCACAGACAGAGTCACCCGGGGGAGCTTCCTCACAGACAGAGTCACCCGGGGGACCTTCCTCACAGACAGAGTCACCCGGGGGAGCTTCCTCACAGACAGAGTCACCCGGGGGAGCTTCCTCACAGACAGAGTCACCCGGGGGACCTTCCTCACAGACAGAGTCACCCGGGGGACCTTCCTCACAGACAGAGTCACCCGGGGGACCTTCCTCACAGACAGAGTCACCCGGGGGAGCTTCCTCACAGACAGAGTCACCCGGGGGAGCTTCCTCACAGACAGAGTCACCCGGGGGACCTTCCTCACAGACAGAGTCACCCGGGGGACCTTCCTCACAGACAGAGTCACCCGGGGGACCTTCCTCACAGACAGAGTCACCCGGGGGACCTTCCTCACAGACAGAGTCACCCGGGGGACCTTCCTCACAGACAGAGTCACCCGGGGGACCTTCCTCACAGACAGAGTCACCCGGGGGACCTTCCTCACAGACAGAGTCACCCGGGGGACCTTCCTCACAGACAGAGTCACCCGGGGGACCTTCCTCACAGACAGAGTCACCCGGGGGAGCTTCCTCACAGACAGAGTCACCCGGGGGAGCTTCCTCACAGACAGAGTCACCCGGGGGAGCTTCCTCACAGACAGAGTCACCCGGGGGAGCTTCCTCACAGACATCAACGGCCTCACTGAGAACGCTCATTTCCTGTCATTGGTGGTGTTGATGCTTCTCTGTCTGCACACAGGGGGTGACGATGGCCTTCTGAGGGGCTGGGACACCAGGGTACCCGGCAAATTTCTCTTCACCAGCAAAAGGTAACTGCCCAAGGGCCAGCACTCGGTGCCCACACCAGCCCTCCCATTCCCTGGGTCACCAGCCCTCCCTTTCCCTGGGTCACCAGCACTCCCGTTCCCTGGGTCACCAGCCCACCCGTTCCCTGGGTCACCAGCCCTCCCGTTCCCTGGGTCACCAGCCCACCCGTTCCCTGGGTCATCAGCCCTCCCGTTCCCTGGGTGGGTCTGTGTGCTGGACACTGGTTCAGAAGCCGCCTCTGCTTGCAGACACACCATGGGTGTGTGCAGCATCCAGAGCAGCCCTCATCGGGAGCACATCCTGGCCACGGGAAGGTGAGTCCCCAGGAGGCTCTCGGGCCCTTCTCGTCTCTTTCGCTGCCTTTCCTCCTGGGAAGGTGAGTCCCGTGGGGGCTCCTGGGCCCTTCTTCCCTCTTTCGCTGCCTCTCCTCCTGGCACCATTGCAGCATTTCGTCTGCCAGTGCTTCGCCGGAGTGTAGGTATATGGGTTTGGGAAAGGGGACTTTGTCCTCGAGGGATGCATGGGACAGGTCTCTGGGAGACGTTCTGTGCCCCCCCCGGGCCTTGTGGAACAGGTGAGCCTGGGCTTTCCTTACATGCCTCCTGTGGTTGGTCGGTTTCAGCTATGATGAACACATCCTACTGTGGGACACACGAAACATGAAGCAGCCGTTGGCAGACACGCCCGTGCAGGGTGGGGTATGGAGAATCAAGTGGCACCCTTTCCACCACCACCTGCTCCTGGCCGCCTGCATGCACAGTGGCTTTAAGATCCTCAACTGCCAAAAGGCAATGGGTGAGTGGGGACCCGTGGCTGCTGGGCCTCAGGGCAGGGCACCAGTTCCCTGCCCCCTCGCTCTGCTGGGTTCTTCCCTCAGCTCCCTGCTCCCTTGCTCTGCTGGGCTCTTCCCTCAGCTTTTACACACTCCCAGCATTGCGCCCTAGACTTGGTCGTGATCCATAACTGTCCCAGCTCCAGAATCTCTGCTCTCTAACCACAGTTTTCCCTGGTTTCCCAGCTCCGTCATTCCGGTGCCTCCTGCATTTCAGCAGACCTCTGACCCCACTGGGACCTCTAGTCTGGAGGCTTGGCCACCCATCACTCCCATAACCATCCTTGTCTGTGCTCTCCCATGCTCTTCCTGCCTGTGGTCAGCTGGGACTCTGTGGCCTGCTGCCCCCTGTGAGCTCACACTCCATTCCCTTCATCCCTTTCTCACACTCTGGGCAGAACCCAGTGTTGTTTTGTTGGGAACAAGCACCTCTGATTCTGGTTGAGCCGGAGAACGTGGCTGGAATCAGCTGTCCACGTTGTGTTCTAGTAGGTCCCTGGGATTCCTGGTGATCTGTAACATTTCTCTAGGCAGTAATCCCCCACCGTCAGAACTGGTTCACATTTTCTTCTCTCTGCTCAAACCTCCAGGACCTCCTCTTCCCTCCTGACTCGCAGCTCATGATCTCTCCTCTTTCGCCTCTTCTCTCTCCCCTCACTCCAAAAATAAGCAATCACAAAACCACTTCATCTTCCCACCATTAAGCCCACCAGCCTCTCGGGCCACCCACATGCTCTCTGCTCTCTGCAGCGGTGGGTGACCCACACCTGTTCCCAAGGCCAGTTTCTTCTCTGCACTGGATTGTACTCAAGGACTTGATTGACTCGATTTCCGCATGGTATTCCTCTTTTTTTTTTTTTTTTTTTTTTTTTGAGACGGAGTCTTGCTCTGTCACCCAGGCTGGAGTGCAGTGGTGCGATCTCGGCTCACCACAGCCTTCGCCTCCTGGGTTCTAGCGATTCTCCTGCCTCAGCCTCCCAAGTAGCTGGGATTACAGGCACCCACCACCATGCCCGGCTGATTTTTATAGTTTTAGAAGAGTTGGGGGGTTCACCATGTTGGTCAGGCTGGTCTGGAACTCCTGACCTCGTGATCCGCCTGCCTTGGCCTCCCAAAGTGTTAGGATTACAGGTGTGAGCCACCGTGCCTGGCCTATATTCCTCTGTTTTTTGCATCTTTAGTTTCTCCATCTCTTCTGTATTGTTTCTGTTAGTTCTGTGAATGTGCTTTGTATTTCTCATCGTTTTTTGTTTTGTTTTGAGATGGGGTCTTGCTCTGTCACCCAGGCTGGAGTGTGGTGGTGCAGTTGTAGCTCACTGCAGCCTCAACCTCCTGGGGCTCAAACCATCCTCCCATCTCAGCCTCCTGAGTAGCTGGGACCCCCCATACCAAACCATAATATTTCTTGTATTAAAACAATTTGAGATCTTTTTTTTTTTTTTAGATGGAGTCTTGCTCTGTCACCCAGAATGGCGTACAGTGGTGTGATCTCGGCTCACTGCAACCTCTGCTTCCTGGCTTCAAGCAATTCTCCTGCCTCAGCCTCCAGAGTAGCTGGGATCACAGGCTTGTGCCACCACGCCCGGCTAATTTTTGTATTTTTAGTAGAGATGGGGTTTCACCACGTTGGCCAGGCTGGTCTTGAACTCCTGACCTCAGGTGATCCGCCCGCCTTGGCCTCCCAAAGTACAGGCATGAGCCACCGTGCCCAGCCCCTGGGCTCAAACCATCCGTCCACCTCAGCCTCCCGAGTAGCTGGGACCACCATGCCCAGCCATAATATTTCTCATCTTAAAACAATTTGAGGTCTTTTTTCTTTATTAATGGTGATACATTTTCCTCTGAGCACTGCTTTTGCTGCAACCCATACATTTTGGTATGTTGTATTTTTATTTTCATTCATCTCAAGGTACTTTCTAATTTCCCATGTGGTTTTTTTCTTCGACCGTTGGTTATTTATGAGTGTGTTGTTTAATTTACATGTTTTTAAGTGCCCACATTTCTTTCTGTTACCGATTTCTAATGTTATTCCATTGTGCATTCCTGTTGAATTTACTGAGATTTGTTTTGTGGCCTAGAGTGTGGTCTCTGCTGGGGAGTGCCCCTGTGCACTTGCGGACGTGTGTTCTGCTGCCGTTGGCTGGAGTGCCCTGTAGGTGCCTGTGAGGTCTCGGCTTTATAATGTTCAGATCTTCTGGTTCCTTACTCAATCTCCTGTCTGGGCAATATTGAAAGTGGTCTGTTGGCTGGGCACGGTGGCTCACGCCTGTAATCCCAGCACTTTGGGAGGCCGAGGTGGGCAGATCACAAGGTCAGGAGATCGAGACCATCCTGGCTAACATGGTGAAACCCTGTCTCTACTAAAAATACAAAAAATTAGCCAGGCGCTGTGGTGGGTGCCTGTAGTCCCAGCTACTTGGGAGGCTGAGGCAGGAGAATGGCGTGAACCCGGGAGGCGGAGCTTGCTGTGAGCCGAGATCGCGCCACTGCACTCCAGCCTGGAAGACAGAGTGAGACTCCATCTCAAAAAAATAAAAGAAAGTGGGCTATTGTTACCTCCAACTCTAACTGTAGAATTACGTATTTCCAGCCTCGTTTCCATCAGTTTTTACTTCACGTATTTTGGGGATCTCTTTTATGTATGTTTATAATTCTGGTATCTTCCAGATGTGCTGACCCTTTTATCAATATAAAGTGTCTGTCTTTAAATCTAGTAACATTTTTTGTTTTAAAGTCAGTTTTGTCTGGCATTGGTAAAGTCACTTCAGTGTGGCGTGATGCATCGTTTTCATTCTCTTCCAGTTCACACCTCTGAGTCTGAGGCGAGTCTTTGGTATGGGGTCATGCTTTTTTTTTTTTTGAGATGGAGTCTCGCTCTGTCACCCAGGCTGGAATGCAGTGGCGCTATCTTGGCTCACTGCAACCTCCACCTTCCGGGTTCACGCCATTCTCCTGCCTCAGCCTCCTGAGTAGCTGGGAATACAGGCACCTGCCACCACGCCTGGCTAATTTTTGTATTTTTAGTGGAGACAAGGTTTCACCATGTTGGCCAGGGGTCGTGCATTTTTGCCAGGAAACCTGTGAAAGTGGCACTGTGCCCTCCTTAGTTCCTCACGTCAAGGGCCTGTGATGCCACATTGTTCCATTTTTGTGAAATTTGGTCACTTTGTTAAGGTGGTGTTTGCCCCAATCCCTTCACTGAAGAGATACTATTTTCCTCTTTGGGATTAATCAGTAATCTGTGGTGAGAATCTTTGAACCTGTGTCAATAACTCCCTTTTCAGACTTTTACCCAGTTCAGAGACAATTGGTGCTTGAATAAATTATGATAATGGCAAAATGGTGATTTTCTTTTTTTTCTTTTTTTTTTTTTTTTTTTGAGATGGGGTCTTGCTCTGTTGCCCTGGCTGGAGTGCAGTGGCACGATCTCGGCCCACTGCAACCTCCGCCTCCCGGGTTCAAGCGATTCTCCTGCCACAGCCTCCCGAGTAGCTGGGACTACAGGTGCCCACCACCATGCCCGGCAAATTTTTTTTTTTTTTTGAGACGGAGTCTCACTGTGTCACCCAGGCTGGAGTGCAGTGGTGGGATCTTGGCTCACTGCAAGCTCCGCCTCCCAGGTTCACACCATTCTCCTGCCTCAGCCTCCCGAGCAGCTGGGACTACAGGCGCCCACCACCACACCTGGCTAATTTTTTTTGTATTTTTAGTAGAGACGGGGTTTCACCGTGTTAGCCAGGATGGTCTCGATCTCCTGACCTTGTGATCCGCCCGCCTCGGCCTCCCAAAGTGCTGGGATTACAGGCGTGAGCCACCGTGCCTGGCCAATTTTTTGTATTTTTATTAGAGACAGGGTTTCGCCGTGTGTTAGCCAGGATGGTCTTGATCTCCTGACTTTGTGATCTGCCTGCCTCGGCCTCCCAAAGTGCTGGGTTTACAGGTATGAGCCACCACGCCTGGCCATCTCTTCCCATTCTTAAAGGCATTTTTTCCTACTCAGAACACAGCATTAACATATTATTTTTCTGTCCTTGCCCCACCTGTTTTTTCCTAAGTCTCAGCTCACAATTGACTATTTGTTGTGCTCCCATCCATCCTGGTGACAGCCGTTCCCAGCCACCGCCTGTTTGGATAGAGCTTGCCTCCTGATAGAGGCTTAGGAGAGGCCCTTGGTGGTGTTTCCTAGACTTCTGAATGCTTGATACTTTTCTCTGTAGCCTTGATAATTGAAGGAGAACTTGCCCATTAATCCCTTGACTTGCATCTCCTTTGCTTGAGTTTCTTAAACACACTCCAGCACTGTCTGTTGGGCACACACTGGGTCTCCTGCCTTTTAACTGCTTTTGTAAAAATTGTGATAAAATTTATGTAACATAAAATGCATGATTTTAGCCACTTTAAGTGTGCAATTTAGTGCAGGGACCAGCCCCACAGGGTCGGTGGGCTTCTCCCTGTGTGCAGCGACGAGAGAGTGTAGAAATAAAGACACAAGACAGAGATAAAAGAAAAGACAGCTGGGCCCGGGGGACCACTACCACCAATGTGCAGAGACCGGTAGTGGCCCCGAATGTTTGGCTGCACTGTTATTTATTGGATACAAAGCAAAAGGGGCAGGGTACAGAGTGTGAGTCATCTCCAATGATAGGTAAGGTCACGTGGGTCACGTGTCCACTGGACAGGGCGCCCTTCCCTGCCTGGCAGCCGAGGAAGAGAGGGAGAGGAGAGAGAGAGAAAGACAGCTTACGCTATTATTTCTGCATGTCAGAGACTTTTAGTACTTTCACTAATTGACTACTGCTATCTAGAAGGCAGAGCCAGGTGTACAGGATGGAACATGAAGGCGGACTAGGAGCGTGACCACTGAAGCACAGCATCACAGGGAGACGGTTAGGCCTCCGGATAACTGCGGGCAGGGCTGACTGATGTCAGGTCCTCCACAAGAGGTGGAGGAGCAGAGTCTTCTCTAAACTCCCCTGGGGAAAGGGAGACTCCCTTTCCCTGTCTGCTAAGTAGCAGGTGTTTTTCCTTGACACTCTTCGCTACTGCTAGACCAGGGTCCGCCTGGCAACGGGCGTCTTCCCAGACGCTGGCATCACCGCTAGACCAAGGAGCCCTCTGGTGGCCCTGTCCGGATGTAACAGAAGGCTCGCACTCTTGTCTTCTGGTCACACCTCACTATGTCCCCTCAGCTCCTATCTCTGTATGGCCTGGTTTTTCCTAGGTTATGATTGTAGAGCGAGGATTATTATAATATTGGGATAAAGAGTAATTACTACCAACTAATGATTAATGATATTCATATATAATCATTATCTAAGATCTATATCTGGTATAACTATTCTTGTTTTATATTTTATTATACTAGAACAGCTCGTGTCCTCCGTCTCTTGCCTCGGTGCCTGGGTGGCTTGCCGCCCACAATTTAGTGGTATTAAAGACATTCAAGGCCGGGCGCAGTGGCTCACACCTGTAATCCCAGCACTTTGGGAGGCTGAGGCGGGCGGATCACCTGAGGTCAGGCGCCTGTAGTCCCAGCTACTTGGGAGGCTGAGTCAGGAGAATCGGTTGAACCTGGGAGGCGGAGGTTGCAGTGAGCCGAGATCACGCCACTGCACTCCAGCCTGGCGACAGAGTGACACTCCGTCTCAAAAAAAACAAAATAAAAGAAGACATTCAAAATACTGTGCAATCATCACTGCTACTTATTTTCAAAACTTTTCCATCACCCCAAACATCCCTCCCCCAGCCTCTATAACCTCCGTTTACTCTGTCTATGGGGATTTGCCTTTTCTAGATATTTCATGGAAGTAGAATCGTGTCTTTTTATATCCGGCTTCTTTACATAGCTTAACGTTTTCAAGGTTCACCCCTGTTGGAGCATGTGTCAGAATTCTCTTTTTAAGAAGGTAATGATGGACCACATTTTGTCTGTTCATCCTCTGATGGACATTTGGGTTGTTGTCACCTTTTGGCTATGGTGAGTTTTTAGTTTTTTTTTTAAAGAGAGGGTCTTGTGTCCTGTCACCCAGGCTGGAGCGCAGTGGTGCAGTCAGAGCTCACTGCAGCCTGGACCACCGGGACACAAGCAGTCCTCCTGCCTCAACTCAGTCCTCAGTGTCGGGATTACAGGCTTGAGCCACTGTATCCGGCCTTCAGTTCTCAAAGTTGAAGAGGTGAACTAAGACAGGTCTGAGAGTTCAACATTCCAGGTCAGTTTTGTCAGGTACTCTGTATAGGCCTTTTTTTCTTTTTCTTTCTTTTTTGAGACGGAGTCTTGCTCTGTCTCCTAGGCTGGAATACAATGGCACAATCTCAGCCCACTGCAACCCCCACCTTCCAGGTTCAAGCAACTCTCCTGCAGCAGCCTCCGGAGTAGCTGGGATTACAGGTGTGTGCCACCACGCCTGGCTAATTTTTGTATTTTTTAGTAGAGACGAGGTTTTACCATGTTCGTCAGGCTGGTCTTGAACTCCTGACCTCAGGTGATCCACCCGCCTTGGCCTCCCAAAGTGTTAGGATTACAGGCGTGAGCCGCTGTGCCCAGCTGGCCTTTTTCATAACTTTATTTATGTATTTTTTGAGACAGAGTCTTGCTCTGTCGCCCAGGCTGGAGTGCAGTGGGGTGATCTCAGCTTACTGCAACCTCCACCTCACAGGTTCAGGGGATTCTCCTGCCTCAGGCTCCTGTGTAGCTGGGACTACAGGCATGCGCCATCACGCCTGGCTAATTTTTGTGCTTTTAGTAGAGACGGGGTTTCACCATGTTTCCCAGGCTGCTCTCAAACTCCTGCCCTCATGTGATCCACCTGCCTCGGCCTCCCAAAGTGCTGGAATTACAGGCGTGAGCCACTGCACCCAGCCTGTATCTTTAATTTAAACCATTTTTTTTTTTGAGACAGTCTTGCTCTTTCACCCAGGCTGGAGTGCAGTGGCACGATCTTGGCTCATGCAACCTCCACCTCCCAGGTTCAAGCAATTATGCTGCCTCAGCCTCCCCGAGTAGCTGGTACTACAGGTGCATGCCACCACACCCAGCTAGTTTTTGTATTTTTAATAGACACGGGGCTTCACCATGTTGACCAGGATGGTCTCGATCTCTTGACCTTGTGATCCACCCGCCTTGGCTTCCCAAAGTGCTGGGATTACAGGTGTGAGCCACCGCGCCCGGCCTAATTTTAAAACAATTTGTATTGTCTGGGTGCAGTGGCTGACACTTGCAGTCACAGCACTCTGGGAGGGGCGGGCGGATTGCTTGAGCCAAGAGTTCAAGACTAGCCTGGACAACATAGTGAGACTCCGTGGCCACAAAAAATAGAAAAAACTAGGGGGCATGATGGTCGCAGCTACTCAGGAGGTGAGGCAGGAAGACAGAGCCCAGGTCAGTGCACTCCAGCGTATGCGACAGATTGAGATCCTGTCTTGAAAATAAAAAGAGGGAGGAAACGTTGGCCTGTGGCTAATCAGAAAGGGCCTCCCCATTCTTGGGGTCGCAACAGTGTCTTCCGTCCACTCATTCGCTGTCTTTTTCCCAGGCTGTGGCTCTCTGAGGGCTTAGACTCTGCCTTGTTACCTTTTCCTAAGCTGTAGTAGAGGTCCTGCTGGCCCGAGTGGACGTGTTGAGCGATTGCTGGATGAAAGACTAGCCGAGGTCCTGCCTGCCCTGTGACGCTACCTCCCAAGGGACAGTAACGGCCTCCCCAGGGGCTTCCTCCCGAGGGTCGCCCCACACATGCTGCTCGAGGGCCCCTGTGGCTGTCTCTGAACGTTCAGCATCTCACTCCTCCTCGGAGCCACCTCTGCCCAGTTGAAGCCCTGGGCCCAGGGTTGGGCCTCCCCGGCCCAGGCCCATACAACCTCGGCACGTTTTGTAATCCAGTGCGGTCCTGTTCTGCCCTCAGCCCTTCTTCATCAGCACTCATTCTGGTTCTGATTCCGGTCACTGCTGGCATCAATCCCTGTACTTCAGAGGTAGCGATGGCAGCCCTTTCAGAGCCCAAGTGGCCACCCAGCCTTGCAGCCCCTGGTTCACCTTCCACTTGCTCTCCGCAACTGCCCCTGCCAGCCCTGGCCTTGCCTCCTGGACTCCAGATCACCTCGGGTTTGGCCACGCCTCGTCATTCCCTCTGTTGCTGTGTGCTCTGGGAGGCGGTTGTGGCCTCTTTCCAGTTGCCGTAGCAACTTCTGTAAAGAAACTGCTCACTTAACCTTGTCAGTGGCTCCTTTCCAAGCCAAGATCCAGACTCCTGCATGCTTGGGACGCTCCAGCCCACTGTCACTCACTGACAGTGCCATGGCCGCCTGTTTGTGGTTCCCCGTGCGAGCCTTGGACTTTCTCACCTCTGCTGTACACATGCTGCCTGTTCCTCAGACATCCCCTTCCTTCCCAGCTGGCTACAACTCCTTTGTTCTTTGGTTTTAAGTGTTAACTGAGGTCTTTCCCCCTGTCTGGCTTTTGCCGTATTCTTCACCATCAAGTGAGGTTCTGTAGCCCCGCTTGATGCTTCTCTTGGAGGCACACAGGCGTGTGCACTGCAAGATGACGGTCTGTTTCTTCTCCAACATCTGCCCAGGTCTTGCTGGTTCCTTTGCATGACACAACGGCTCCTCAGGAAACACTTGCTGACCTGTGAGGGGCTGTTCTTGGTGGAGTCTCCCTGTCAGGCGTGACAGGTTGGGGAGAGGCTCTGGGTGATGTGTTTCCTGGGTTCTCCCATCTCTCACTCCAGAGGAGAGGCAGGAGGCGACGGTCCTGACATCTCACACATTGCCCGACTCGCTGGTGTATGGAGCCGACTGGTCCTGGCTGCTCTTCCGTTCTCTGCAGCGGGCCCCCTCGTGGTCCTTTCCTAGCAACCTAGGAACCAAGACGGCGGACCTGAAGGGTGCAAGCGAGTTGCCAACACCCTGTCATGAATGCATAGAGGATAACGATGGGGAGGGCCATGCCAGACCCCAGAGTGGAATGAAGCCACTCACAGAGGGCATGAGGAAGAATGGCACCTGGCTGCAGGCTACAGCAGCCACCACACGTGACTGTGGCGTGAACCCAGAAGAAGCAGACTCAGCCTTCAGCCTCCTGGCCACCTGCTCCTTCTATGACCATGCGCTCCACCTCTGGGAGTGGGAGGGGAACTGAGCTTGAAATCATGAAGCCCCTTCCCACAAGGAAACCAGGAGGGAGACTGCGAGTGAGTGCCCGGGACCACCTCATCAGAGATGCTTACTGCAGCCCTGCAGGTGCCTGTGCACTGATGGAATCCACAGTGTAGTCAGAAAAGCTGTTGACTTCTCTTAAATCAGCTTCCCTGCTGGGCCCCTGAAAGTGGACTGGGTGATTCTGTCTGGCAGAGAGTGGGGAAAAGACGCGGTTTCCAGCTTGCAGATTTGTTAAGTTTCTCAGGCAGATTTTGACTTTCAGCCTTTCATACTTGTTTAAGCAACTATTTATATTAAATGAAGTTTTTTGAAAAACACGAGTTTATAACATGCTTAAAATGAACATTTTATGCCTCATCATGGCACCAGAAATGCTTGTATAGATTGAGCACAGCCAGTCCAAAAATCCAAAATCCCAAAACTTTTGGAAAATCCTGCAGCTGAACTCATGTGACGGGTTGCATATATTATTAAAACTACTGAGCACAGTCACAGTGGCCTGTAATCCCAGCACTTTGGAAGGGGCTGAGGCAGGAGGATTGCTTGAGGCCTGGAGTTCAAGACCAGCCTGGGCAACATAGCAAAACCCAGTCTCTATAAAAAGTAAAACAAAAATTAGCCAGGTGTGGTGCATGTGCCTATGGTCCCAGCCACTTGGGAGGCTGAGGCAGGAGGATTGTTGAGCCCAGGAGGTCGAGGCTGCAGTGAGCCAGGGGCAACAGAGCAAGACTTATCTCTAAAAATTAAATAATAAAAAATTGTATAAACAATAATTGAGGACAACCAGTTACAGATTCGTTCCTTCTCTCACAGCTTCATTTGACTAGCCTAAAAAACATATATATTGTATAAAACTACCCTCAGGCTATGTGTATAAGGTGTACATGAAACAAAATTGAATTTCATGTTTAGACTTGTATCTCATCTCATCCCCAAGATGTCTCATTATGTACATGCAGATATTCCAAAATCTGAAATCCAAAACATTTCTGGTTCCAAGCTTTTTTTTTTTTTGCCCCCCGAGATGGAGTTTCGCTCTTGCTGCCCAGGCTGGGGTGCAATGGCACAATCTTGACTCACTGCAACTTCCACCTCCCAAGTTCAAGCGATTCTCCTGCCTCATCCTCCCAATAGCTGGCATCCACCAGCATGCCCGGCTAATTTTGTATATTTAGTAGAGACAAGGTTTCTCCATGTTGGTCAGGCTGCTCTCAAACTCTGGACCTCAGGTGATCCGTCCACCTTGGCTGCCCAAAGTGCTGGGATTACAGGTGTTGAGCTGTGCCTTTTTTGAGACAGAGTCATGCTCTTGTCACCCAGGCTGGAGTGCAGTGGCTCAATCTTGGTGGCTCCATCTCGACTCACTGCCCTCCACCTCCCAGGTTCAAGTGATTCTCCTGCCTCAGCCTCCGGAGTAGCTGGGATTACAGGTGTGTGCCACCATGCCTGGCTAATTTTTGTATTTTTAGTACAAATGGGGTTTCACCATGTTGGCCAGGCTCCTGACCTCAGATGACCCGCCTGTCTCGGCCTCCCAAAGTGCTGGGATTACAGGCATGAGCCAGGGCACCCAGCCCCAAGTATTTTGGATAACGACGCTCAACCTGTATTGGATCCCTGTGGAGGTAAGTAAAAGGGAGTGTGTTCTCCAAGTTGCCTTGGGGGTCATCAGCTTGAAATATGTGAAGTCTGTAGGGAACACTCATCACTGCAGCACCCACACGGGTTAGCTCCCAAATACTGGACAGATGGTGACTTTAGGTGTGTGAACAAACTGGGTGTGTTACATCCAACTCCTGCTGTGAGGGCTTTTGTCTCTCTGGGAGGAACTGTGGTTGAGGTACAGGCCACTATTTGTCAAATCCTCAGCATTTACTAATGATACATAGGTGACTACAAGCAAAAAAACATGCAGTTTTATCCCTTTTTTGAGACAGAGTCTCACTCTGTTACCCAGGCTGGAGTGCAGTGGTGCGATCTCGACTCACTGCAAGGTCCACCTCCTGGGTTTAAGCGATTCTCTTGCCTCAGCCTTTGGAGTAGCTGGGACTACAGGCGCACGCCACCACGCCTGGCTAATTTTTGTATTTTTAGTAGAGATCGGGTTTCATCATGCTGGCCAGGCTGGTCTTGAACTCCTAATCTTGTGATTCTCCCGCCTCAGCCTCCCAACGTGCTGGGATTACAGGCGTGAGCCACCGCACCTGGCCTTATCCCTTTCTCCTTTTCTGATGATACAACACAACGTCACTATATGTCAGATTGCAACAAGAAATTTTCCTAGGCTGGGCGCAGTGGCTCACACCTGTAATCCCAGCATTTTGGGAGGCTGAGGCGGGCGGATCATTTCAGCCCATGAGTTCTCAGCCTGGGCAGCATAGTGAGACCCCCATCTCTGTGTCTTTGTTCCCTGGGTGAATAATTTGGGGGATGAACTGACCAGTGCTGTCATCCGGCACAATCTGCCTTGTAAATTCTTTCTCCTGCAAGCTGAGTGATGTTTGCCCTTGGCAGGTTCCCAGAACCTTCGGACTGGGAAGATGACCTCCAAAGAGGTTCACAGCGCCGAGTCTGCATGAGAACTCGGCTTAGGTGCCTGCACTGAAATCTGTCATGCTGCACACTTTGCCATGACCTGAGGCCAAAAAACAAACACCGTATAGCTGGCAAAGGCGTTTAATAGAAATGAGATGAGGGCAGGCCGCCCCTCCCCCGCCCAGCTAGCGCAGGAAGTTCCTGGGGTATAGCTGGAAGAGCTTTCCCTCCTGTGTGGGCTCGAAGCCGTACTTTTCCAGGTTGTCAGGGTCGAAGGTACCGTCTTTGAAGTCCTTTTCGATGGCAGGCGCCACGGCTTCGCTGAAGAGCTGCGCGGCCGTCAGGGGCGTCTCCTCGCTCTCAGGGGCGAGGTAGCTCACGTAGGGCTTGAGCTTGAAGCCGGTCAGATCCGGGACGACGAACTCCGGGACCATCTCCTTGATCTGCACGAACCTCCAGCCCGAGGTGAGGAAGCCGATGCCCTTGGCGCCCCGGCCCTTGCGGCCCCTGAAGCTGCGCGGGCCCCGCTTGCTCGTCCACTTGCTCATTCGGTCCGCACCCCGGACCAGGCAGCGCGCCGCTGCGGCCAGGACGCCCATGCCGCGCCCTGCGGGAGGAGAGAGCGGGTAGTCGCGGCCCCGGGAACCCTGCCAGCCCCGCCCCTGGCCGCGCGCGGCGCCCGCCCCAATCCGACAGACTCACCTGGACCGGAGACCCCACACGAGCTCCAAACGTCCCCGGCTCCGGCGCCAACCCGGCCTCGACCTTGCTCCGCTTCCGACCGCTGCGTCGCAGCAAGAGCGGCTCCGATTGGCCGCGGCCGCCGCGTCCAATAGCGGCCCCAATCTGGTAGGGGGTGTGGCCGCGGGGACTCGGCCAATGCGAGGAGCGCGCGGGGCGGGGCGGGGCTCGCGGGGCTGGCGGGGCGGGGCTCGCGGGGCTGGCGGGGCGGGGCCCGCGGGGCGGGGCTGGCGGATGAGTGATCGCGCTCAGCGCGGTGGTCCCTGACGTCTCCACTGCCCGCCACTGCCTGTGTTCGTCCGCCAGGTGGCCGGCGGTTTCCCGGGAGCCCAGTCCCCCTGAGGCCGTGAGGTGGCGTCGGGAGGTCGGGGAGGACGCGGGCCCTGGACTCGAGAAGGCCGCCGCGTTGACGCCGCGACCCCGCCTTTCTTACCCCTCCGCCTGGCGCGGCTCCTCTGGACGGAGCCGGCAACCGCGCGGGGAAAGCCCGGGACCTGCAGCCGGGAGGGCCCGGGCTGTCTGTGCTGCCCCGCAGGCCGGGCAATGGTGTGGGGGGACTCGAGCCCTCGCGGTGCCCAAATTAATCAATAATCTTGGACCCAGCACGTCCGGCTTGCGCACTGAGCCCTCCTGCCCGGTCACCCTCGCAGGCGACCTCTCACCCCACGCGGAAGTTGCCCCCCAGCCGCACCCTCACAACCCGGATCCACCCCCTCCCCAGCTGCACCCCGTCTCCAGCGGCACCCCCACACCCCAGATCCATCCCCTCTCCAGCTGCACGCCCTTCCCCAGCGGTACCCCCACACCCCAGATCCACCCCCTCCCCAGCGGCCCCCCCACACCCCAGATCCACCCCCTCCCCAGCTGCACCCCCTCCCTAGCGGTACCCCCACTCGCCGGATCCACGCGCTCCCCAGCTGCACCTTCTCCCCAGCGGTACCCCCACACCCCAGATCCACCCCCTCCCCAGCTGCACCCACTCCCCAGCGGCACCCCCACACCCCAGATCCATCCCCTCCCCAGCTGCACCCCCTCCCCAGCGGCCCCCCCCACACCCCAGATCCACCCCCTCCCCAGCTGCACCCCCTCCCTAGCGGTACCCCCACTCGCCGGATCCACGCGCTCCCCAGCTGCACCTTCTCCCCAGCGGTACCCCCACACCCCAGATCCACCCCCTCCCCAGCTGCACCCACTCCCCAGCGGCACCCCCACACCCCAGATCCACCCCCTCCCCAGCTGCACCCTCCTCCCCAGCTGCATCCCCACACCCCGGATCCACGCCCCGCCAGCGTCACCTCCCCTCCAGCCGTGCTTCTCCAGAAGGCAGCGCTGCCCCCATCCCCGCCGCGCTGGGCCTGGCTCCTCTTGACCTGCTTGGATCCGCCCCATCTGGCTGCTGTTCTGGGTTCCGGGACAGCCACGTGAGGGCTGTTTACAGAGGGAAGGAGGTGGCTCCTAGCAGATGACAGACGCTTCTCAAAAGACAGCTTTTCTTCCTGGAGAACAGACTTTTTCAGCAGGATTTTCCTTTCAGTGAAATATAATTTGACTTGAAAGGAACCCAGGGAAAAGTGTCCCAGTGTGAGCATGAGCGGGTAGAGGTGTGCCCTTGTTTGCTTCAGGCTGTCTGCTTTTCGCCCCTGACTGTTTTTTCTGTTTCTAGCCATGGAGGAAGAGAAAGATGACGGCCCACAGGTATGTAACTCAGGGGACCAGATCCCTGGATTTCCCAGTTGGGGGGCATTTCTGGACCCAGAGAAGGGTCCTCTCGGCGTCTGCTCTGCCGCGCTCTTTGGCCCCGTGGCTTCTTGGCGCCTGAGGACTGTGGGAGTGTTGGATCTGGCCCCTCTCTGCTGCCTGTCACAGCTGCCAGCACTTGTTAGACGCGCCTGTCACAGCAGACAGCCAGCGGTGGCCCATGGGCATTGTTCACAGCGAGGGCAGCCAGCGGTGGCCCATGGGCTTTGTTCACAGGGGGGCAGCCAGCAGTGGCCCCTGGGCATTGCCTGAGGCCTTGTCTTTTCTTCCCCTAAGGTCACAGTTGCTACTTCCAGTTCCTTTAGGACTTTGCCTGATGGTTTTGCTTAGAACCTTTTTCTGTGTTTTTTTTTTTTCCCAAGACGGAGTCTCGCTCTGTCGCCCAGGCTGGTGTGCAATGGTGTGATCTTGGCTCACAGCAACCTCCGCCTCCTGGGTTCAAGCAATTCTGCCTCAGCCTCCCGGGTAGCTGGGACTACAGGCACCACGCCCGGCTAATTTTTGTATTCTTAGTAGAGACGGGGTTTCGCCATGTTGGCCAGGCTGGTCTTGAACTTTTTTTTTTTTTTTTTTTTGAGACGGAGTCTTGCTCTGTCGCCCAAGCTGGATTGCAGTGGCACGATCTCAACTCACTGCAAGCTCCGCCTCCCAGGTTCACGCCATTCTCCTGCCTCAGCCTCCCAAGTAGCTGGGACTACAGGCGCCCACCACCACGCCCGGCTAATATTTTTTTGTATTTTCAGTAGAGACGGTGTTTCACTGTGTTAGCCAGGATGGTCTCGATTTCCTGACCTCGTGATCCACCCGCCTCGGCCTCCCAAAGTGCAGGGATTACAGGCATGAGCCACCGTGCCCGGCCTAGTCTTGAACTCTTGACCTCATGATCTGCCCGCCTCGGCCTCCCAAAGTGCTGGGATTACAGGCGTGAGACACTGTGCCCAGCCCTAGAATCTTTTTCTTAGTCAAACATCTGTAGCCACATGGCAAAGGCCTTATTTCCTAAACCAGAACACTGGACCCATTAAAGCAACAGTGAAAAGCTAGAAAAGGCTGAGCTGCTCCACCGCAGGAGAGCCTGTGACCAGGTCACGGGCCATCGCGTGATAGGCCTTCCTTGGATAATCGGTCCCAGAAGCGGTTGCTGGGCTGAGGGACTCACTTCGCTTCCTTAAGTGAGGGACATGGTTGTAGGTGCTTCTCTGCTCCCCACCTGGTTGAGAGTGAGCGTAGGGGTTCCCCTGTCCTGAAGCAGAAGCTCCCAGGGCTTGTATTTGCTTCTGAACCAAGTTCGAAGGGCTCAGCTTTCTGGGCACGTCCTCATTCTGTCTTGGTGCAGAATTGTGTCTTTAAATGCATTTCTGAGTGCTCTTCCGACTTCCCTGAATTTTCTTTTTTTTGAGATGGAGTCTCCCTCTGTCGCCCAGGCTGGAGTGCAGTAGCACAATCTCAGCTCACTGCAAGCTCTGCCTCCCGGGTTCACGCCATTCTCCTGCCTCAGCCTCCCAAGTAGCTGGGACTACAGGCACCCACCACCACACCCGGCTAATTTTTGAATTTTTAGTAGAGACGGGGTTTCACCGTGTTAGCCAGGATGGTCTCGATCTCCTGACCTCATGATCCGCCCGCCTCAGCCTCCCAAAGTGCTGGGATTGCAGGCGTGAGCCACTGCGCCCAGCCCTTCCCTGGATTTTCTGGCACGGATGGGAGTCCTGCTCTCTGCAGTGAGGTGGGGGTGGGTGTTGTTTTAGGCCTTGGCTCTTGTGTAGAAACTTTCAGGCTGAACCAGTGGCTTCCCCTGCCCTATCCGGTTCCTGGCTGCCTGGGAGGAAGGTGTGATGCCAGCAGGAATGGAGAGGGCTGCCTGTCTGGCTGGTGTCGTCGTCTCGTTTTCTCTTTCACTTCTTGGAACCACCAGCGTCCTCTGCTGTCGCGCACTCACCATCCTGCCCTCACCCTCTCTTCCCTCCCTCCAGCGGACCTGGACTTCTGAAGTCCTGCTGCTCCAGGAGACGGCAGGACACAGAGCCTTCTCGGCCGCTGCCTCCTTGTTTGGCATGTGAACTGGTGTTGAATGTTCTCAGAATCCAGATGGCTCCTAGGGGTTTTGAGCACCGCTCCTGCTGGGGCTGAGGCGACACTGAGAGGGGGGCCTTGGCCTCCCTTGTGGCCGGGCCTGCTCCCTGAGACCTGCATCCCAAGGATTGCATCACCAGCATGTGGGTGTGTTAGTGATGCCTGGGGCAGCCGCTGGCCCTGCCCCACTGTATCCCAGTGACTGAGGGAGCCAGGTTGCTCTCTGAGTGCTTCCTAGCAGGGGGCTCAGAGGACCCCGGCACCCCGGGCGAGATCACTTCTTCCCAGAAGTCTCCGGGGCTGCTGACTTCTCCCCTAACTCCCGGCTCTCCTCCTGCTGCTCTGAACAAGTTCGGGCTGGGAAACCTGTCCATGCCCACCTGACCCCATGCTCTCTGCTGCAGGCTGACTTCTGCCTGGGCACCGCCCTGCACTCTTGGGGGCTGTGGTTCACGGAGGAAGGTTCACCGTCCACCATGGTAATCACCTCACGCTTCCCTGGGGCCAGACCTGGATGGGCCGTGGCCTTTTTCACCTCTCCCTGTCCCCATCCCCTGGCTCATTCCTGCCCAGCCTGTGGTTGGGGTGGGGGCAGGCTCAGGGCTAGGGTTAGGTTTGTGGCCTTGCTGATGGGTGCCGTGTTTCCACTCTTGCCAGCTGACGGGGATTGCGGTTGGAGCCCTCCTGGCCCTGGCTTTGGTTGGTGTCCTCATCCTTTTCATGTTCAGAAGGCTTAGCCAGTTTCGTGAGTATCTTGGTTCCGACTCTGGCCCGGGGGGTTGGGGGAAAGCGTGGGTGTCTTGGGATGTGTTTTGAGCCCCTGGGAGGGGCTCTCAAGCCCATGGTGGCTTTGGCTAGAATCTGATGGCCCGTCTGGGCTCAGGCCGAGCCTGTCGGTTCCAGGAAGCCAAGTCTGTTCAGAGCCCTTTCTGTTCTCCTCTTCTGAGCAAGGCTTCAGTGGGAAGAGGGGAGAGCCCCCTTTGTTGGAGATGAGCCTGTCACTCAGGCCCTCTTCCCTCATGCTGTCTGAGTATGGCCAGTTACTGGCAGGGACGAGAGTATGACTGACTGTGCCGCACCTGCATGTCCAGGACCAGGCCTGTGCCACGGCTCTACCTCAGGCCATCCCTTTACTCCCCTGCAGGACAAGCACAGCCCACTCCTCAGTACCGGTTCCGGAAGAGAGACAAAGTGATGTTTTACGGCCGGAAGATCATGAGGAAGGTAGCTGTTGCTCGGGGCCCCAGGCTGCACACGGCTTCCTTGAGCAGGCCCCTGTGGGAGGGACCCCTTCTGCTGCGGGCTCCCCCAGGCTGGGCAGTGCTTGGCGTGTGCTGTCCTCTCCCCAGCTTCCCAGCTCTGCCACCAGGCTCAGGGTTTGGGGGAAATTATAAATTGTGCCGAATGGTGTCTGCTTCCTCCAGCTGAATCCAATGCGTTTTACCCAAGAATAACCCCTCACCCTCTCAGGCCTCTACTCCCCCTGGCCTGGAGGGGCAGCTTCAGGAATGTCTGTGGTGCACAGTGGCCGGAGGGGTGGGAAGGCCTGTAGGGCCCAGCCCCACAGGGTCGGTGGGTTTCTCCCCCTGTGCGGAGACGAGAGAGTGTAGAAATAAAGACACAAGACAAAAAGATAAAAGAAAAGACAGCTGGGTCCTGGGGACCACTACCACCAAGACGCAGAGACCAGTAGTGGCCCCGAATGCCAGGCTGCACTGATATTTATTGGATACAAGACAAAGGGGCAGGGTAAGGAGTGTGAGCCATCTCCAATGATAGGTAAGGTCACATGGGTCACGTGTCCACTGGACAGGGGCCCTTCCCTGCCTGGCAGCCGAGACAGAGAGAGAGAGGAGAGAGAGAGAAAGACAGCTTATGCCATTATTTCTGCATATCAGAGACTTTTAGTATTTTCACTAATTGACTACTGCTATCTAGAAGGCAGAGCCAGGTGTACAGGATGGAACATGAAGGCGGACTAGGAGCGTGACCACTGAAGCACAGCATCACAGGGAGACGGTTAGGCCTCCGGATAACTGCGGGCAGGTCTGACTGATGTCAGGCCCTCCACAGGAGGTGGAGGGGTAGAGTCTTCTCTAAACTCCCCTGGGGAAAGGGAGACTCCCTTTCCCTGTCTGCTAAGTAGCAGGTGTTTTTCCTTGGCACTGATGCTACCGCTAGACCATGGTCTGCTTGGCAACAGGTGTCTTCCCAGACGCTGGCATCACCGCTAGACCAAGGAGCCCTCTGGTGGCCCTGTCCGGGCGTAACAGAAGGCTCGCACTCTTGTCTTCCGATCACTCCTCACTATGTCCCCTCAGCTCCTATCTCTGTATGGCCTGGCTTTTCCTAGGTTATGATTGTAGAGCGAGGATTATTATAATATTGGAATAAAGAGTAATTGCTACAAGCTAATGATTAATGATATTCATATATAATCATATCTAAGATCTATATGTAGTATAACTATTCTTATTTTATATATTTTATTATACTGGAACAGCTCGTGCACTCAGTCGCTTGCCGCTCACAAAGGCCCTGTCGGCCCCCAGAGTGGATGTTTATTTTAACAATAAATGAGAACGGAAAGCTGCTTTCTAGGAACATCACTGGGGCCCGGTGGGTGCAGAGGGCCTCACGCTCGGCCAGAGGTTCCTGACTCTGCTGCCAAGCTTGGAGGTCTCTGCCAGGCTTTGGGATGCTGAGCTGAGGACAGAGTCCATCCCCTGGGATTTGAGGGGCTGAGTTCCCTGGTTACCGGCATGTGTGCTCTAAGCTGAAAGCTGCATGACTCACTTTGAATGTCTGGGTGGTTCCGGAACCTAGACACAGATCCCTGGGCCGGGGCTCAGGGATCCGAGTTTCACAAGCCCCGATCTGGGGAATAAGCAGCCTTGGTTTAACCCTTACTTGTCTTTGGCCAATTGGGCTGTCGGAGGCCTCCCCTGGCCGCCTCCCTGCACTCCTGAAGGGCCCAGGAGGTGCTCAACAGACCACCCAGAAGCTTCACAGAAACCGCACAGACTGATCCCTTTAAAGCAATCTTTGTTACCTTTTTCTGGTTGTACAACTAATTCGTGTTCTTCATAGAAAATTGAAAAACTCGGCCGGGCACGGTGGCTCACGCCTGTAATCTCAGCACTTTGAGAGGCTGAGGTGGGCGGATCATGAGGTCAGGAGTTCGAGACCAGCCTGGCCAACATGGCGAAACCCCGTCTCTACTAAAAATACAAAAATTAGCTGGGCATTGTGGCGGGCGCCTGTAATCCCAACTACTCGGGAGGCTGAGGCAGGAGAATTGTTTGAGCCAGGACCCAGGAGGCGGAGGTTGTAGTGAGTCCAGATCGTGCCATTGCACTGCAGCCTGGGCAACAAGAGCAAAACTCCATCTCAAAAACAAACGAACAAACAAAAAACAAAAAGAAAATTGAGAAACTCAAGAGGGGAGGGATATGGGTGTCTGTGACTCATCTGTTCTCATCCGCGTTAAGTGCTGTGAAAGGGCAGATGAGTTAGGGCTGCTGTAGGCTGGGTCTTGGACAGGCTTAGGCGGCCGGGACAGGGCGTAGGGTGGTCTGGAGCAGAGTGGAGGCGGTCTGTTGAGTGTCAGCCATCATCCAGTGGCCCCACAGAGGACAGGGAAGCTGAGGGCCTGGGAGGAAAGCCATGAGGCTGACAGCTCTGGACCGAGGGGCAGCAGGCAGTGGGGCCTGAGTGAGGTGACCCTGCCAGCATGCAGGGTGTGACCCAGGCCACTGCTATTCTGGGCAGTCAAGCAGGCACTGCCTGAGAAAAGGGAGGAAGACTGTTCCAGATATGGGACAGAGTGGGCAGTGGCCCCAGGTCAGAGGGGAAGTTGGGGGGTAAGGTCGGTGGGGACAGTGGCGGATTTTTAAAGGGTTGTAGCAAAGGGTTGTGTTGACCAGTATGAGAGCCAAAGATGGAGCGGATGTCAGCCTTCGGGGCAGCAGGGCCAGCAGGCATGAATCCTGGGGGCTCTGGAGGGTTGGCTGTTTGGGGACAGTGAGGACGATCCCAAGGATGTGTGGGGCTGTATCGCTGCCAACATTCCCTCACAGGCCAGGCAGGGTGGGAAAATGGCACAGCCAGACCCCAGGAGCTGAAGCTGGGACTGTGGGAGGCCCACAGGCAGGTCCTGAGGACTGATCCCCATGGCAAAGAGCTTGGACCTTGCGGCTTGCAGGGTCAGTGCCTGGTCTCTCCCTTGGCTCTGCAGGTGACCACACTCCCCAACACCCTTGTGGAGAACACTGCCCTGCCCCGGCAGCGGGCCAGGAAGAGGACCAAGGTGCTGTCTTTGGCCAAGAGGTACTGAGTGTCCTTCAGACCACATCCTGCCCAGGGTGCCCCCCATGGTGCTGGCCGCCCCGACCCTGAGCTGCCTGGTGTGTCGGCCACTGATGCTGTGGGTTTCAAACCCGCCTGGTCTGCTCAAGGCTAGTGTGTCTCTGCCTTGTAGGATTCTGCGTTTCAAGAAGGAATACCCGGCCCTGCAGCCCAAGGAGCCCCCGCCCTCCCTGCTGGAGGCTGACCTCACGGAGTTTGACATGAAGAATTCTCACCTGCCATCGGAAGTTCTGTACATGCTGAAAAACGTTCGGTAAGAGCGGGGATGAGCCCCGGGGGCTGCGGCAGCTCCCTTACCCCCGGGCTTCTCGCTGGGGCCTGGCTCCAGCTTGGCCGTCTTGTGTTGGGGGATGGTTGGCAAAGTGCATCGTGGGGCTGCTGGTGTCTGTGCCCCGTGGCGGGGCCTCGCGGTCTCTGGCTCCTTCACCAGATCTTTCTTGTTCTGTTGAACGATTTCCCGGTGTTTCATCTTCAGCGGTGAACCCAGGGCAAGAGCAAGAAGGGTGTGGTGGATCCAAAGCCTGGAGCCTGGGTTCTGCTCTGTGCTCCTGTCTTGCTGCCTGGCCCCTGGACTGCACCCCTTCCGCTCCCTGGCCCAGCTCACCATCCTGGAGGCCACCTTTGCCTTCCTCCCGTGTGTGTGTGGCTCAGGTTCACGGGTCAAGAAGTTCTCTGAGCTGATGGAAAACAGGCTCACGGGAATTTCAGAAGTTGACGGTTGTGTTTGGCAGTAATGCTGTGTGGTTTGTTGGTCAGCCGTGTGGACCCACAGCACAAAGCCTGGCGCCAGTGGGGTCGGTGGCCGTGTGCTCTCGAGACTCTTGGAGAGACCATCCTCCTCCCCTGGAAGGGCGTCCCACGGTGCCCTCTGGCTCTTGCAGGGTCCTGGGCCACTTTGAGAAGCCGCTGTTCCTGGAGCTTTGCAAACACATCGTCTTTGTGCAGCTGCAGGAAGGGGAGCACGTCTTCCAGCCCAGGGAGCCGGACCCCAGCATCTGTGTGGTGCAGGACGGGCGGCTGGAGGTCTGCATCCAGGACACTGTGAGTCGCAGGGCGGCGGGGCGGGGTCAGGCGGCTGCGCGTTTACCTCCACGTCTGTCTTCTCGGGCTGTAAAACGTTTCTCATTGAAAAGCTAGGCAAAATTTTGATTTTAATTTCTTTGGGGGAAAACTCACCGTTTTTATTTTTTATTACATTTTATTTAGTTTTTTGAAACAGGGTCTCACTCTGTCACCCAGGCTGGAGTGCAGTGGTGTGATCTCAGCTCACTGAGGCCTGGACTTCCTGGGCTCAAGCGATCCTCCTGCCTCAGCCTCTCGAGTAGCTGGGATTACAGGTGTATGTCACCATGCCCAGCTCACTTATAAAATTTTTTTGTAGAGATGGAGTCTGAGTTTATTGTCCGGGCTCATCAGCAATTCCTGTGCTCAGGCGATTCTCCCATCTTGTCCTCTCAGAGCACTGGAATTACAGGCATGAGGCGCTGGGCCGGGCAGCTGTTTTAAATGTTTCTTCCAAGCCCTCAGAATACTCCCTTTGATAGTTTAGTCGTAAGTCACTGTGTTGATCTGCCATGGTCCATTGAGCCCTTGCTCTATTTTCAGGTTTCTAACAAAATTAAATTAACTGTAAGAAAGTAATTAAGGCCAAGGTGGGAAGATCACCTGAGCCCACGGCTTAGAGACCAGCTTGGACAAAGTAGTGAGACCCCGTCTCTACAAAAAATAAAAAATAATTATCCAGGCATGGTGGTAGCACCTGTGGTCCCAGCCACTTGGGGGCTGAGGTGGGAGGATCGCTTGAGTCTGGGAGGTCGCGGCTGTAGTGAGCTGTGTTCACGCCACTGCACTCCAGCCTGGGCGACAGAGCGAGACCCTGTCTCAAAAAAAAAAAAAAAAAATTCGGGTGTGAATCCACGTAGGAGCTCAATACTTGTTTCCTGCCTCTGTTAAATTCCACCCTTTGAATCGCTGCTCGGGGGTGGGTGCTGGGCCAGACCCTGCCGTGGCCTCTTCGGCGCCGTGTTGCTCTCCTGGAGGGTGGTGTGGCTTTGTCTGTCTGGGCAGTTTGCGACCCAGACTTCCCATTGCTTGTTCTCATTTAAAGCACGCACTCAGCAAACCTTGGGCTTTGTGTGATCATCACCCTGACCTGCAGGGCTCCTGCCAGCTGTGGTCCCGGGAGTGGGCTGTGATCCCACACCAGCTCCGGCACTGCCTGTCGGGGTTTCTAGACCAAAAGCGCTGCTGGGCAAATTATTTGGTTCTCAGGTTTGTCGCTTTGTCTGTGGCTGGACTTGATGGGTTATTAGAAGGGAAAGGGGCTTCGGGGAAGCTGGAGCCAGTAGCTCCTGGGGATGAGGCCGCCCAGCTGGTGAAGCAGTGGCTTTCGTTGCCGCTCGTGCGGGGCCCTCCTGAAGGACCAGAACCCGTGTCCCTCTGGCCTTTGGACTAGATGGGAGGGGCTCATGGAGGGGACTGGGGCCAGATTTGGGCAACTTCATAAAGAATTTTCCTGGGTCAAGCTGAGATGAAGTGCTTACGTTGTTAAATCACCAAAATAGCGCGGTTTCTTTTCTTTTTTTACCTAATGGGAAATTATATCAAAGTTCTGGAATTTAGGCTGGCAATAACTGAATCGGTCCTCGGAGTCCTTATAGTTAGCTCAGCAAACAAACAGGCTCTGCGAGCTTTTGCCTCAGTCCCCACACTGAAGACGAGTCATGGGATGGAGAGGTGGGGTCTCCTCCGTCTGTTTTCCTTGCTGCTGCTTCCTGTGTGTTGTACCCCTGATGCCAGCAGGTCCATCTCGTCCCCTGCCCTCCATCCAAGGTGCCTGCTGCTCTCATGGCACCTCAGAGGTGCAGGCCCGTGGCCCCACTGCCCTGGGCTGGGCTGAGCCTCCGCCAGGCCCCGCGGTCGCAGCCCCAGTCCTGACGGCACCCACTCTGCTCTCCAAGCGCAGGACGGCACCGAGGTGGTGGTGAAAGAGGTTCTGGCGGGAGACAGCGTCCACAGCCTGCTCAGCATCCTGGACATCATCACCGTGAGTCCCCCGCTGCCTGGCCCTCCGGGCACCCCTGGGTTGGCCCCGGAGGCCTGGTTTTTCTGTCTTGTCTGGACAGCTGGCAGTGGTTAAAGGTCAGTTCTCCACAGTGATGTGAGGGGAGCAGGGTTTGGTCCAGGAAGGAGGGAGGAAAGAGGAGGGAGCTTCATTCTGGCCACAGTGCGTTGAAGAATAGCCGGGCATGTGGCTAACGGTTTTGGTTGTCTCTTAAATGACTGTTGTTGAACTGGGTGATAAATGCATGTGGTTCAGCATTCAAAAGGCACAAAGTGTTGTAAAGGGAAGGCGTTTTCTCCTCTCCTCAGGCCCAAGGCCCTCCCGAGGGACCAGCCACCCCCGTTTCCTGCAGGTCCTGCTGGGCTCTTCCCTGCTGGCGCCGTCTTTCTATGGCTCCCAGTCTTTTGCTTTTCGTCGTTGCAGTGAATGGTCTCCTGTGTCCACCGTTTCCGATACCGGAGCCTGATCTGCAGGATAAATCCTAGGGTGGACTTGCAGGGTCCCAGGGATGCAGACTTGTAATTTTGAAAGGTGCTGCCGGGCCGGGCGCAGTGGCTCACACCTGTAATCCCAGCACTTTGCGAGGCCGAGGTGGGTGGATCACAAGGTCAAGAGATCGAGACCAGCCTGGCCAACGTGGTGAAACCCCGTCTCTACTAAAAATACAAAAATTAACTGGGTGTAGGGGCGGGCGCCAGTAATCCCAGCTACTTGGGAGGCTGACGCAGGTGAATCGCATGAACCCGGGAGGTAGAGGTTGCAGTGAGCCAAGATCCTGCCACTGCACTCCAGCCTAGGCAGCGAGAGTGAAACTCCGTCTCAAAAAACAAAACAAAACAAAACAAAAAATCATGTATCATGTTGTCTCATGATTTTTAACTTTTTATTATGAGACAGTTCAAAAATGTGCAAAAATAGTAAAATCACCCCATGTGCCCAACGTTAACTAGAATTATTTTTTTTTAGGCTGGGTCTTGCTCTGTCGCCCAGGCAGTGGCATGATCTTTGCTCATTGCAACCTCCGCCTCCCGGGCTCAAGCAATTCTCTCACCTCAGCTTCCCAAGTAGCAGGCATGCACCACCATACCTGGGTAATTTTGTATTTTTTTGTAGAGATAGAGATGAGGTTTTGCCATGTTGGCCAGGCTGATCTTGAACTCCTGGGATCAAGTGATCTGCCTACCTCAGCCTCCCAAAATGCTGGGATTACAGGCATGAGCCATCATGCCAAGCCATTAACTAGAAGTTTTTTTGGTTTTTGTTTGTTTGTTTGTTTGTTTGTTTTGAGATGGAGTCTCGCTCTGTTGCCCAGGCTGGAGTACAATGGCGCAATCTTGGCTCACTGTAACCTCCACCTCCCAGGTTCAAGCAATTCTCTTGCCTCAGCCTCCCAAGTGGCTGGGATTACAGGCATGCGCCACCATGCCCAGCTAATTTTTGTATTTTTAGTAGAGAACAGCCTTGGTAAGGCTGATCTCCAACTCCTGACCTCATAATCTGCCTGCCTTGGCCTCCCAAAGTGCTGGAATTACAGGCGTGAGCCACTGCACCCAGCCTGAATTTTGTTGTTTTTTTTGAGACAGGGTCTTGCTCTGTTGCCCAGGCTGGAGTGCAGTGGCACGATCTTGGCTCACTGCAGCCACTATCTCCCAGGTTCAAGTAATTCTCCTGCCTCAGCCTCCTGAGTACCTGGGATTACAGGAATGTGCCATCACACCTGGCTAATTTTTGTATTTTTAGTACAGACGGGGTTTCACCATGTTGGCCAGGCTGGTCTTGAACCCCTGACCTCAAGTGAGCCACCCACCTCAGCCTCCCAAAATGCTGGGATTACAGGTCTGAGCCACCGTGCTTGGCCCATTAACTGGAATTTAATGTGTGTTTAATCTTTTTTTCTTTGAGTAAAACCTACATGCAGTGAAACAAATCTTTAGTGTCCATTAGCTGAATTTTGCTAAATGCCTCTCAACTCAAAAGAGGTATGTGATTTTAATCTTACTCTTTTGAGTTATACCTTTTGCATTCATTGTTAGCTGTGTATCAAGGTAACTTCTACCTCAGTTTCTCTAGACTTTGTTAGGAGAGTTTTCTAGAGCTCACCAGAACCCTGGCTCGGATGCATTCAGGCAGAACCAAGCGCTAGGTCCTTGCATGAAACCTCGCACTGGAGCCTGGGTGGTGTCCTCTGATCCCATCCTATGTTCCTCTGCTCAGAAAGGACGTAACAAGCTCCAGCCAGACGTCGGAGTGTCCAGGGTGCTCACTCTGCTCCCCGGCAGATGGGCACAGGTGCGCTTTGGGCTGCTTGGGGCCTGGGGTGGAGGCATGGATGGGACCTCAGCATCTCGTTGTGCTCCCTGGGACTTGTGTATCTTCACGTGACGCGTGGCCTGTGCTGGGGAGGCTGCCAGCCTGGGGAGGGAGAAGACACCCACCTCCTTTGAGCAAGGCTGACCTGCCGTTAGAAGGCCGGTGCTCATCTTCGAGGGAGCCCCCAACGTGGCTTGGGGCAGAGTGGGGTCCCAGCCACCAGACCCACCTCTGTGCGCCTCTTTGGAGCCTCTGGTTAGTATGTCTCTGGAGCTGTGGTGGGCTTCTCAGGGACTCCTGGATGTGTAAGGGGCACCTGTGGGCCTGAGAAAAGCTGGGAGAGGACCACAGGAGCTTTGGTCTACGTGGACGTAAACCCGTTCAGCACGGGGCATCTGTATGCGACCTACCTTGGATGATTCGTTTCTCTTTAAGCAAAAAATAGCTTCACTGGGGTAGAGGCTTTCTCCGTTATTTCTTGTTCTTTCTGATCTTGATCTTGTTGTGATATTCAGGTTGGGCCTCACTTATCACAGCGCAGCCATGCCTGTGCCAGGAGAGGGGAGCTGTGCGCTGACACGGGCCGGGTTCCTCTCAGCTGCTGCGATCCGTCTCATCCGCGTTGGTGTCACAGCCCCTCTCCCTTAGGGGTGGGAATGGATCTTCCCTGAGTGTAGTGGGAGTAAAAAATGGGAGGTGATTGGCTGAGCACGGTGGTTCACGCCTGTAATCCCAGCACTTTGGGAGGCCGAGGTGGGCGGATCACGAGGTCAGGAGATCGAGACCATCCTGGCCAACATGGTGAAACCCGTCCCTACTAAAAATACAAAAATTAGCTGGGTGTGGTGGTGGGCGCCTGTTATCCCAGCTACCCGGGAGGCTGAGGCAGGAGAATCCCTTGAACCAGGGAGTTGGAGGTTGCAGTGAGCTGAGATTGTGCCACTGCACTCCAGCCTGGTGACAGAGTGACACTCCAACTCTGTCTCAAAAAAAAAAAAAAAATGGGGGTGATATCTGAGAGAGGTAATTCTGTATTGTGATCAGTTGATCATCTGCCGTGACATCGTTTTTGCCTCATCAAACTTTTGTGTTTGTCATTTTAACAAAACTTAAATTCTTGCAAAATAACATGGACAGATTCTAAAAACATACTTAAAGTTTTATCAACAGTGGCCGTCTGTCCCCTCACACTGAAAACGCTTCGGTTCCTTCTGAGCAGCTTTTCTTGCTGTTTCCTAACCCATCCGTTCTAGACACACTGACTTCCTGTCATGGGAGATGAAGTGTGGCTCAGAGGATGGCCCCCATGCTTCCTGTCGCGGGAGATGAAGCGTGGCTCGGAGGATGGCCCCCATGCTTCCTGTCGTGGGAGATGAAGCGTGGCTCGGAGGATGGCCCCCATGCTTCCTGTCGCGGGAGATGAAGCGTGGCTCGGAGGATGGCCCCCATGCTTCCTGTCGTGGGAGATGAAGCGTGGCTCGGAGGATGGCCCCCATGCTTCCTGTCGTGGGAGATGAAGCGTGGCTCGGAGGATGGCCCCCATGCTTCCTGTCGCGGGAGATGAAGCGTGGCTCGGAGGATGGCCCCCATGCTTCCTGTCGCGGGAGATGAAGCGTGGCTCGGAGGATGGCCCCCATGCTTCCTGTCGTGGGAGATGAAGCGTGGCTCGGAGGATGGCCCCCACGCTTCCTGTCGTGGGAGATGAAGTGTGGCTCGGAGGATGGCCCCCACGCTTCCTGTCGTGGGAGATGAAGTGTGGCTAGGAGGATGGCCCCCACGCTTCCTGTCGTGGGAGATGAAGTGTGGCTAGGAGGATGGCCCCCACGCTTCCTGTCGTGGGAGATGAAGTGTGGCTCGGTGGATGGTCCCCATGCTTCCTGTCGTGGGAGATGAAGTGTGGCTCGGTGGATGGCCCCCATGCTTCCTGTCGTGGGAGATGAAGTGTGGCTCGGTGGATGGCCCCCATGCTTCCTGTCGTGGGAGATGAAGTGTGGCTCCGTAGATTGCCCCCATGCCTCATGCTACGTTCCCATCTGCGCCGCTCATGGGCGGTTCTTTCGACTTCGTGGATACTATTCACAGCTGAGCTATGTAGTGTACTCTAGTTAAATTTCCTTTCTTGCAACTTTCTCTTTTTCTTGGAATTAACAGTTGTGTTATTTTTGGCTACTTGGTGATTTTTCTGTGCACCTGTTACAGATTCACGACCTGAACCAGCGGCTTATTTTTGGCCTTTTGGTGATTTTTATATGCACCCATTACAGATTCACGCCTGAACCAGCGGCTCCGTGAATGCTTCTTTGCTCTGGGAAGGGCCCCTGCTAGGAGCCCCCATCCTCTTGCCCAGTCGGACCCTCCCCAGGCCTGCTGTCCAGCCGCCATCCCAGGGCCACCCACCCTTCCTTCCCCTACACAGGGCTCTTGCTGCTGCTTTCTCGGCCGGCGTGTTTTGGTGGAGCAAATCCTCCATTCACTTCCTGAGACAGGGTGCCAGGGAGGTGTATGTTTGGAAACCTTAGAAATCTAGAATTGTCTTTATTCTACACCACCTTTGTCTTTTTGTTGTATTTTTTCTTTTCTTTTTTTTTTTCTTGAGATGGAGTCTTGGTCTGTCGCCCAGGCTGGAGTGCAGTGGCGCGATCTCAGCTCACTGCAAGCTCCGCCTCCTGGGTTCACGCCATTCTCCTGCCTCAGCCTCCTGAGTAGCTGGGACTACAGGCGCCCACTGCCACGCCCAGCTAATTTTTTGTATTTTTTAGTAGAGACGGGGTTTCACCATGTTAGCCAGGATGGTCTCGATCTCCTGACCTCATGATCTGCCTGCCTCAGCCTCCCAAAGTGGTGGGATTACAGGCATGAGCCACCGTGCCCAGCCTTTTTGTTATACTTTCTAGAAGATTTTTTCAACTTTATTTTCCAAATCTTCCATTGAATTTTTAATTTCTGTCATATTTTTCATTTCAAGAGTTTTTTTTTCTGTTAATTTTTTTTTTTTTTTTTTGAGACGGGGTCTTGCCCTGTCGCCCAGGCTGGAGTGCAATGGCATGATCTCAGCTCACTGCAACTCCTGCCTCCCATGTTCAAACGATTCTCCTGCCTCAGCCTTCCGAGTAGCTGGGATTACAGGCGCCCGCCACCATGCCCAGCTAATTTTTGTATTTTTAGTAGGGACGGGGTTTCACCATGTTGGTCAGGCTGGTCTCAAACTCCTGACCTTGTGATCCGCCTGCCTCGGCCTCCCAAAGTGCTGGGATTACAGGTGTGAGCCACTGCGCCTGGCCCTGCATGTTCTTTTTAAAAAAGTATCTTTGTTCTTATGTTTTAATTTTTAAAAATTATCTTGTTCTTACTTCATGGATAAAGTAAGATGGGTTTTCTTTTGCTCCCTGAGTTGTTTCTGACCTGAGTTTCTCTTCTCTGTTTATTTTGGCCTCTGTCTTTCTGATCAGGGGCTTTTCTGCCTCCAGCAGTCACTTTATGTGTGAATGAAGTTCTTATTGAACACAAGTGTGCAAACCAGCATAGCTGCATCTCACAGAAATAATGTGGAGCCCAAGAGGCCAGCAACAAAAAGCACACACTGTGTAGTTTCACTCACCTGAGGCTCAGCTACCAGCTGTACTGACACTTGAGGACAGAGGCTGGCCAGCCAGCTTTCTCTGTAAAAGGCCAGAATGTAAATATTTCAGCTTTATGGGCCACGTGGTCTCTCTTGCAGCTACTCAATGTGGCCATCTAGTGTTCCAAAAAAAACTTCCTTTACAAAAAACGTGCGGTTGGAGGGACTTGGTGCTGGTGTTTGGCCCTGCTGGGGTTAAGGTCTCATTAGTGGTTGCCTGTTAGGGGTTTAGGTTGGGTATCGACTTGGGGAGGCGTAAGGTAATCTAGATTACTGGAAATGTTCTACATATTGATTTCGGTGGGAGTTACATGGGTTAACTACAAAACGAAAAGAGCGTGATCCACCTGAAAGCTGCATATAGGCTGCGTGTGCATGGGGTCAGGGCTCGCTAACAGGGGACACTCCATGCAGGAGGACTGAGCAGGACTCTGGCTCTTTCCTTCATGGTTTGGGAGTCCACAGGTCAGGGTCTGTAGGTCTTTTTTTTAGGGCAGCTTCTCAGAAAGGAATCTGCGTATGTTCTGCTGTGGTGGCACTGGGTTGGAGGAGGGGGCGGAGTCTGGGGGTGCTCCCATCTGGAGTGGACACTTGGGGAGGAGCCTGGGAGTGCTCCCGCCTGGAGTAGACACTGTTGGGGAGGAGCCTGGGAGTGCCCCCGTCTGGAGTGGACACTCACTGAGGAGCCTGGGAGTGCTCTCGCCTGGAGTGGACAGTGTTGGGGAGGAGCCTGGGAGTGCTCCCATTTGGAGTGGACACTGTTGGGGAGGAGCCTGGGAGTGCCCTCGTCTGGAGTGGACACTCACTGAGGAGTCTGGGAGTGCTCCCGCCTGGAGTGGACACTGTTGGGGAGGAGTCTGGGAGTCCTCCCGTCGGGAGTGGACACTCACTGAGGAGTCTGGGAGTGCTCCCGCCTGGAGTGGACACTGTTGGGGAGGAGTCTGGGGGTGCTCCCATCTGGAGTGGACAGTTGGGGAGGAGTCTGGGGGTGCTCCTGTCTGGAGTGGACACTGTGGTGGAGGATTCTGGGAGTCCTCCCGCCTGGAGTGGACACTGTTGGGGAGGAGTCTGGGGGTGCTCCCATCTGGAGTGGACACTGTTGTGGAGGATTCTGGGAGTCCTCCCACCTGGAGTATACACTGTTGTGGAGGATTCTGGGAGTCCTCCCACCTGGAGTGGACACTGTTGGGGAGGATTCTGGGAGTGCTCCTGTCTGGAGTGGACACTGTTGGGGAGGAGTCTGGGGGTGCTCCTGTCTGGAGTGGACACTGTTGGGGAGGAGTCTGGGAGTGCCCCCATCTGGAGTGTACACTGTTGTAGAGGATTCTGGGAGCCCTCCCGCCTGGAGTGGACACTGTTGGGGAGGAGTCTGGGAGTGCTCCCATCTGGAGTGGACACTGTTGGGGAGGAGTCTGGGGGTGCTCCCGCCTGGAGTATACACTGTTGTGGAGGATTCTGGGAGTCCTCCCGCCTGGAGTGGACACTGTTGGGGAGGATTCTGGGAGTGCTCCTGTCTGGAGTGGACACTGTTGGGGAGGAGTCTGGGGGTGCTCCTGTCTGGAGTGGACACTGTTGGGGAGGAGTCTGGGAGTGCCCCCATCTGGAGTGTACACTGTTGTAGAGGATTCTGGGAGCCCTCCCGCCTGGAGTGGACACTGTTGGGGAGGAGTCTGGGAGTGCTCCCATCTGGAGTGGACACTCACTGAGGAGTCTGGGAGTGCTCCCATCTGGAGTGGACACTGTTGGGGAGGAGTCTGGGGGTGCTCCCGCCTGGAGTGGACACTGTTGTGGAGGATTCTGGGAGCCCTCCCGCCTGGAGTGGACACTGTTGTGGAGGATTCTGGGAGTCCTCCCACCTGGAGTGGACACTGTTGGGGAGGAGTCTGGGAGTGCTCCTGTCTGGAGTGGACACTCAGGAGTCTGGGAGTGCTCCCACCTGGAGTGGACACTGTTGGGGAGGAGTCTGGGATTACTCCTGTCTGGAGTGGACACTGTTGGGAAGGAGTCTGGGGGTGCTCCTGTCTGGAGTGGACACTGTTGGGGAGGAGTCTGGGAGTCCTCCCGCCTAGAGTGGACACTGTTGGGGAGGAGTCTGGGAGTGCCCCCGTCTAGAGTGTACACTGTTGTGGAGAATTCTGGGAGCCCTCCCGCCTGGAGTGGACACTGTTGGGGAGGAGTCTGGGGGTGCTCCCGTCTGGAGTGGACACTGTTGTGGAGGATTCTGGGAGTCCTCCCGCCTGGAGTGGACACTGTTGGGGAGGAGTCTGGGGGTGCTCCTGTCTGGAGTGGACACTCACTGAGGAGTCTGGGAGTGCTCCCATCTGGAGTGGACACTTGGGGAGGAGTCTAGGGGTGCTCCTGTCTGGAGTGGACACTGTTGTTGAGGATTCTGGGAGTCCTCCCGCCTGGAGTGGACACTGTTGGGGAGGACTCTGGGAGTGCCCCCGTCTAGAGTGTACACTGTTGTGGAGAATTCTGGGAGTCCTCCCGCCTGGAGTGGACACTGTTGGGGAGGAGTCTGGGGGTGCTCCTGTCTGGAGTGGACACTCACTGAGGAGTCTGAGAGTGCTCCCATCTGGAGTGGACACTTGGGGAGGAGTCTGGGGGTGCTCCCGTCTGGAGTGGACACTGTTGTTGAGGATTCTGGGAGTGTTCCCGTCTGGAGTGGACACTCACTGAGGAGTCTGGGAGTGCTCCCGTCTGGAGTGGACACTGTTCTTGGGTTCGTAGCCACACCTGATGTCCTTGGGCTCTTACCTGCTTGCTTCACCTTCTCCAGAGAGTTCCTGGTAGTCCTCTGGCCATGGGGAAAAGCCATTTCCAGCCTGTTGGGGTCAGGAAAGTGACTTGGGGTTGGCCTGCCTCTCTTCCCGTCTCACCTGCATGTTAGCCTTGTTCTGGCTCTGCAGTGAGGACCAGTCCTCTCTGTCCGGGTTCTGCACCTCTAAAACCAAGTGTCAGCTTTCCTTAGAGGGCTCCACCAGCCATGACCCTGTCACTTGCTTTCATCAGCCGCTAAAATTTCAGTGACATTTTTATCTACTCTTAGCTTTTGTCTTTATCCTTGGAGGTTTGTATCTTTTTAAGAGAGCAGAGATAAGCATGTATATTCCACAAGGAGACAAAGATAAGCATTTACCTTCAACTTACCTTTCTTTTTTGGAGACAGTCTCACTCTGTCACCCAGGCTGGAGTGCAGTGGAGTGATCTTGGCTCACTGCAACCTCCATTTCCTGGGTTCAAGTGAGTCTTGTGCTTCAGCCTCCCGAGTAGCTGGGACTACAGGTATACACCAGCATGCCCGTGTAATATTTGTATTTTTAGTAGAAACAAGGTTTCACCATGTTGGCCAGGCTGGTCTTCAACTCCTGACCTCAAGCGATCTGCCCTCCTGGGCCTCCCAAAGTGCTGGGATTATAGGTGTGAACCACCGTGCCTGGCCCAACCCACCATTTTTAATGGGAGATAGGCTTTATTATTTTAATTTTTATAAAGTTGTTACAAAATACCGCAGATACGCAAAAAAGCGTGATGTTGCTGGGAATGGCGGTTGGCACCTATAGTCCTGGCTGTTTGGGAGAGGAAAGGAGATTGCTGAGCCTCGTAGTTCTAGGCCAGCCCAGACAACATAGCAGGACCCTGTCTCTAAAACAAGTAGGCATGACACAGCAAACAGGCATCTTAACTCGAACCCAGGTTATATAGTTTTAACCCTGGTTAGCTAGAACACAGGTTAGCTGCACACTGCCGGCTCTGTTCACATTACCCACGTGTGCTCTCATTTCACCCTCTCTTTTCTTCAGAGATAGCTACTTTTCTGAATTTTCTTTGGTACTTATACAATATGTAGTATAATTTTGCTTGACTCTAAATCTCATAAATGGCATCACACCAGGATTCCTCACCTTTCCTAATTTGAGCAACATTATGAACGTGAGATTCATTGGCGTGAGTGGGTGTCGTTCTAGTTCAGTCGTTGACACCACCGTTGATTTCTCCGTGGCTGAGTGACAGCTGGGTTGGGTGTGATTGCTGGCTGCTACATACAGCACTGCCGAGATCTGAAGATGTGCAAGTGTGGGGAGCCCTCGGGGACCCCTGCCTGCCAGGGGAGCTGTGTGTCCACCTGGGCTTCCCAGCATCCAGCCTCTCCCTGTGGTTTTCACAGCTTCCTGATCTGGGGTGAGGTTATGAAGGCATGGTTTTTTGAAGTAAACAAGTGGATTTGAAATAAAACACACAAAAGCCATTTTTAGCAACAGCTGCTAAGTTGTTATTCCTTTTCCCCACCCGCCCCCAAACACACGCACGTGCTTTTCTCCCTGATTCCAGAGTGGAGATGAGACTTGCCCGGCTGATGCGGTTGGTGGGGGTGTCTCTCCCTTGAGTCTGGAGCAGGCCGTGATTTCAGTTGCTGTACCCCGGCCGTTGGGGCTGGCAGATGACTCCTCTCAACCGTTCTGTGCTTGTGTTTCTTGTGGTGTGGTGTAGCTCTCTTAGGGAGGAACTTGCTCTACATAAAGGTTTTGAAAGGAACGGAACAAAATTCCAAGTGGAAGAAAAATTGCTGAGTCTCAGAGATCGATTAGCATGTGCCAAGAGCTGAGTATCTGGTGTGCTCGATGTGCGGGGCCTGCAGCAGGCCTGAGTGTCGGCCAGTTGTGCTTTGGAGCCCAGCACCAGGAGATTGGGCACCCTCTAAGTTCCTTGTTTGGGTTCTCGTTTATGTGGCCTCGTGCAGGAAGGTACATTGGAATTCTCCTGAACAGCAGCAGCCGTGAGCCTGGTCTACACAGGTGAGCAGCTGCTGTTTGATTTAGTATCTGTGGTGATGTGTTAGGCATCTTCATTCTGGCTCTCAAAGAAGAAGGAAATTAAGATTTTATTTTTAACTAAAATAAATGGGAGAGTTACAGTTCTGCTGTGGCAAGGTAGTGCCACAACAGCCTGTCCTGCTGATTACAGTGAAAAACTCAGGACAGAATGCAGAAAACAATTCTTGGAGAACTCCGAAAATAAAGCCAGTAGATTGTGGATGGCAGTCAACGTGGAGCTGCCACCCACGAGGGTTCCGCTTCCTGCTTTTTTGTTTTCTTCTGTTACTCACGGCCTTGCCTTGATGGTAGCCCAGTTATGGAGCAAAAACCCTGATGGGAATCCTCCAAAAGCACCAGAAGAAGGGCCCCCAAGGGCCAGAGAGAGTGTGTGGATCTCAGGGAGGAGAGAGCCAGGGAAGTAGATGCACAGATTTTGTCTGTGAACCTGTACAAGGCTCAGGACAGACCCAGAGCAGCATAACAAAGACTTTGAAACTGTATTAAGATTCATACTTCAAGGCCAGGCACGGTGGCTCACGCCTGTAATCCCAACACTTTGGGAGGCCGAGGCGGGCAGATCACAAGGTCAAGAGATCAAGACCGTCCTGGCCAACATGGTTAAACCCTGTCTCCACTAAAAATACAAAAAAATTATCTGGGTGTGGTGGCGCGCACCTCTAGTCTCATCTACTCGGGAGGCTGAGGCCAGAGAATCGCTTGAACCCGGGAGGCAGAAGTTGCAGTGAGTCGAGATCATGCCACTGCACCACAGCCTGGGAAACAGAGCAAGACTGTATCTCAGGAAAAAAAAAAAAATTCAAACTTCAGGCTGGGCGCGGTGGCTCACACCTGTAATCCCAGCACTTTGGGAGGCTGAGGCGGGCGGATCACATGAGGTCAGGAGTTCCACACCAGCCTGGTCAACATGGTGAAACCCCGTCTCTACTAAAAATACAAAAATTTAGCCAAGTGTGGTGGTGTGTGCCTGTAATCCCAGCTACTCAGGGGGCTGAGGCAGGAGAATTGCTT
Organism: Pan paniscus; assembly: GCF_029289425.2. Lineage (NCBI taxonomy): Eukaryota > Metazoa > Chordata > Mammalia > Primates > Hominidae > Pan > Pan paniscus. Next base: position 1,849,647 of record NC_073260.2, read on the forward strand.
CAACCCAGGAGGCGGAGGTTGCAGTGAGCCAAGATCGTGCTACTACACTCCAGCCTGGGTGGCAGAGTGAAACTCCGTCTCAAAAAAAAAACACAAAAAAAACAAATATTCAAACTTCACCTCGAATCTCAGATTGACTCCTGAGTGGTGCATGTTCAGGGCAGAGCAAAGCATCAGAACCAAGGCTTTGAAAACAGAGAAACTGGAATCCACCATCCACAGATACAGACTTGTGGTCTGAACCCAACCAGCTTAATCGCCTGCTAAAACAAAGAAGGCAACATTCTCCGGAAAATTATATCCTAAACCCAGCCATTATAAATGATCACAGTGGAGACAAATGGTCTAAATACAACAACAAGACAGACTGTCAGATTGGATGGAAAGTCCAAGCCCCGACTCTATGGTGTCTGCAGGAAAAACCCACTTTAAATATCAATACTTAGATGGAAAACAGAAGGTTGGCCTGGGCGAAGTGACTCACACCTGTAATCCCAGCACTGTGGGAGGCTCAGGTGGGAGGATTGCTTGAGCACAGGAGTTTGAGACCAGTCTGGGCAACAAAGCAACCCCATCTCTACAAAAAATTTAAAATTAGGTTAGTGTGGTGGTACACACCTGTGCTCCCAGCTACTCAGGAGGCTAAAGTGGGAGGATTGCTTGAGCCTGGGAAGCTGAGGCTGAAGGAAGCTCTGAGTGTGCTGCTGTAGTATAGCTCAGGTGATAGAGTAGCAAGACAGTTTCTCAAAAAATAAAAAAGGCCGGGCGCAGTGGCTCACGCCTGTAATCCCAGCACTTTGGGAGGCCGAGGCGGGCGGATCACGAGATCAGGAGATCGAGACCATCCTGGCTAATGCAGTGAAACCTCGTCTCTACTAAAAATACAAAAAATTATCCGGGCGTGGTGGCGGGCGCCTGTAGTCCCAGCTACTGTGGAGGCTGAGGCAGGAGAATGGCGTGAACCCGGGAGGCAGAGTTTGCAGTGAGCCAAGATCGCACCACTGCACTCCAGCCTGGGCAAGAGAGCGAGACTCCATCTCAAAAAAAAAAAAAAAGGCTGGAAGAAGATATATCATGAAAGCCCCAATTAAAAGAAAACTGGAGTTGCTATATTAGTATCAGACAAAGTCGATGTCAGATGAGATGAAGGAATATTACCAAGGATAAAAAGGGACAACACGGCCGGGTGCGGTGGCTCATGCCTGTAATCCCAGCACTTTGGGAGGCCGAGGCGGGTGCATCACTTGAGGTCAGGAGTTCGAGATCAGCCTGGCCAACATGGTGAAACCCCATCTCTACTAAAAATACAAAAATTATCTGGAAATCACTTGAACCCAGGAGGCAGAGGTTGCAGTGAGCCACGACTGTGCCATGGCACTCCAGCCTCGGCAATGCTCATATTAGAAAATAAAACAAGTCTCAGATCAGTGACCCAAGCTTCTATCTTAAGAAGCTAGGAAAAGAAAAACAAATGAAACCCAAAGCAAGCAGATGGAAGAAACTAATAAAGAGCAGGAATCCATGAGATTGGAAATGCAAAACAAGAGAGAAAATGAATGAAACCAAAAGCTGGCTCTTGGAAGACGTCAGTGAAATGAAAAATCCTCCAGCCAGACTAGTGTAGAAAAGAAGAGAAGACACAAACTACAGATATTAGACATGAAAGAGTGCACATGTCTACAGACCCTACAGACATCAAAGGACTAATAAGGAAATATTTTGAACAGCTTTATGCCCATAAAATCAGCCACGCAGATTAAATTGACAAATTCCTTGAAAGGCACAAACTACCACAGTTCCCTCAGATATAGATTATCTGAATGGCTGTATATCTACTAAAGAAATCGAATCTGTAGCTAAAATCCTTCCCACCTGGAGAATTCCAGATCTAGATGACTTCACTGGGGAATACTTCCCAACATTTAGGACAATAAGGACAAAATATGCTAATTTTATACAAACTTCTCCGGAAAAGTAGAAGAGGGACTATTTCCCAGTTTAGTTTTTGAGGGTAGCAATACCCTAATACCTAATCAGACAGACATTACAAGAAAGGAAAATTTCAAACCAGTCACTCATCATTAGAAACATACATATCCTCAATGAAATATTAGAGATTTGAGTCCAGCAGTATATGGAAAAGGATAATACATCATGATCAGTGGGATTTATTCCAGGAGCAAAGCTGTTTCAACAGTTGAAAATCAGTTGATGTAATGTTCCATATTGACAGACTAAAGAAGAAAAGCCATCTGATTACCTTAATAAATGCAGAAAAAGTATTTGACAAAATTCAGCATCTGTTCACGATAAAAACTCTCAGCAACCAGGAGAAGAGAACTTCCTAAATCGAATAAAGGACATCTGTACTAAAAAAATGAAAGCAAACATCATGCCTGATAGTGAAAGACTGAATATTTTCCCTTGAAGATTGCAAACAAGCCAGAGTGTGTGTGTGGGTTTTTTTTTCTTCTTTTTTTTGTGAGTCGGAGTCTTGCTCTGTCGCCCAGGCCGGAGTGCAGTGGCGCAATCTTGGCTCACTGCAACCTCCGCCCCCTCGGGTTCAAGCAATTCTCCTGCCTCAGCCTCCCAAGTAGCTGGGATTACAGGCACCTGCCACCACACCCGGCTAATTTTTGTATTTTTAGTAGAGACGGGGTTTCACCATCTTGGCCAGGCTGGTCTTGAACTCCTGACCTCGTGATCTACCTGCCTCGGCCTCCCAAAGTGCTGGGACTACAGGCATGAGCCACCGTGCCTGGCCAAGTGTGTGTTCTTACCACTCCTGTTCAGCATCGTATTGGAGGTCCTCAGAGCAGTAGGGGAAGAGAAAGAAAGAAAAAGCATGCAGATGGGAAAAGAAAAAATAAAAGTCTCGATTCACAAACATGATTATCTAGATTGAAAATCCTGTGGATTCTATAAGACAACTACTAGAACTTATGGTTTATCAACATACAAAAATAAACTGTATTTCTCTATATTAGCAATGAAGAATTGGGAATTGAAATTTAAAAGTAACAGCAATTATAATAGCATAGCATCCAAAACTGCAAACTTGGGAGTTCCCAGGCCACTCACACTTCTGACCAACTGGTTACAAGTTCAGGGATTCCTGTGACCCCCTCAGATTCAATATTCTAGAACATCTCACATTTGTACTACAAAGGATGAAAATCGGCCAGGCGCGGTGGCTCACGCCTGTAATCCCAGCACTTTGGGAGGCTGAGGCGGGTGGATCATGAGGTCAGGAGATTGAGACCATCCTGGCTAACACGGTGAAACCCCGTCTCTACTAAAAATACAAAACATTAACCTGGCATGGTGGCGGGCGCCTGTAGTCCCAGCTACTTGGGAGGCTGAGGCAGGAGAATGGCGTGAACCCGGGAGGCGGAACTTGTAGTGAGCTGAGATCGCGCCATTGCACTCCAAAGCGAGACTCTGTCTTAAAAAAAAAAAAGGATGAAAATCAGGATCAGTCAAAACAGTCAAGAGACCCACAGAGTGAGGTCTGGCATGGTCCAGCCATGAGGCTCCCGTGTCCTTGAGCTATGCCATCCTCCTTGTGGGCGGCAAGCCACCCAGGTGCTGAGGCAAGAGACCGAGGGCACGAGCTGTTCCAGTATAATAAAGAAAATATACAGAATAAGAAAGTTATACTGGAACTAGAATATAGATATGATGATATGTGAATATTAATCATTAGTTTGTAGCATTACTCTTTGTTCCAATATTATAATAATCTC